>NC_054841.1:40822968-41133177 GCF_018345385.1 Vulpes lagopus
CAATTGGCCAAGATGATACAAATTAAATCAAGATCTTGCCAGGAAAAATAATCCAGCTTCAATCTCAAGGTCTGTCCCTGTGTCTTTAAGGCATGCACATACTTTACAATAAATTTAACATTAGATGATTGTGTTTTGCTAATAGTGTATTAATACAAACTATAATAAGGTTCTCTAAGCCAAATGATGTGTGATACAGTCTAAACTTCGGTTTAAATAATTGGATTATCCTGTATTTCTTTCATGAATAATTTATGGTAAAGTTATGGTTAAACATACCATGATTAAAGCTGTAACTTAAATTGCACATATTTTAAAAATGTATAATGTACAGGAATGAAACTGAAAGTTGCTATACAATTTATTGTTGTCTTTTAGTTGATCTAAAAAGTAGAAAATATAACTTCTCACATTTGCCTATAAGAAAATAAATCTAAATAACATTATTGAACTGATAATATTATTGAAATACATGTAGTTTTGCTAAATCGATCTTCATCTTGTATTTATATAGTTAGATAGAGCAGGCATGTTTTCCATATACATATTTGAAACTGACCATCAGTATTCCTTGGATCACTCTGTCTGGCCTTTTGTGAGGGGAAGAAAGAAGGAGATTGCAGAGATTAGGAAAGACTGTTAAGTAGGAAAAAACACGGAGCCAGAGCAGATGAAGGAGGGAGAGGAAGAATGTCTGCTCTAGTGACAACTTACATGCTGAATTATACTAATTTCTCTGTGTGCTGTTACGCTCATTAAGTAGGACTCCACTGATGTTCCTACAGGTCATGAACCAGCCAGCATGTTTGTTTCCACTATCACACCTTCAAATAAACTGCTGAGTTAAAATCTATCGCAGTAAGAATGTCTTATGGCCCACAGAAAATAGCTTTTCTTCTAAATATATTCGCAAATGCCTCGTAAATGTTTGCTTGGGTGTTTTATTTAGAAACAACATGGATAAATATTTGAAAGAGTATTGCTAATGACAAAGCAAAAGTGAACTATAAAATATCTCTAATGGCTGCTTTAGAATCTGCACTCTGCAAATAGAGCTGACTAAAGTGGGAGAGGAAAGTAGGATAACAGCAGGTGAGCTCTTCATGGTGTGTGTGTGTGCATGTGTGCATGTAGATGCCTATGTGAAGCAATCATATTTGCAAAGTAAGACCCATATCTGCTGAATAAAGAAGAGCTTCATTCAACAGACACATCTGCCAGGAAAATCTGGGGTTGTAATTTAGGTTTTATAGTCCGAGAATTACTAGATTGCTTTTAAAAGCACTACTTCTACAATGTTTTCATTTCATTCTTTGATCAAATATGTCAGCCAAGGAAGAAAATGGTCATTTATTTCTTTTGAAAGCACCGGGGAGGGGGGAAGAAATTTACATTAAAAAGCAGTGATCACGATGTTCATAAAAGTTTCCCAACTATTTATCAACATGTCTGATTTGCAACTGCAATTTACTTAATCAGATTTGCATCTTCCATAACACTGCAGCTTCCACACTGAGGTGGTAGAGTTACTCCATGCTATGGGTGGCTGATCAAATGTGCATATGGTTGTGTAATTGTCAGAAAATGTCCTTGTGTCAGATGGGGCCATGGCTTATGGTGAAAACAATCCTGTTAGTGCTCCTGCAGCATATGAGGAGACAGCTCCACTTTATTAGTGAAATTACACTGGCCATGGATGACTGACTGTCTTGATCATTTGCAGGCCAATTGTGAAGCCATTGACGGGGTCACTGGGCAGCCCAATCCAATTCAGTCAGCAAGACAACTGGAGTAACCAGATTGTAAAATGGCTGGTCTGGTTATTTCTTAATGGCATAATTGGATCGACCAGAGAGATCCAATTAATTGCTGAACAATTGGTGGCTGTGGTGGTCTCACTGATGAGCTCGGTTGTCAGTGATGGTCTTGAATTGACTGCAGAGCTTCCTGATCAATTGCACAATATATAATTATCAAGCAGGGGGTAGAGAAGGATTGATTTAATTTTGGTAATTTCATTGAATCCATAGATATATATTAGTGTGTGTTTTCTCAACTGTAATACATTTGTGAGACATCAGTGATGAATGATGCTATTTTAAGATATTGCTATTTTAACTTGCCTGAATAAGTTTTATGGAAAAATATATAGACTGTTACAGAGATCTGTGGGGCAATATGTTACTTCCTAGGATGGGAGAGGAAATCCAAGTTTGAGTAGAAATTATACATTTAGGAGGCATAAAAAGAAAATATTCTTCCTTCACCCTTCCATGCTGAATCTGAGAAAGCTCACTACAACCTATTCATGGCATAGTGATGTCAGGTCTCCTTCTGTTAAAAGAGCTTGGTGCCAGTGTAGCATGGCATGAGGAAGTAAATAATTCTGAAAATAATTCTATGAAAAAGTATGGGGCTAATGAGAATTTTGGCTTTCCCACACTTGTCAAGAGAAACTGCCCATGGCAACTTACCTTCAAAGAAAAGAATTAGCTCCTTACACAAGGTCTTCTCAGTCAGGGCTTCTGTGTGGACTTGAGTCACTATATCTACCACCCAACTGTGCCTGGAATAGACAGTAAATGTCCGTTGAGTATGTTCTTTCTGAATAGTTGAAGCCAAATAGGTATGTAGAAGTAGGTAACTTTGCATTTCTACTTATTTTAAGAGAAGAATAAATTTATAAGTTAGAAGTGACTTTTGAAGTGAATTAATTTACCTGTTATTTCCTTACAGTGACCCACAGACAGGTACCAGTCTTGGACAATATTCTTACCAAGCCACAACATGGTGAGAAAAACATAAGAATGATAGTTTGGGGAGATTAAAGATGTCCACAAATTCATCTAAATCACCCCCACTCTTTCTCTTAATTGTAGGAGGACTCTGTGATGTCTGTACCAGTTTAAGCCTAGTCTTTAGAAGGACTAGAAGCCTCTGCCTCCTTTTTGGAACACTTGCTCTTAGGACACTCCTTCCCAGAACATTGTCACTAAATTATGAAAAGCTCAAATCACATGGAAAGGCACATGTAGGCCATGGTCAATAGCGACAGCTGAGCTCCCAGCCACCTGCCAGCTGACTTACCTATATCTATCACCACCACCACCCCCTGCCCAGCTGAGCCCAGTCAATCAACACAGTTGTTTTAAGGCACTAAGTTTTGGGGTGGCTTGTTCCTAGCCATAGATGTTTGTAATGATGGTATATATCCACCTGGGTGAGGTTGTCAGCTCCCATTTTCTAAGATGGCTCGTCTGTTCTAAGACTCTACACTTTCTACTTTGTACATGTTAAAATGTCCTCTTTTTTTAACCTATTCTTTGAAATATAATTAACATAGAACATTGTTTAACTGTGATGATTTGATGCACATATATATTGCAAAATATTTACCACAGTGCAGTTAGTTAACACATCCTTTACCTTGCATAATTACTGTTGTGTTGTTAGAGTGGGAACATGGAAGTTCTGTTCTCATGGCAGTGTTCAAGTCTATGACACAATATTGTCAACTGCAGTCACCATGCTGTGCCTTAGGTCTCTGGAATTTATTCATCTTAGAACTGAAAATTTGTACCCTTAGGGCATCTGGGTGGCTCAGTGGTTGAGTGTCTGTTTTTGGCTCAGGTCATGATCCTGGGGTCCCAGGATCGAGTCCCACATCAGACTCCCCATAGGGAGCCTGCTTCTCCCTCTGCCTAGGTCTCTGCCTCTCTCTGTGCCCCTCATGAATAAATAAATAAAATCTTAAAAAAAAGGAAAAGAAAATGTGTACCCTTTGACCCTATCTCTCCATTTCACCAACTCATCAGCCACTGACAACCACCATTCTGCTCTGTTTCTGTGAATTTAATGTATTTAAGTTCTACATGGAAGTGAGATTATATATTTGTCCTTCTCAGTCTGAGTTATTTCACTTAGCATAATGCCCTCGAGGTCCATCCATGTTGTCACAAATGGCGGGATTTCCTTCTTTGTCGTAGCCAAATAATATTCCCGTGTATGTGTGTGTGTGTGTGTGTGTGTGTGTGTGTGTGTGTGTGTGAGAGAGAGAGAGAGAGAGAGAGAGAGAGAGATTCTCTTTATTCTTCAGTTTACCTATCAATGGATACTTTTTGACATGACTGTCAGAGTAGAGAGCAGTGATACATATGGATATATGTCTTTAAGTAGGATAATTAAACGTTGGGATTTTGTATAACACCCAGTGTTTTTAATGCATTTTATTTATCTGTGGAATTCAAAACCTGTGCCAAAATCCAACCTCACACCCTTTACAGAAATTTTCTTCCATCAGGGCCACAATACCAGTTAGTCACTTCTGCTCAAATAATTGCAACATAAATAATTGACTCAGCATAAGGCAGCACGGTCTGTCTTTAAACATATGTGCTTATGAGGAAATATAGTAACATTAAGCATGGGTATTAATGAGACTTTTTATACACAGACACATTGTATAATTTTCATTTCAAAGAAATACTCAGATATTTATTTCTTAATCATACATATCAATACATTTGCAGGAAAATTCATCTGCAACCATTGTATTCAGGTAACTCATTTCACAATGCACTATTTCATGTCATTGTTGTTGTCCCCCTTATAGAGGAATAAACTAGTGGAGGTGGTGGGTGGGTAGGGAAGTGTGAAAAAACAAAACATTTATTGAAGACTTAGCATGAACTAGTTGTACGCATATATGCCATACTCTCAAGAACTTGGACATTTTAGTGGTTCCATAATATAAACATTTCTATAAAGATACATATTTTCTCTTCAAATTAAGCAGTTTATGAGTAAACATTATCTTACTCAAAATTTTTTCTATGCTTTTGAACAGGAAAGATATCTTATCTGCCTTGAAGCATTATTGCTGTGAAATTATTTTATTCCAAAGTCAATGGATATATTTTCTACAAAAAGCATAAGCAAAGGCATGCCTGAACACAAATTCTTTCATTAAACCACTTTTTTCTAGTTCTGTTTAGTACAATACCTATAAATTATATTCTATTCTGCAAAACATGAAGAAGAAAAAATAGACTGTACAGGGGACATTGGAAAGAATAAAAGTAACAATAATGTGGGAGTGAAGTTTACCTTGGAAATGATATGGTTTTTAATTCTACTATCTGTGTTTGTTATGGTGTTTCTAAAATTCCCAGCATTTGTAACAATAAAAAATGTAACTGACATATGAACTTTAGCTCTACAGCATTAACATATTCCAGTACTAATGAGCAGTTAAAAGAATAATAGGTGAAGTGAGTTGTGTTTGTCATCATTAATGAGAATATGAAGTTCTGAATGACGATAAATGGTGAGATAATTGCCGTAAAAACAGTAGAACTTTTCCTTTAGTTGGCTATTTCTTGAAAGTTGCTTTGCTGTGTTTTTTTGTTTTTTTTGTTTGTTTCTTTTTTTGTTTTTTTCCTTCAGAAACAGTTTTCAAGAACTACCATCCTCCTGGTGGGTGTAATCCTTACTGCTTCAATCATTGACATTATGACAAAACTTCTCAAAGATAAGAAGAAAAACAATGACAATATTTCAGATTAACTTTTCAAAGATATCTGTGATTGATACTCTATTTCTAAAAAGAGATTTTTTGGTCTTCTCAATAAATATAATTGTATTGAGTATATTGTATAGGTAACAGGATCATTGAACCTTTTCCTATGACACACCTAATAAGGAAACAAAAAGTTCTACACAACCCTTGGCTTTATGGGAAATAAGACAAAAATTACAAGAAGTTTCTTCAAAAACTACCTTAATAAGTGGTCTTAAGGTGTCTTAATGGTCTTTGGGGCCTGTCTGGCAGCATTGTCAGTTGCAATGAAAGAAAAAAATGCCATGTTTATGTATATACCTTTAAAAATAAGTAAGGGCAGCCAGGGTGGCTCAGTGGTTTAGCACCACCTTCAGCCCAGGGTGTGATCCTGGAGACCTGGGACTGAGTCTCACGTCAGGGTCCCTGCATGGAGCCTGCTTCTCCCTCTCCCTGTATCTCTGCCTCTGTCTCTGCATCTCTCTGTGTCTGTCATGGATAAATAAATAAAATCTTAAAAAAAATAAGTAATATTCTCCATTGTTTAGTGCCTTTCCCTCTTCTGCTTGTAGGGGTGGGGTTGGGGTGGAAGAGAGGTTTGGGAGAGGCATCCAGAATCAATTGATGGAATCAATCATCCAGGAACATGACTAGCACATAATAAAATCTAGACGGTATAACTGTGGATGTGTTGGCTACCTTTCATTAGAATTGATGGCCAGGGCTATACTAACTAGCATTTTGCATAAAACCACATGATATGCATGGCTCTGAAATATGTCTCTCTACAGTGGGGGGTAGAGCAAGCCCGTCTGCCTGAATGATCAACAGTCTTGCTGAGCCCTGAATGTATGGCTTCTGGGGGCTTCTCAGAGGCATTTCAGCTGGGTGGTCCATCTGTGGCTGGCCTCTTATTATATCAATGGCAGGTTTTAACAGTAGCCTTGTGGCCTGTGTGCATTACCAGGGGGAGTCTGGAAAAGCACAGAAAAACATATGGGCAACAAGTAGGTTAGGACAAGTGGGGGTCAATTTTGCATTGCTTTGGTTTGTTCTTAGTTATAAGTGTTTACAACCTATGTTGAAATGTAAGAAATTTAGATGGCCAGATTTGAGCTTACCTCTCCTATGTGCCAGAAACACTACTCTCTGCCCTCAAAATCACCAAACTCAGTTCTACTTCAGTTTGTAGGTACAAGGTAACAAATGCTGACATTAGTTCTTGAGGAGAAGAAAATCAGATTTCTGCCAACTTAAAGCCATGAACAAATGTCAGAATTAAGGTCAGGTTTTGGGATAAGTTTGTAATTCCACAAAACAAAGCTAAAAAAGTTTTCACAGTGGTTTTTACTGCCCTATATTACAATATTCCTGTTGGTATATAGGGCACATTTGCAAGGACTATCTAAAATGTGTTTCGTGATTTTATTTCTTATACTTTAAGATATTGAGTACTAGTGGTGATATATTAGCTGGGTTCAGCCATACTTTGTATATGTGTGCATTGAAAAAGTGGCTAGCCCATAATAAGCACTTAGATGTTAAATGAATGAATGCTTTAATCTCAGGACCTACTTTAAGTGCAGAAATGTTCCTATGAGCTGTGATCTTTCAACTGTCTATAAACACTGTAATTTTTAGAGAAGAATATTGTTTTAAGAAGCTGATGGTTCGCATGCCTATTATTTGAAAGCAATTGAGTTATGTTTAATGATTATTCAATAAAAAAAATTGCCTGGTGCCCAAGGCAATATTTGAGTGGCATAAATTGTGCTCATATTCATCTGATTGTTATAAATAAAAGAACAACCTTGAAGTTGAACATGAGGTCAGAGTGGAAATATATTTAAAAGAAAGGATAGTACTTTTTCGCAGAAGGTATCCCTAGGATTCAGCCTATTTCTCAAAGCTGTAGCTTAACAGTTCCCTGCCATCCTCTTCTCAAATTTTACTGTGTCCTTTAACTGTGCAATATTCCCCTTTTCTCCTTCCCCAAGAAATACATTGCAGCAATTATTCTGTAAAACACTGTGTATTTGTGTTGTCTTACTATTTATATTTTAACTGGTCCTCAGCCACAAACTACATAGAATCCTTGTAGAGAAACGTGGACTTCAGAACAGAATGAAACAAACCCAACGTCATCCATGCAGATCATTCAGTCATAAATTACATTAAATGCTAATTGTCATCTCTTGGCCCCACCCCTGTGACCAAAAGGCTGTGCTAAAGATGCTATTCGAAGATTCTCAAGTAGACTCCAGTTGGTTGCTTTTGTGGGTGGCAGTGCAGAGATTTATTCAATGTGTCAGATTGTTGAGAACTCATCTTTGATCCTCTTTAAATTTGATTCCACTTGCAACAAAGCTGTTCATTCACTCTTTCTTTTTCTTTCTTTCTTTCTTTCTTTCTTTCTTTCTTTCTTTCTTTCTTTCTTTCTTTCTTTCTTTCCTCTCTTTCAAAAACCATTTGCAGAGTGGCAGACATTCAGAGAAGGAGATCCCCATGGTCACACATCCAAGTTCCTTTGTTTGAGAGTGGTGCACAATGGGTATGGATAAGTGAATGAAAGGTGACAAAGTGATAGGGTGACACACCCAGCTATACAAGGACAATGTGAATATACAGAGCAGAAGTATCTAAGACAGCCTCAAGAGGCAGGGTTAAAGTGGAAGTTGAATCTTGAAGGACTATAAAAGGAAGAGATTTTGAAAGAAGGAACAAGAAAAAGACTTTCCAGACTCAGGGAATCGCATAGGCACAGCAATCAAGGCAAAAACACAGCATGTTCCAGAATCTGCAGGCACGTGTTTATGACTAGAAGGTAGGGTGGATTTTAAAGGACTGATGAAAGGTGCAAGGCAATTAAGGGCCTTGCATTCTCATGGGAGTGAGGATGATGGACAGCTATTTAAGGCCTACAGCATCTATTGCCATAGTGAACTCTATAGATAGAGATCATGCCACAGGAGAAAGTGTTTCTTGCTGGTGCCTCCATTTTCCAAAGGAAACCTTCTTAAATCAGTGGGAATCCATTGAGAATGAGAAGAGACATGCATAACAGAGAGTCTTCAGTTAGGACTGTTGACATGGGCTAAGTAGGTGAAAGCCTCTGAGATTTCTGCAGGTCAGTTTGTGCCAGGGCAATTCCATTCTTCCATGAAGTCTCATCAATACCAGGCCTGGTGTTAAGGTATAAAACCCCATGGCCAGGATTTTGTCTTTGTCCCAATAATATCTATTCATATAACATATGTCCCTGAGGACCCGTAAGGCATTAAACCCTATGAACCCAGCCATTTGGCAAGAGAGTGGGTAAGCACTCAGTGACATAGAATAAGGAAAGGAAGTACCCCAAAATGTGAATGAAGACTCTAAAAGAGGAGCTTTTGCACAGGGACCTGGGAGGATCCCTCTGTTATGTGTGGACTTATGGGGGGGGGGGCAGTGGAGAAAGCAGTAATTCTGGGATCAGAAAACCAGGGCCTGAGTTGTTTGCTATTGGATATGGAATTCTCTGAGCCTCTGTTTTCTTAACTTAAAAGTTATATCATGAAAAAGACATAAAATAGCAGCCATCAAATGAGATCATGTATATCAAACCATTTACAAACCACAAAGTACTACATAAATTAAAGTGATTATCATCGCTGTGTTATAAATATTTAGGCATATGTACATACTTTGGAAGTTTTTTTCTTCCTTAGAATATTTCATACGGTAGTAAGATAACATTTTTCCATTCAAGGAAGCACCTTTGTTGGGTTCTATGGTCTTCAGGTGTTTGGATTTAAAGGCTCGAAGTATTCCTATTATTTAGGACCAACATGAATTCATGATGGGAATTTTTGAAATATGAAGATAGTAAATGCTATTATAAGCCAAGGTCAACAGCCATGAATACCATTCAAAAATATAATACCACCACCCTGGACTTCAGTGAGAATGATCCCATAGCTCCCCTGTGGGTTCTCTCATGGACCCTGATAACCACAGGTCACATAGACCCCATTTGCAAAGACAGACTATGAAGCTGAGCTCTCTTACGTAACTTGATCAAAGTTGTATCCGGGGAGGGGTTGGCTCTGAGTCTCTTAGACTGTTTCTGGGATTTGCTCTTCTTCCAGCTACAACTAAGGACATTTTCTTTGCCTTAGGCAAAGAGATATGTTTTTTTGCAAGAACTACCTGGAGGAAGCTGAATGCAGGAAGAGTTAGGGCAGGGCCTGGAGGAGGATCCTAAAGCTCACACAGCCCTCCCCTGGCTTGACCTGCCCTGATCCAGGGGTGACCTACACCAGTTCTCCCTCCACTCCCTGTGCCTTATACTCCACCCATCCCCTGCTCCATCCCCCTATCTCAGGCCCTCCCAACCCCCTCCCCCCCCACCTCAGCTTTGAAGCCTCCTGTGGCTTCTGCTTTCACAACTTGATCAGTCTCTTCCCCCTTGACTTTGTTTGGACTATGCCCAGGATTCTGTCTTCCCCCTCCTGGTCTCAGGACCCCATGAGCAGCCCTAGCAGATGTGACCCAGTCACTGCTTAGACCCTGGCCTCTGTAGCACCAGGTGCTGGATGGCTAAGCCAGTCCCCAGGCTCTGGCCTTTATCCTGGAAGCAATCTGGCTAACGAAAAATAAAATCCGTCTCCAGGTGACCTATCCTCAATTCCTGATTTTGTGTGCTGATATGTTTGTGTTGTTTAGCAGGCCCTCACATAAAATGTTATCTAAATGTCACCCTGGGGTCTCTAGGGTTTGTTGGACTTAATATCTAAGCCTTAAACTGAGGCTGGAGCTGAGAATTCACATTAGTTCTGCTCACATGTGTGCTTTGTTGAAGCTACATGGTTTGATTTTAACCCAGCGGTTCAAAATGGAAAAAACCTCCAATACTGAGAATTCTGAGGTCACTGACCAAATGATACACAAAGGTAGGATTTAGTTTTCTTAGCAATCCTCCGTGAGTTTTTACCTGGAAAACTGTGTGTGTGTGTGTGTGTGTGTGTGTGTGTGTGTGTGTGTGTGTGTGTGTGTGTGTAGCTTCTGAAGGAATGCCAAGCTAGAGATGAGAGAGGGAGGCTTCCTATGGGGAATCGAGAGTCTGGCCCTCTTAGTTGATGCTGTGATGTGCTGCCCAGATCCTGCCTTCAAGGCTAAAGGAGACAGCCAAATAGAGAGAGTGAGACAGACCAAATATTAGCAACAGCAGGAATCCATTACCAGCCCTGGGATGGAAGGAACACAGGTGGCAGTGTTTGTTCCCATTCTAGAGGCCAGGCTCATCAGATAGGAACTGGGATCTTGAAGGGATGAGCTGTCCTGTTCAAGCTGGGTTGACAGAAAAAGGACCGCCACTGCTAGAGATGCCCCTGCAAAAGGAAAAGAGGGAAACAAGTACCCCAAGCTTTTTCCCCTCTTAAATTTCCAACCTCTGTCAGTGACTCCCATTGAGAAAATGTGACAGGAAACTCCAGGGCCAGGGTAACCAGGAGTCTGTGGATCCCCGAGATACAGAGCAAGATGGGAAATCGAGCTGAGGGCAAAGGGACAAATGACACCTACTAAATCAAATCTCGGAGTAGAGCCTGGGTTATGCATTTTCAGTAAGCTGCCTAGATGATTCTTATGTAAACCAGCATTTTATAACCTTCCCATAACATGAAAAATTCCTTACTTTGTCAGGTTCTTGTAGACGCATGAGGTGAAACAACTAGTAGGCCATCAGTTCTGAGGGTAGGAAGATGTTGAGTTTTCTTGGCCTTCCCCTTTCTCTAATTTCTTCTAACCAAATAAGATAAATAAAATACATAAAATAGATGAAAAATTTGCATTTAATAAAAATTTCTTCCTTTCGCACTGCCCCTTAGGAATCATTAAAAGTGAACCATTGAAATGACATTAGACAGTAATCCAAAATATATAGAAGTGAGGGGCATTTATTTAAAATTCCTTCCACAATGTAGTGCAACTATTTCCAGGACTCATTATTATCATTGTCTATAACTGATGGTTGAAAATAGAACCTCAAAGGAGAATAATGTCCAAAAATCACATTCATATGAATTGTGAACTGTGGAGACTAGGAGCATGTTAGCTGGATGTTCCAAACACTTTGACTCTTTTCTCAATTCAGCTCTAGACTGTACTTAATTAACTTCCTTAAGGTTTTTAAACTGCCTCCCCTGTTTAGCATACATGGCAATCTGTATGTACAGCAATTTTTTATGTGTAGAAGGGTGTGGGAAGCCGATATAAATATTCTGATTTAATCCAGTGGAATTCTATGGAAAATGAGCTCAAGATGCTTTGGAGGGGGACCCTGTGCTGGCCTTAGTTGTTTCTAATGAAAGAGATTGCAGTGTGTCTCTGCGTGCTTTTGAGCTTATGTGTAACCAGGAAGGGAAAACAAGAATATGGAATGGGCATAGCAGAGAAAACGTAACCCTTTAAAATAGGGCTCCTGCTCTTTTACACAGAACAGAGATTTAGAGGAGTCAAGTACTTGATTCACCAACTTGAGCTGACTCATCTTTAATAGCCAATTTACTTTTTTAATATAAGAAATTAACATCATTATAAATAGATTCTTGTGTGGTTGTTCCCAGAATTTGTCTCATTAAAAACATAGATGGTTGATGATCGTTGCTGAGCCAATCATTCTCATCGCTGGTTCCATGGTCTGATACAAACTGCGGGGTGGCCAGCATGTGCAGCAAACTGTTAAAATTCTAGTGCCTCTCATCTCCAGATAACCTTGGGTAACCCCCACAGAGTCTCTGGTCTTTGAGTTCCTATTGCTATATTAAGATATTAACAACATTGCTATTTATTAATTCCAATTAATGTTCAAGTTATTACATGCAATTTATATATTAAAACAGTAATCATATCATTGTTATATAATTAAATACTAATGTTTTGATGGAAACACTAATTTTTAATACTAATTGTTATTTTGTCTGCTTGTAAGAAAAATTTTGTCCTCCCTATTTGAAGGATGAGGAAACTGAGGCTTAGAGCAGTTAATTTGCTCAAAGGCAAACAACTAGTAGGATACTGAGCTGTAATTCAAGACAAGATCTGTCTTATACAGTAAAAACTAGCACTAGAGCTTTGCATATCCTCATTGCATAATCTGTGTGGTGGTAGTTAACATGCACTGCTGTTGCGAGAATTAAATAAATCTACCCAGTTCCTTGCAGGAGGCCTAGAGAATGCACGGGCAACAAGTGCCATTTTCTCTCCTTTCCCTTCACACTGTGTCAGTGTTTCTGCTGGGGTGAGTCTAAGATGCGCCCAGGACCCCAGGCCATTGAGCTGATCTAGCTGCAGCAACCCCAGGTGGGAGAGACTGAGTGTCTGTCCCTCCCACACGGGACTCCCAGGTGTCCTGTGGAATTGAGAAACTTGGGTTTTTGGTCTGTTTGCTGCAGAAGAAAACAGTGCTTCAACTCAATTGCTTTTAGCTTTCTCAAACTCAAAATAGACACCTAATAATAGTAATGCTTTGCTTTTTATAGCATCATAAAGATTACAGAGCTCTTTTCTTTCTCTATGTGTGAGAGAATAAACGGAATTGAGGCAGATGTGAATCCCATTGACTAAGAAGGAGAGTTGGAAAGTATTTGCAGCAACAGACCCCTTATAATTGACATACCTGAAAATCTCCATCTTCTGCAAAAGCAATCTCATTACAACTAATTGGAGGTGAGTTTTATATAGAACTGAGTCTAGGAGTCCTTATCCATAGATTTTTTCCCCTTTTACTCATATCAAGGCATGAACTTTTTGAAGAGATAAAATTCACCATATCAATCTACTGTGGCAGGGTTAGTGATATGTTGTTGCCCAGAAAAACATTCAGTTAACTGAATATGTATTTTACTTTTAAAATAGTTTCTATGATTTTATTATAACTTGCAATGCTTCTTTTATTCATGTTACAAATTGCTTTCAGGGAATAGATGATGCATTTAAAGGGACTGACCGTCAATAGTTGCTGTGCAAAGTGATTTGTGGACTTAACCACTTAATGTGATCTGGCAATGGTCCCTTTGAGCTGATCAGTAAGAACAGCAATGCCAAATTATAGTAAACCTCAACAGTTTTCAAGGAAGCAATATGGCTCTAATTGAGTAGAAGCTTAGCTAGTAGACCACAGCTATTTCTTTGTAGAAGGTCCAGTTGTGTACTAAAGAGATTGTGTCTATGATGATTGCCTTGGTAAATGAAAACCAGAAGGAAAGGGGGCCCCCTGCATGTCTATTCTTGAGTCAGAAATAAGGGGACTTGGCCTGCATTCAATAAGGATATCTGTTTTTCTTTGCAAAAATATAGTCTGTAGGCACCCATACACATATGTACTTGCTCTGTAGGATTCTCTTCACTAAGACTTAAGTTCTGATGGACAGGGTTCTATCATGAAGGAAAACCAAAACATTGAAGAAACAATTTTGAACCATTAAACAAAATTAAATGGCCAGTGTTCCCCAACATCATTTAACCATAGAAGCCTTTTGAATATTCATGGTGATTTCCTCTGTGGAACTTGCTTGAGTAATCTAGTCTTTCAACAGAGAGACAAAGTCTATGGGAGTAAGACACAGAAATCTTGTTGAATGGGATTTCTTTTCCTTTGTGTCAAGTGTGCTGGTCCCTCATTTTTTTCATTAGCCCACAGCCCACAGTCCTGTGGGCTCAAGTTGAGCTACCACTTGCCATTACAAAAACTCCTCGAGGTCTCTGATAAGTAGGCTTTGTGTTGTGCTTAGTTCCTGCCTGTCTTTTGGTCCATCATTCCACTAATCTGCTCTCTCTACCTTGCCATTCTGTACCCATTCCTTCTCAGATTACCACAGCCAATTTCTTTGAATTTCTGGAAATTTGGCTTGCTCAAAGCACTGATAAAACCATCTTATTAACTTATGTGTTGGTTTCTGAGCTGCTTCTGACCATAGACACCTTACATTCCTCTTGGTTACAGAAACTCTGGTCTATCTCTGATGATGTGCAAAAAGGAAGACCCTTACAACCTGGCTGTTAGTCCCAGGACCCTGTTTAGACTTCTTGCATTTGAGTCCTGTGTAACTTTTTTTGATACACACCTAGCTCATCACTAACTGCTTGGTTTCTCACTCCAATCCCAGAACCATTTCAAATTGAAAATGATCAGATATCTTAGAATCATCAGCCAATGAGCTTTTTGGACTATTGGTTGTTGAGTTTTGTTGCATTAAATGTGTCCTTCCTCCAGCCTCATAAATTTGTAGGACTACAAAATTTGAGAAAAACTTGTATATAATATTTCATTAAATACCCCCAAGGATCTGCCCAGGTTAATTTTCTTGTCAAGGTTGGACAGTTTTCCTCACAGAATAGCAAGCCCATTGTTCTATAGAGCTGTGATACATTCTATGCTTTCTTTTTAATGTAGGAACACTGAGACTTATTCTTTTGTTTTAACTTAGCTACACTTAGACCTTTCTATTAAGGAACAAAGCAAACTATGAACAAAGAAGCAACCAGTAGTCTTTAGTTCCTGAGAAATTATTTCACATTACAAAGGAAAAGAAGTTGCTTTCATGCAAATGTCAATTTTTGTATTTTTCATCTTTCTACATAAAATGTTTAATGCTTCTATCTTGTGGAGCCCTTTTTTTACATCATTAGCAAATGTGATGCAAAAATTAAGCATCAGTTGAGCTTTTTCTGGATTACACGCATTCTTACATTCTGTCTTCACATCATTATAACAACTTTGTGATTTATACTGGAAAGACAACTTTGGTGTCCATTTTACTTCATTATTCCTCAGCATTGTATTTCATCCACTTAGCTATTTCTGTGGCAATTTTGTTTTGATGAGAAGAGATTGCCCAGTGTAGCCACATCACAATAACTATGAGATAAAATCCAATGGGCCCTGCTAGCTTTTGATGAGTTCTTGGATCCCATCCACACAAAAGAAGCATATGAAAATAAAAATGATTATTCATCATTTTGCATTCAAAATTGTCCTGATTTAAGGCAGATTGAACTTTTATTTTTTTATTTTTTATTTTTTTTAAAGATTTTACTTATTTATTCATGAGAGACACAGAGAGAGAGAGAGAGGCAGAGACACAGGCAGAGGGCTCCACGTGCAGGCTCCACGCAGGGAGCCCAACCTGACTTGATCCTAGGTCTCCACGATCAGGCCCCAGGCTAAAGGTGGCGCCACACCCCTGGGCCACCCAGGCTGTCCAGATTGAACTTATAAAATAAATCCATCAGGAAAATTGTGAACTTGCAGTCTGATTTTATTTGATAAAGCATTTGTAAAACTAAGAATGCTTCCCTAAAAGTCAGCTGTTGATGTAAGAAGTACAATGGCAAGGCTAGACAGTTTGGAGACTTGCTTTGGAGACTCAACACATACATATATATAAATATGTATATTTTGTATATTTATATATACATGCACATACATACATGTTTATATATAAATATATTTATGGATGTGGCTATGGATATATGAGCTTTTGCCTAAATTATTTCCTGATGTGTTTAGGTGTAACATTCACCTCATTTCTTGTTTCAGCTTAAATCTCAAACATTAGGGCAGACCTAATTTTTTGATATCTCATTCTACATACAAGCTCCTTACAATATATCTCTCCATGAAGAGATGAAATAGAAGCATCTCTTGAGAAGAAGTAGAGCATTGGACTTAAGTACAAAACTATGGAACCAGATTACCTAAATATCTCCTTTATCACATTGGTAGATTGAATTACTGGCTCCAAATCTAAACCACACTTTGTATCTGCACCCTTGCTATTGTCTGAGTGAGGGGAAAAAAATATGTTCTTGTTCCTTGACTTTGGCTTCAACCATTTGGATTCTTTTAGCCAATGAAAAGGCACAAGAAGTGATCCTTTCTTATTTCCAAGGCTCGGCCTTGAATGTTTTCACTCTCTCTTCTTAATAATTTAACTACTACCTTGAGAATACTCCCCAGGTAACTTGTGAGTCCAGAAAGGATAAGAAGAAATAGGTAAAGCCAAACTTAAGTATAGTTTTCCAAGACAAGCCATGAAAGACTTTAGAACATGGCAGATGTTACCTACATTGGCTAAATTGTAAGAGTCCACACAGACACACAGACAGACAGACAGAAACACACGCAGACACACACACACATATATATATACATGCACACATGCACAGGAAGTCTGAAATTTTTGGTTTTGGCCTTAAAAAGAAAAGTAAATGTTTTTTTCAACAGAAAATATTCTGAATCCTGCTGAAATTTTAATCTACAAAAAATTTCCATAGCATCATAAAACCTCATATTTGTATTTTACTTTTAAGTTTCTCAAAGCATTCCATCCTTGTGATCTCATTTTATCCCCACATCATCCTGGTGAGGTAGAATGGCTTTATCTGCATTTTACATGTTGGCCTTGATCGTGGGGTGGCCTACACAATGCTGTGAGCAGAGAATGAGCTGAGCAAAAGGTAATACGTGAGAACAGAAGGAATATGAAGGCAGAGGAAGATCAAAGATCCAGTGCCCGCAGGAATCTGAACAAAGTTTATCATCTTTTCAGGTGTTTGGATCCAGTCATGATGGTGGGGGGGGGGGGGGTTCAGTGTGAAAGGGGGAAGGCTCAGAATGATTATGGGAGACAGAGACAGTGGTGCTTGACTGCATTTTGTTGAACATTTTTAAGGGAGAGGTAATTTGCAATGTGTCCACATGGACATCCAGCCCTAGAAAATTGAGATGGCAAAAATAAACAAGTGGGTTCCATTTTAACCCCATTATCTCCCAGAGTGCAATAAGAATGGGGCTAAATTCAGGGAGAGAAAATAGGAAGCCAAGACAAGGGGAAAAGGAATTAAAACAAATTAGACAAGTGTGTTGAGCTTGATTAGGGGAGGAGGTTGAAAACGTATTGGACATGAGAGACCCAAGAGAAGAGTAAATGAGATGAGGTGTCTGAAACAAGACTCTTCCAGGGTTCCAGCTGCACACTCCAGCTCAAGAGTGATGCAGAAAGAGATTTGAGTCTTTCTTGATACCATCCCCAAGTATTAAGGGTGGCTTATGGTTTACCAATTCCAGCAGGGCTAGATCTGCAGGTGCCTGGCACTCATTTGTGCTACCTAGGACATATACTGATAAAGACATCAAGAATTATAAATTTTGAGAGTAACTAAGCCCTTAGAAATTTCCAACTTAAGCCCCTTTATTTCAAAGATGATAAAATAAATAGAGGTTTAAGGGAGTCTGTATTTTGTTAATAATCAAGACCCAGAACTGATGAGCCAAAAATCCAGATACTTTTAAAAACCAAAATTTACTTTTTTTGTTTGCACTTAGAAGACACCAAAAAAAATTGGCCAAAGTTAGTTTACTTCTTCTCAATTTTCCTTGTTCTCACAATAATGAAAATAATCCCCCAAAAGTATCATGTTGGATGCCTTGCTGTTTTGAACATCAAATAATAATTCTTGTTTTAAATTCTATCATTATTCATTTTATTGCTTGTATAAAAGAAATGGATAGATGATAGATAGATAGATAGATAGATAGATAGATAGATAGATAGATAGACTTCCTGAAGTTGTATGGAACATGGAATACTCTCTATCTCTTCTGCCCTAGGAATTTGCTTTATCTCTTGAGAAATGAACATCTGGCCTTACTTAATAAGCTAGCTGATTTATTTTTGAATATTAAGATGGATTACCCAAAAGAATTTGATAAGAGATGAACTATATTCTAAAGCAGAGTTACTTAGTAGGGTAAGTATTTGGACAGAAGACAGGAAACAGAAGACTAGATCTTAATCTCGACCCTTTTCTTCACCACCTGGTGGCCCTGAATTCACCATTTGAACTCTGTACTACACTCACCTTATTTAGGAAATGGAGCCATTCATCACACCTCTGCTCTGGACACCACAAGTGTAATAGTGAATTAAATGAGGTAATGGACATGAAATACACTCTGACACGGAAACAGAGTTTTATGCTGATGCCAACTGGCATTGTTATTATGCATTTGTCATCACCATTTCCTAATCCTTACCAACTGACTAGGTTAGAACAAGTTCAAAGAAGGCAGGGGCTCATTTCTGGAAGTTAACTCTAATTTGCTATTTAGGTAAAGTATGATTACTGCACTTCCTAAATGTACAGAGTGAGCAGAATAACATTTTTCACGTGAACAGTTTATGCCAATTCATGTTCATGTGTTGGTACGATTATTTTAATTCCACGTGATATTTTTCCTATAGTGCTTTTGCTTTTGAAACAGCATAATAAAGTGACTTCTGCTAAATAAATAGGCCTGTTTACAATAACTGATAGTTAAGTGAATTTATGCAGGAGGCATTTTGGTGTTGTGGACCAAATTAACTAGCTGAAAATCCATTAAATTCAAGGCTCCAGATGGATATTTAGGATAATTTCTAAAGTACAAATGTAAAAGTCATGGTAGAATTTTCTTTGGCATATGCATGGAATTTCTACCATGGGCCCATTTAAAAAAATCAATATCATAATAATTACATCAAAGCAAAAATAACAAAACATTATGTACATGATCAAAAAGCTGCAACTGAAAAGTCCAGCCACTCCAGAAAAATGAAATATACGTAATTAGTATCTGCAATTTTCATTTCATTGCTCCCTGGCACCCCTGAATTTTAATGGCAAGTCATGCCATAGCCTCTATGAATTAGACATCAGTAATGACTGTGGTTTTGTGGCATTAAAGGAGGAATATGAAGGGTGCTCTCTCACTATTCACCCATCTCCACTCCTGCTTTATATGCCTAATCTCTACCCCACCCCTCACAATCCACTTCATTTGGGTATTCTCTCTTGCCAATGGCCAACTATCTCCCCATCTGCCTGCAGATATTTGAATGACAAAAATGTGCATTACTTAAAGAGAAAATTTTACATTGCTTAAGAGAAAACTATGAGTAGGATCAGAAACCCAGAACATATAGAAGTTTTGCTAGTGCTGCCAACAAAGGGACTGAGTCATTCAATGAACCAGTCACCAGGACTGCATTTAGTGACATGATACAAAACCCTGCCAGGAGCCAATCTGCCAAAAGCATTATGAGAGACTCTAGGGTAGTATAATTACAAGGTCTATGTAGTCAGGAAGCTTATAACCCAGTTGGGAAACACAATGATCACATATCATCATCAGCTTATCAAACATCCCTCCTTCCTATTGGTCCCTGTAATTACTAGCATTCATTGAGCACTTGCTGTATGCTTAGCACTTCATACAGATCATTATTTATTCCTTGCAGCAGCCTGTGAGGTAGGTGAAAGCATAATCCCCATTTTATAGATATGAAAACTGAGCTTTAGTGAGGTTAAGTAACTTGCCCAGGGTTCTACAGCTAGTAAGTAGCAACAGCAGCATTTGTAAGCAGGTGCCGAGCCTATACTGTCTACCTGGCAGTGTGATATTTGTGTAAGGGCTTATCTCTTCTCTCAAGGAAAATCTTGAAAACAGGAAATTTCTGTCTTACATATCTCACGCCCTCCATAAACCCTGCCATTGTTTGCAGAATGAAAACATACCTTCCACTCAATATTTATTGAATGCCAGCTCTATATTTAATACACAGTGATGATGTAAGAGGATCAGACAAATTACAAGGTAGTACCAAAAGGCATCACTAATGAACTAGGATACATGCCAGCAGCAGATTTTTTTATCAGAAATATGATGAAAAAGAGAAATTTTTATGGAAATCATAAAAGTATGTTGCAAGAAAGTATTTTATGTAAACATCATCAGATAGTATTCTGATAATTACTTGAATATTAGTAAGAGAGATCACACATAATGGCACTCAATTACAGTATAGTCTAATTGGCTAGTGCAACTACGGTTCTCAAAGTCAAGGTTTGAGGGATGTGCTGGGTTGAATAGTGTCCCTCCAGCGTTCACATCTATGTTGAATCTCAAAACGTGAACTTAGCTGGAATAGAATGTTGGCAGATATAAATAATTAAGATAAGCTCATACTGAATTAAAATGGACCCTAAATACAATGACTGATGTTCACATAGGAAGACCGTGTGAAGGCCATGTGAGGAAGTACTGACCACGTGCATGGAAGTGTTCAGGGGTGAGGGATATTTGTTAACAATGTTGTTTCCTGGGCACCACTCCAAACCTACAAATCATAATATCTATGAGGGAGATCAAGATTCATCATTTTTACTTGGAGATCTTATGCTTGAGGCTTGAAAACAATGACTTTTGGAGATCTGAAGATGTCTAAGACATAGTAATTCTCTCTACTGGGCATACTTCTTGGTCAATGGAGCTGAGTCATCTGAGGTCATTTAACAAGGGGTAACTTTAACTTGCAGCAAAAACCTGCTCTAAATGTGCAGAGAAGTGGATGCCATTGTGAATAGGGTAAATGTGTTAAGGATTCACAAATCTCATTTTGGTCCCCAACTTCAGGAGACAGTGAACACCCTAGAGGTGTTAAATAACATCTGCATGGTTTGTACACAGGCCAAACCAAACTTTGTTAAGAGTGACTGTACCATTTTATTCAGTTGTTCCTGTGAGATAATTATTTCACACACACCATCCCATTAAATATTCTAGACAACCCTCTGGTCCATCACTCATCCTATTTCACTGACAAAAATATTGAGATGAGAGTAGTTAAACAGTTCACTGAAATGACAAAGTGAATACATAACCAAATCCACATACAAAATCTGGACTGTCTGGATTTAAGATTCTTCCCTTTATTCTTTTCCATTCTACCATAGGCTCCAGAAGAGAGCATCTTGTTTGCAAAAGCCACATGGCTTTTCTGAAATTTAGCCTTGTCGATGGATGGAGTGCGCTTGAAGTCATAGTGTAGAGATGGCATCTTTTCTGAGGGCTTCGATTTTTCACAGACGTTTAGGAAAAGAAACGTTTTTTACTCTAACATAGGAACCAATATATAATTGAGTAATATTTTTAAAAATGTATTATGTTTTTAAGATAAGAAGTGTATGTTTAAAGAAGTTTCACAATTGACCAGAACGTTTCAGGCCCTCATCGGCAAGCTGGGGCCAGGTAGGATCCCCACTTAGAACTGTCAACATTCTAGGCTACTTTATGGCTGATACTGAGAAGTAATTTCACAGACCTTCTCCCTGATTTTGCCCCACACTTAACTGCCTGGAGTGACATGGACATGTTATTAGTTTGCTTTAATTACTTCTTTTCCATTGGTTTCTACCTCATTTTGCCTCTCTAGTATGTTCTGCAAAATGGAGGCATACCCAGAAATTTATTTACTTCATGGGGAGTAGTGATGTTCTTTAATCTGAGCACCCTGACTTTTATTTCTACTGCATTTTCCCAGTGGGTGGCAATGAGAGTGTTGTTTTAGTCCATTTTGGCAGAACAAAGTAATTTGCTGGTTAGGCACCAAGGGAAGAAAAAAAGGTCTTTCCATTGCAATCTTATGATCTGAGCACCATTGCAATCTTATGTAAGCCCATGACACATGCAGTCTAGAAAAATACGATTAACCATTTTAGACCCACTGGTTAGAGAGGCATGGCTAAAGGTCAGAGTTGCTGACTGGCATAGAAAACATAGAGGCTGCTGCGTGACTAGCCTTTATGGTAAAACTAATAAGGTAGCAGCAAGATCCTCAACATGGGGGTGGGGGTGGGGGGAATGCAATTCCCTAGAAACCAGGACCTTTGTCAAAGTCAACATTGTTGAAAGCTTTATGGCTTCTGCACATCCAGTTCCCCAAATATTTGACGTGAGACTTGAGTACATTTTAAAATAATTTGTTTTCCAGAATATGTGTATATGTTGCACAGCTTGGAAATTAAATTAAATAGAAAAAATAGAATCCCAGTTAAAGCTTTTCAATGAACACATCACCAGTGGGCCTTTCCAAATACTGCTTACATCTGTCCACAAAATCAAAATGTGACTCCCCTTTCCCAACCATCCCCCAAAGTATAACATAGAGAACTGGTTTGGTTTTAATGACTAAATCACCCAGTGACGTTCATAGAACAAATTCATGCTTCAGGTGGGAAGCTGAGTGTGAACCTCTGGCAATGTTATTTGAGGAATGTGTCTCTCTAAGCAATTGAGTCGGTTACTCTAAATTGTGTCAATATGCCAATTATGCCCATACATCTTTGTAATTTGTGCACTTCCTCTCCTTCCATGGTTGGAAGGATCATTATTGGATGCAGCATTGATGTGGATAGAGCATCATTTTCCTGCTAAAAATGCAAACAAGGCCTTTATTTTTACTGCTCTTAAATTTGACCTGTAACTGGCATTAGAAACATCAGTTAAAACCAAGAAACAGCCACTGCAGCATTTAGCATCACAGATGCTGGAGCAGGATCAAGTAGGGAAAATAGATTTTTAAAGGATTACAGCAGCAAACATTACATAACAAGCCTCAGTATAACGGTGGGACATCTGTTGGCTATTTTCGGAAAGCCATCATTCTATCATCCTTATTAAAATAATCTTAGTGGATCCTTGCTTTTTTGTTCTTTTTTTTTTCATATGCCCCCCTCTCCTACAGTAATTTAAAAAGCTGATATGCAGTTGACATTTCTATATTCTAGTCTTATGTGCATTTTCCTTTGTTTTTGTTTTTGGTCAGTGGTTGTTTTCTCCTTTGTTATTGTTTTAATTGTTTTCTTTCATAGAAAAAAAAGTCTGTCTAGTAAGAAATTAGAATAATAATAGTTATTTTGGAAATAGTGTTCTGATTGCCCTGAGCTTCCACATATTAAACCAAATGCCTCCAAGTCCAACACAGAAGTATTCAGTAACTATTAGCCCTTTTACTTTACTTTCCCTGCCCCTGAGATTGTAATATTCATAATGGATTTGGTTTTAAAATGGAGAGTTTAAAAGACTGAATTATACCTTAAGATTATAGTATTTAAAGGATAAATATTTTTGCAAGTTCAAATATCTTGATTTATGATTACCAACATCTATTTATCTATTGACCTACCTACTTGTATCATGCAAATGTATCAATATAGCAAACATGCTAGCATTATGTCACTAAGTCATGATTTTCTGGGACGTGAGGTTACAATCCCTGTGAAGAGTATGGAACAGTGTGGAGTATGGAATAGTACTTGGAGGTGGGTATGGAATAGTACTTGGAGCCACCACACAGCAGAGCCTGTCCTCCTGGAGGATCAGGAAAGATTGGGAGGAGAAATGCTGTTTTTATGTACACCCAAGCATGAACGTTTGACACAGTCCATTAAACAAAAGATCATGTGACAAAACTCAAGATTAAATACCATTTTGCAGAGGGCTCCTTGGGCACTAACCCAAGTCCCTGAGGGAGACTTAATAACCCTCAGGGGTTTTCTCTGATAAATATTTGAAGATAATTTATGGATAAGACCAATAGAAGTTGTGAGTTCGATATTCAAAATATAAAGTGTCTCTCAGCCTTTTTTAAACTTGCCAAGGTGATGACAATGTGGTTTAGAAAGATGATGTGAGGAATGGATGTACCACAGAGGGGTAGAAGAGAGCAAAGGTAATTTCTTCCAGAAAGAGAGCTGGGGCCAACACTTAAACCATTTTCTCAAATGGACTTTCTTTTTGAAGTCCCTGACTCAAGGAGTTGTAATCAGGTCATTGAAAGCCTACTGGCCTGGTGGAGCAGTATGATGGAAGCCTTTGGTACCTGAAGCTGACTACATTGGCTACTAGGTAGAAAGATGACTAAAGAGAAAGGTGATGCCTCCCCAGGGACTTACAGTCTAGTTGAGCACAAGTTCCTCTATCTGGCATTCAAAGAAATAGTTGAGATGAAGTAGCTACAAGTAGATACAAATACAAAATAACAGTCCATGGTTTGGAGCTTATAGCTCTCTAAGAGCTCTCAGTGACTGAGAGGAGATGAAACCCTCTTTCCTCCCCGCCCCCTCTGTCTTTTATACCATCCACACAAACACCTGGCCACACATATACCCCCACCATATACACACACATCGCTGCTGCCAACACCCCCCCCCCCCACTGCCAAGGGGGCATTTTTTTGGATAGAACCACTTTGATTTGCTACTTCTTATTGTATGAGCCATGAACCTACAGAAAATTACTTAAGAGTGATTGTTCTCTTGGGCTTTGCTGTTGAACAAAAAGAGTCTTTCTTGCAGGAGTGGGAGGGGTTCCAGCTTGAGAAAAACAGCTTTTGTCCTCACAAAATGCTCTTTCGGATGATATGTTAATGAGACTCCTTTGAACTATAAATGATATCTGCACGCGTGTCAGATGCTAATGGAAATGTTGAGAAAATGAGAATGCACACGATGGTTTGCATAGTTATGTGGTAGCCCTCATCCGTTAAGCATTGTGACCAGGCTTCAGAGCCACCTTGAGACTTGGAATAGCATTCCCATTTTTGAAAAGAGATATTTATTTTTAAGGTCATGATTTGTTGGCTTTATAAAGCACTGTCCGCCATAGGTAACCTCATAAGCAGCAATGAATGGCAATTCTTCCTTGAAATTTTTAATTACTGTTGACAAAAAAAGAGTAATTACTAACTTTTGTAGCTGAACCACCTCTGCAGATGTTCTTAATCAAATAAAAGAAAAAGGAATCAGAGTGTTCTCGAAGCCGGAGTATGAAATATACAATAGGGGATTGCAGCTGGGTTAGCTGGGTTGACACGAAGCTGCATGGGTGCTTGATAAACAATAGCTCCATCATTGGAAGGGTAATTTCATGTCACAGATGAAATTGTGAAGAAGAACTTTGAGTCAAAAGACCTATTTCTGGCACTTCCTTCTCAGTTGAAGGGTACTGAGGGCACCATGAGAGTCAGAGCAAAATGTGGGAAGGAGATCTAGACCTTTACTGAGAAGCTGATTTATATTAAATTAACCCTTGATCAGCTGGATACTGAGAAGATAAGTTGATATTTGACCAACTGGCTTCCCATTTTCTTCTTCATTTAGGTTTTCCCCACAGCACACCCTGAGACAAAGATTCGAGGGCAGGTAGATCATTTGCAGGTGAAGGAAGGGTAAAGAAGGTAAACTTAGGGTATGCAATCCAGTTACCACCCTGAGCAACCAGAATTTTATCCCCTTGGGGAACCCTGATCTTTCCCACCTGTGGGCAATGAAGTAGGGGTATTTAAGCATCAACTCCTGCCAGTCTTTGATCTAGAGGTGGTGGGTAGGAAGCATTAATTCTTCCAACTCCCAGATAACTAGATATGTGGTCAGAAGCTCCTAGCAGTAAGAAAACCTTCAGGCAAAGACATTCAGATGCCTGGGCATTCTCTGGTTTCTACTACTAAGACCTCCTGAGGGGATATGGAAAGGGCACCACATTGCCTGTCAACAACACCTCTCTTGACCACATGGACTCTCTTTATTTTTTTTTTTCAATCTTACCTGTTAAGACCCATCTAAGTCACTTACCTCTTACACAAAGGAAATTGACTACTCATATTATATAAAAGGATACATCTAGCATTAGAAACAAGAACTACATCTTGGGTTCTACACTACAGATGTGTCTCAACTGTGGGTGGCTTCAGCCATGTTAAGACCTTACCTTGACTTGTTATGGCTGTCATTATACAGTTGCAGTGTGCCCATGGGCCTGGTTTCCCATCTTCAGAATACACAAAGAGCTCTAAGAGGCCCATTTCCCAAGAATGATTTGCAGATGGAGCTTCAATCTCAACAAATCTGCTGTCACATTATTTGGGACACATCTATAGTTTATGTTGGCTTTGAATGCTCTTTTAAAACCACTCTTGGCCCTCTTAACCATTGGTCTGTCCAAGCTCAGAATATGGTTGCTTCTCCACAGGGAGCTGATAGCAAACTTAGGTGATAGGCAGAAATTAGGCAACTGACTTCATGTCTGACTGTTATTTGCATCATTGAAAATGACATGAAAAGAAAACAATTTGGGTTGCCAGAAATAGAGGTCATAGGTCAAGTTTTCTGGGAAAGAAACCGAGAAGATTTTCAAGTCAGGGGTTTAGTGGTTCATGCTCTTGATCAATACCTGGTGGGCAGAAGGATGGAATGAGGGAAACACAGCTGAGAAGAGGGAGAAGTTGAAACCGTCAGGAGCTCTGATTCTGGCAAGATGAATTCGTTTGCCAGGGCTGCCATGACAAGTTTCACAGACTGGGTAGCTTCAACAACAGAAAAACTATATTTTTTTATACTTCTGGAGGCTAGAAGTCTGAGATCAGTAGGATCAACTTCTCCTTGGCTTATAGATGGCCTTCTTGTCCCCATGTCCTCACATGGTCTTCACTTTGTATGTGTTGCTGTCCAAATCTCTTCTTCTTATAAGGATGCCAGTCATATTGGATTAAATCCCACCCTAATGATCTCATTTTACTTTAATTACCTCTTTAAAGACTAACTCCAAATTCAGTCGTATTGTGAGGTCCTGAGGGTAAAGATTTCAACACATGGATTGGGGTGGGGCACCATTCAGCACATAATTGATGGCCTTCAGAGATGCATCAAATTGAAGAAAGGGGTATGAGGCTTTAGACTGCTGGATGAGTCAGTCACTAGGTGCAGGCTGATTCCAGAAAGAAGGTCAGCACATGTGAGATGCTCTTTGGCAGAGGACGGTCCTCTGAAGTATCTCCTCAGAGTTGTCAGCCACCAGCATTTCCAGCAACAGGAAGAATGAATCTTCCCATCCTGAAAGGAGAGAGCAGATAGGAACAGCACAGCAACAGTACTCTATCCACTGGTGAAAAGGAAACCTGTCCTGTCTTCCACTCAAATTTTTACCCAATATCTCCTAGGATCATTTCTTTGGTAACAAAGGCAGGACTTGCTATACCAGTATTTAGAACTGTAGGTTCTAAGCCCTTGTGTGCCTGCGTCTTTTCTATGCTAAACATATGGAGTAGCTTCAAGGACCATGACAGATGTGTCATTTGCGAGGGTGTCCATTTTGATCGATATGAAGCAGACTTGGAAATTAACTTGTACAAATGAGCCTCCAGCTCAAATCAAAATAACACTTGGTTCTTCAGCTACATGGCCATTTTTTTCATAGAGAGTTGAAGAAAAGTCAAAAAGAGCAATTTATCAAAACAAAACAAGAAGACTGAATCATGCTGCCACAGAGTGGTGACAGACGAACTGAGTTTGTGGAAAAAGGCCCCCAAAATAAAGGATCCTTTTTATGCATGCAGAAGCAATTTCAAAATGCAAAAAATGCCCTTTTAATGTTTATGGATTATAAATGTTCTCCGACTCATCCAAAAGTCTCTCGGAACATGGACAACAAAATTTTCCCGTTCTGTAATTTGAAGGTTGAAATACTAGTGTCAGTGGCGAGGTGCACAAATATGAAAATACTTAATATCTCCAAGAACCTGGAGAATGATATTCAATGACATTTGACAAGGATATTAAAATATCAGAGCAGACTCCTAGAGGGTCTTCTGAAATCTTCTTTATTATTGCAGCTCAACTGTTTATTTACCTTTTTTCCCCTGCTCTTCCCTTTCTCTGGCTGATGCGGTCAGACACATGAAAAATAGCAATTTTCTATATAATATGGCCCATTTTTGTAAATGTTTCTTTTAAGATAGAATTCCTCAGCAACACTGAGGAAATGCCTTTCAGCAGACCAGTCGGAAAAAGTGCCTCCAGTGTTCTCTATCTGGCTCATCTTTTCCTTGATCTGTTTGAAAAGATCAGGGTAGAAATAAAGGATTCACCAAGTGAACAGTGATTATACCCGCATGCCAGCACTTTGCTAGGTATTTCAAGCACCTCATGAATGACAAATTTACGGGTAACCAATATGTATGGAGTACCTCCTATATGTCAGACTCTATACCAGATGCTTTATTTTATTTTATTTTGTTTTATTTATTTATTTTTATTTTTATTTCATTTTTACCAAGTGCTTTAGATCAAATATCTCATGTGGTCAGGTAGGATTCTAAGAGTCTTCCAAGAGTCCCAATGTCTGGTGTACACGCACCCTCTCCCAGTTCTTCAAATAATAACTTAGGTACTGCTTGAAGGGATTTTGTGGATGTCTTTAAAAGATCCTGAATCAGCTGAGCTTAAGATAGGGAGACTCTCCAGGTGGGCCTAACCTAATCATAGGTCTTTATATCTTAGAGGTCAGATATGAAGGAAGTCAGAGATTCAAAATCAAAAAGGATTTGATATACTTTTGCAGGCTTGATAATGGAGGCAGACATCTGGCAAGTAATATAATGGCCCCTAAGGAGCTGAGAGTCATTCCCCAGCCCACAGCCGGTGAGAAAATGGGAACCTCAGGCCTGCAGCTGCAAGTAACTGAATTCTGCCAACAGCAAGAATGAGCTTAGCAGTGGATTTCTTTCCACAGCCTCCAGAAAGGAATTCAGTCTAGCTGACATCTTGATTTTACCCATATGATACCCTGATCAGTGAGCCTAGTTACACCAGAACTTTGACCTACAAACTGTGAGCAAATAAGCAGGGTTTGTTTGAGGCCACAGTGGTAATTATGTTATGTAGCAGTAGAAAACTAATATACTGACCACCACAAGATCAATGTTTCAATTTAAGAGATGAGGAGACTGAGATTCAGAAGGGTTAAGTGGCAGGGCACCTGCATGGCTTAGTCCGTGTCCAACTCTTGATCTCAGCTCAGGCCTTTGATCTCAGGGTTGTGAGTTCAAGCTCTACTTTGAGCCCAGCATGGAGCCTACAAAGGAATAAGAAAGAAAGAAAGAAAGAAAGAAAGAAAGAAAGAAAGAAAGAAAGAAAGAAAGAAAGAAAGAAAGAAAGAAGAAAGAGAGAGAGAAAGAAAGAAGAAAGAGAGAGAGAAAGAAAGAAAGAAAGAAAAAAGAAAGGAAGGAAGGAAGGAAGGAAGGAAGGAAGGAAGGAAGGAAGGAAAGAAAGAAAGAAAGAAAGAAAGAAAGAAAGAAAGAAAGAAAGAAAAGGAAAGAAAAAGAAAGGTTAAATGACTTGCTCAAGTTCAAGTCCAGATTGGAACATAGGCAGCTTGTTACATGGGGGTGACTGGGTGTGAGAGGCAGAAGACTAAGATATGTCCCAGATGCTTACCCCCTTGTGTGCACACCTTTTCCAGTCTTTTGACTGGAACATGAGTGGCACCTATAAATATGATTGAATAAGTTACTCCCTTGATTAAGAAAAAGGTTTTTTTTTTTTTTTAAAGATTTAATTTATTTGACAAAGAGAGAGAGAGCATGAGCAAGGTGAGGGGCAGAGGGAGAAGCAAACTCCCTGCTGAGCAGAAAGTCCAATGTAGGGCTCCATCCCAGGATTCCAGGATCACGACCTGAGCTGAAGTCAGATGCTTAACTGACTGAGCCACCCAGGCATCCCAAAAGAGATTTCTGTAGCTGTAACTAAGGCATTTGATCAGTTGAATTCATTAAAAGGGAGAGTGATATGGTTGGCTGACCTAATTAGGAGAGATCCAAAACGATTCTAGAAGTTGAAGGTGGAGAAAGTCATAGAGATGCACTCTTGCTGGCTTGGGATAAAGAAAGCATTCATGTCTTGAACTGCCTTTCAGGACCCCATGGCAAGAAATTGCAGGTGGCCTGTAGAAACTAAAAACTGTCCCCGGTTGACAGTTTGAAATAAAACAAGGACCTCTCTTCTACCATTATGAGGGACTATAAATTCTTCCTACAACCTGAATGAGCTTGGAAGAGGACCTCAACCTCAGGTGGGAAGTGCAGCATGGCTTATACCCTGATTTCAGCTTTTGAGATCCTGAGCAGAGGACTGGACGATGTTGGCCTGGACTCTGACCTACCTACAGAAGCTGAGATCATGTAACTTTGTGGCTTTAAGCAGCTCAGGTCCCAGTGATATTTATGCAGCAGAGCACTAACACAATAGGAGAAGGGCAGATTGATCTCCAATATTCCACCTGTTGGAAGAGGGAGGACCAGAACCCAGACATCCCAACTTTTTGGTTTTGTTCTCTAATTAATCAGCAGTGACCTCATACCTTTGCCATTCCATGTAACCTTGATGGACTCAGCACCAAGCAAGCTCCAATTGTCGTGGTCTTCCAACCTCCCTCAAAACCTTTCCTTCTACAACTTTGATGCTTAAGCCCTGAAATTTGACTCACTTATTGGCAGCAGCCACTATTTGATGAAGATACCCCAACATCCAAGCTTGCATAGTGAAGCTGTCGGATTATCTTTCAGGAGGCCTGAGACTTCACCCCCTTTGCCCATCAGGCTGCATTTACACAGGATAACCATCCATCAGTCTTAGTTAAAGCGGCATTTGCATGCACACCAGATCTTTGAATATTTGTCATTTGTCATTGGGAAGCAAATTACATTCATCAGAATGCATTCATTTTCTCAGTCCCGCTGAACACAGGATAATCTTGGCTGTGTCAGCTGCCCTAGGACTGGTAACCGTGAAAAATAGAGGTCAGCTGTAGATATTCTAAACCTGCTTCACTGTGTAACCCTCTTCAGGGGCAGTGGATATGATGCTGAAAAAGATTAATAGAACTTATGTCATCATGTTTATGGGGCATAAAACCCCCAACTGTGGATTAATGGATATGTTGGTGAAAGAAATACATCTTTACTCCTTTATGCCTTGATGGGTGAGCTACAGTTGGCATCAGTGGAAATATATAGAGGAATGCCTTTGGAAGGTCAGCTTTTAAAGGACTTTTTTGACCTTGAAGTCCATGAAAATAGATTTTTGATTGTTGACCAAGACAACTGCACCAGGAGACTTTCAACCTTTAAAAAGATTCTATTGAAGTATAACATACAGAAAAGTACACAGATCCTAAGTGCGCTGCTTGATGAATTTCACAAGCTGAACACATCCGTGGAACCAGCACCCAGATCAAAAACCCAGCATCTCCCAGGCACTCCCCTTGGTTCCTTTTCACCAACCCTCACCCCAGGGTAATTGCTGTGCTAACTTCTAACACCGTAGATGATTGATTATTTCTCTAACATTTTTAAATTTTAAAGAAATAGAGTCATCCAGTGTGTATCTTTTCCTTCTGGATTCTTCTACTCAATGTTCTGTTCATTTATATTGTTGCATATGGTTGCAAACTTTCCATTCTTATTCACTTTTAATATCCCACTGCATGGATAGATCACAATGATTTATCCATTCTATCATTTTAGGCATTTAAGTTGCTTCCAATTTGTAGATATTACAGATAATGCTGCTACAAATATTGTGATATGTGTCCTTTCGCGAACATATATGTATATTCTGCTATGCATTTACCTAAAAGTAAAATTGTTGGTTCATAGGATATGCACAAATTTAGCTAATTTAGTGAATACTGCCAAATAATTTTCCAAACTGGCTGCACCAACTTTTACTCTCCAAAAGAGTATATGAAAGTTCTTGGTAATTCACATTTTTGCCAATACCCGATAATGTCTTTTCTTTTAAAATAAAAAAAAAAGATTTTATTTATTTATTCATGAGAAACAGAGAGACAGAGAGGTAGAGACACAGGCAGAGGGAGAAGCAGGCTCCATTCAGGAAACCCGACGTGGGACTCCATCCCAGGTCTCCAGGATCATGCCCTGGGCCGAAGGCGGTGCTAAACCGCTGAGCCACCCAGGCTGCCCAATGTCTTTTCATAAAAAAAGAAAGAAAGAAAGAAAGAAAGAAAGAAAGAAAGAAAGAAAGAAAGAAAGAAAGAAAGAAAGAAGAGAGGAAGAAAGAAAGAAAGAAAGAAGAAAGAAAGAAAGAAAGAAAGAAAGAAAGAAAGAAAGAAAGAAAGAAAGAAAAAAGAAAGAAAGAAAGAAGAGAGGAAGAAAGAAAGAAAGAAAGAAAGAAAGAAAGAAAGAAAGAAAGAAAGAAAGAAGAAAGAGAGAAAAGAAAAAGCCCTTTTAACTTTTATTACATTGTAGTTTATAGGCAGCATCGTGGTTTCTATTCTGAAACTAAGCCCTCTATGAAAACATGAGCCCTGTGTTCAAGGGGCATTGTGCTCAGCATGGTACCATTGGATAGGATGGCAATTGGTAACAAATTCCTTGTGTCCTTTATATAGCTCCCTTCTTCTTTGCAAAATCACTGTAGGCTTCTCTATAATTCTGTTCTCAGGTCTTCTGGCAAACATAAAGGAAAGTCTACCTCTTAAAAAAGTTCTTTGGTTATGAAACTACATGCCCTTGAAATTTATCTGCTGTATACTTATATTTTAGTCAAGTCTGTTTGCCTAAGCATGTACTCTGCAAATATTTCCTGTTTTGCCTCAGGACCTATGCTATGTCCAGGTATTAAAAAAAAAAATGAGCACCACCCAATTCATCATAGGATTCTAGTTTAAGGCATAATGAGGATTACAGTTAAATTGATAATCCTAGAGGGCACCCGGGTGGCTCAGTTGGTTAAGCCTGCTGTTCAGATCATGATCTCAGCGTCCTAGGATCGAGCCCCACATTGGGCTCCCTGCTCAAGGAGTCTGCTCCTCCCTCTGCCCCCCTCCCTGTTCGTGCTCTCCCTCTCTCTCTCTCTCTCTCTCTCTCAAATAAATAAATAAAATCTTAAAAAATAAAATTGTTAATACTAAAAATATTAATGTCACCTTTTGTATTATTTGTAATTATGTTTTGGCCTAAGGACCCATTTGAGTTTACTAACAACTTGTTAGTAAAAAAAAAAAAAAAAAGTACATGGAGTTGCTTTAACTGTAAAAGTGTATATTTACACTTTAGGAAGTTCACCAGGAAATTGGGCTAGAGCCAATAGAAATTCGTCTGGAAGGAAGTAATTGGATTTGAGTAGCCTTGACAGGTTGTACACCTCCAAAAAGGAACACCTGTTATTTTTTTCCCTTCATTGTGTTCCTGTGCATGTCATTCAGTGAAATTTTGTTAAAAATTACATCAGTTGGGGTTTAACCAAAGATGCAGAACCTTGTGAGTGATATGGAATACAGGATGGATTATAGGGATTAGATCTTATACAATCGTGGGAGAAACTGGGGAAGTAAATGTCAAGGGGATAGTCGACACTGAGTAAAGAAAAACCCTTAATCAGGGCCCATGAGAGGGAGCTGGTGAGGGAGTATATGGAAGGCCATTGCCTATGCATCTTCAAGGTCTGGAGTATGTCAGCAGGGCAGGTGGTCCAGAGGTGGCAAAGAGAAAGGTGGAAGCAAAGTTGGGGAGAACAGGGAGAAAGAGGAAACTGTGAGGGCAAACTGGAACCCACATGGACTAACTGTCATATGCATCTGTCTCCGCCTGCATGGAACCCTAAGGTACAATGCCCTACAGAAGGAGCCGATGCCTTTGAAGCAGAGCTGCATATGTGTCCAGCCTAGACTCATAGAACCTGAGATAGGAGGAAGAGCAGCAGCTGGAGAAGCTGTGAGCCCAGCTGCTACCCCTCACCCAGCTGATGAGCAACCCAGCTGATGAGCACCCAGCTGATGAGCGGATGATGTACCCCACCTGGCCAGAATCCTACATCCACCTGCCTAGTACAATGGCTGCAGCTGCACTTCTGCCCTCAAAATCTCATGGAAATTTCTCTGTGGCCAACCCTGACACAAAACCTTTCAGAGAAGTGTTATTCCAGCTTAGATAAACTGACATAGTACAAACTCACCACAGAGATAGACAATTGCCGGGATATTAAAAAGAGAGAAAGAAACTATGGACATACTATAATTCAGTTCAATCCTTCTCTATAGAAACATGAAAGCTGGATCCCAGAGAGACAGTGGCTTGTCCAATGTTACAGAGCTAGTGACAGGCCTAGAAACTCAGTCCCATGTGTCTCCATCTGTGTGATATCACAGAACACTGCATGTGAGGTTAAGATATCTGAGATTTTGTCACTAATTGTTTGGCCTTGAGAAAAAAAAGCACTCATTCTGGATTCAAGTTTTCTTGTGAGAGAATGGCACATGGGCAAGGCCCATGAAATTGGAGGGGCCCAGTTAATATCTGTTACATAAATGAATAAATATAACCTCTCAAGAACAACCATCTTACAAAATTATCCTATTGCCTAACATAAAAGAAAATTTGAAAATATGCTCCTGAGCTGCAATAGTGGGTCTTCTTATGTATCCTCAGGTAATTTATTTGGGACTAGAATGAATAATCAGACTCTTTCTCCTTTGCATAAATCAGATTTCCACTCCCTCACCCATGTAGCAATTAGACTTTCTGTGTTCTTGTCACTTCATTGTGTCTTCTACTTGATCTTGATCCATTCAGTTTGAGCCTTTCAAGAGGGCTCATGTACCAGAAAAGCAAGAATCCAAACAACTGGCAACAGGAAGAAACCAGAAGAATATCATATTTCTGGCTATGTGTTTCTGTTTTGTTCACAAATCTGCAATTTGGGCAGAGTTCAGTAGGAACAGCTGATTTCTGTTCCATGTGCCATCACCTGGGGTAGCTCAAAAACCAGGAGGTGAAATCATCACGAGGCTACTCACTTTCAGCTAGGCTATCGGCTATAACTTGAACAAATGGATTCTCGATGTGGTCTATCTGCTTCCTCATGGGATGGAGGTTGGGTACACCCCAAAAGACCAGACAGAAATTGTATCACCTCTTATGACATGGACTTGAAAACCACATAGTATTTCTGCCAGAGTTACCGGCAATCCTAGATTTAAGAGAAGGAAATAGAGATCCCACTTCTCGATGACAGAAGTATCAACATTGCATTTTAAGAGAGTCTGAGGGATGGGGTATCTCATTGCATGCCAGCTTGGAAAATACAATCTACCCCAGGCAGCGATCAATATCCACTATGAGTTTATAAACACAAAGATTGCTGACTAATGGAGCTCTTTTCCAACAATAACCCCAGAGAATAAGTTTATGCAGACATATATGAATACATTCACATGTGCATACATAACGAGTACTTGGCAAATGAGGGTTAATTCTTGGATTCAACTTGCTTCCAAGATATTTTCAGTGTTAAGCCCCAGGGTCAGGCAGGGAAATGGGCCGCTCAATTAGTTTAAAATAAAAGTACTTTTCCCCCATCAGCCATCTACTCTCTGGGAAAATAAATCGGACTGCTAAATTTTGGACTCATACCATTTCCATGGTAACAAAGCTGAAAATGCCAAAAGGTGGATTATACTTCTTTGCAATATTTAAGAAATCTGTATTTAGTTTCTATGGTGGTTAAAAGTTCATTTAACACCAATGAGTAACATTTCTACCACTAACCCTCCCCCATGCAAACACACATACAGGCAACAGGGGTATTTTTTAAAATACGTAATTTAGGGATCCCTGGGTGGCTCAGCAGTTGAGCATTTGCCTTCGGCTCAGGGCGTGATCCTGGAGTCCCAAGATTGAGTCCCATATCAGGCTTCCTGCATGGAGCCTGCTTCTCCCTCTGCCTATGTCTCTGCCTCTCTCTTTCTCTGTGTCTCTCATGAATAAATAAATAAAATCTTAAAAATAAAATAAAATACTGTAATTTATACTGCATGACCATAAAAATTGGGGGAAATGAGACTGTCCAGTTTGGTCCCCTTAGACCTGCTTTGAATCAAATTTTCTTGTTTTGGTTTTGATCTCAGGTGACTTTAGAAACAATCTGACCATTTTGAAGCCTAGAGAAGAAGTCAGCCATCATAGGTACAGAAGTAAGAATAATTATGGTGTTAGGAATTACAAATAGTTTAATACAGCCAGAGAGTAGAGTATGTCTAACACAGACCTTATTTTTTGTGTTAGAATTTTAAATTATAGTTTTTCAAATATGTAGAAAAACCATAGAAAATATTATGATATTTAGGCACCTACCCCCATAGTTAATAGCTTTTACCCATTCTGCCACATTTCTCTAAAATCTTTTTTTTTTTTTTTCTGGAGTTCATGTGTGACATTTCTAGTTATGTTTCTGAATATCAGTGCTTATGAATGAATTCTACACTTTTATTATATCTTTGTGCTTTAAAAATTTGTTTAAACCGTATCATAGAGAATATGTTTTTTGTAACTCTTTTCTAGTGTTCAACATTATGATTTTTATCTTTAGCTACAGGCCATAAACACACCATAAGGAGAGCAGAGATGAGCATTCAGTAATGCACCGATAGCTAATCATTTATTCAACTAAATTTATATTTCACCCGAAGAGTGAGTTGATGGTGACAGTTTTTGCATTTGCTGAAAATGTTAATGATATGCAGACAGCACTGGACACCAGAAACTCAAATGAACACAGAGAAAAGAAAATAAGGTTTATTTGCAACCCAGTCCTTCCATTTCCGAAGGCCAGATGCTTTCTCTTATAATCCATCCTGTGGGGGGAGGATTACTGGGGCTGCACGGTATTTGGTGATTATATCATCGATGCCCAGCGGCGGCCCAGGAGGCAGCCTATCTGGACATGTGCAGGGATCAGGGAGCCACGTCTCTGAGCTTCCAACAGGGAAGCTGAACATCCTTTGAATCCGAGCCGTCCCTGCCCCCCACCCCTGTAGATTTTGTCTCCTGCTGGGTACTTTGAACTTGCCTAGTGTGAATCTGTATCCCACAGGCTTGGGAGAGCTGAAAGGCTAAGCGGATGACATCCATTTGGGTTGGTTCATGTCCTGCCACATGCACTCCCCACTTTACTCCCTATTGCCATGAGACATGCCACACTTGATGTTCTAGTCAATTGCCAGTTGCAGTTTGATAGATCGAGTAATTTTTAACTTTTGATAGATTGTTAAAATAAAGGAACTAAAGGGAAGTTTATTTTCAAGACATGTAATTGAGTCACTGATTTAATATGAGATATACGTGAGCTATCAGATGTACTCCATCTCTCTTCTCTGTTTACCATACTATATCTGAATGTCTTTAAAAAACACCTTACATAGAGAAGCCCTCTCAAAACAGGAAAAGGGGACTACACACATATTTTACTTTTGAGGTAACATTTATTCAATAATATCTACGAGATTAAAGTTATACTGACCTCATGTCACTGTCAACTAATTATATTTTATGTCTGTTGCATTTCTGAGTATGTTAAGCTACAAGCAAGTGACTTTGATGCAAATTAAACTGAAAGAAGCTTTTTAGGCCATATTCAAATACTAACAGGCTTGATTAAATTTATTCGTCTAAGAAGGATAGGACAAAGAGCTGTTTACTGACATAGTTTATTGTCATTCTGCTCTACACCTCTCATATGTTTGTTTTATAGGACATAAAGTCTAGGTATCCTATTGGAATCTCCAATCTTAGTTATAGCTTGCTGCAAAGTGGCTTATTGTCATTTATTATTTCTTATTTGATTTATATAACATCTTTCCACCAAAGAGCCAATAGGCTTATTTACATAAAGAGTGCACACACACCAAGCCACTTGAACTTCACTCAAGTGAAGTTAACTATATACTTATTGTCATATAGTTAGCAATATAGTACCAAAAATCTACAAGTTTTGTTTCTTGCTCCAAAACCATGTTCTAGAATATTTCTCATATGCTGGGGTCATCATATTTCCTTTCACTTTGAATATTTATTGTTTGCCTCTAGGTGGATCGGATCATCTTCTGTGTCTTCTTAGAAGTTGACTTCAAAATCTACAAAAAAAAAATGAGCGAGTTTTTCCCTGCAGGTGAGTAAAGTGATTTGTTTTCTTTGGAATTGAGGATTGGAGTGCAGGCATTGGGTATATTTCTATTTCGTTTCCTATCTTAAAGAAATGTTCCAAATATGATCAGCATACACCAGTAACCCCTGGCAAGTTGTGTCATAATTTTCAAGAACTCAAGGAGGTTACAAGAAATCTGAGCCCTCAACCTCTCTGTCTCAGGAGGTCATCATGTCATTTTGGGGAATTTGGTTCATTTCTTGAATCTCAAAATCTCTTGAGCATCAAAAGTGAGGGGCTGAACCAAATGGCTTCTAAAGACTCTTCTTCTGGCCCTAAATTGCATGCTCTGTAATTGGATCCCCACACATGTAAGTTGTCCAAACCTGTGCCTCCATCCACCCTGTTCAACACCTTCACTGAAAATTGTGAGGAGCCCATTTATGGTTATAGCCAAAATTCAAACAATTCCTGCACTGTCTCTCTCTTCCCCCCAATTTTCGTGGCCCAAATTGCAATGAAGAAAGCAGCACTTCTGAGGACAATCCGAGAAAGGTGCTTATTCATCCTATTCCACATTTGAGAATGTAGGCAAAATCTCAGAGTTATTAAAGAACTTTGTTTACATTGATTGAATGTGTCATTAGATTTGGTTGGCCTGGTTAATTTGAATATTTCCCCCCATTGTTCCTCTTCTAGGCTTATTTAATACCTAGTTATTTTGATGATACCATTTAGTCACAGTGATTAAGGTGCTTTTGTCACCCATGGGAAGAATGGCTTCCATGAAATGTCAAGCTACTTTGAGCATTGTTGATGTCTGCCTTATTGGGAGCTTTCTTTTGAGGTTTCCATGGCCATGTGAAGTGGCCTTCCCTATGCCCAGTACTCTGGCAGGTGGGAGGGAGGGAGTGGTGCACATTCACTGTCTTGGCAATCTGTAAAAGACATCCAGTAAGTGTAAATCCAGGATGCCTTGCCCAGAGAGAAGAGTAGGATGCAGGTAGCTGTCGAGAACAGCTGCAGAAAACTGCTAGGAATGTTGAACTTTGTGCTAAAGTTCAAGGACTAAGTTCCACTGAGTAATGTGAGGTCCTGTTCTCTAGCTTTGTAAGTGAAAAGTGAATCTTTCAAGTGTATTTAATTGGAGCCTTTAGCTACAGTATTTCCCTAACTGGGACATACTGTAAATTCAGAGAGACTCTGCATGTGATGGAGAAGATTGTTATTGTGGTCTTTTTTTTTCCTCCTTTTCCTTCTCCCTTCTCTCTCTTTCTCTCTTTTCGTTTTTTTTTTTTAATACCCCTTTAAAATTGCTTTAGGCAACTCCATAATTTAGCATGTAAAGCACCTAGTGACTATTGAGTGAGTAGTTGGTACAGGAGCTAAATTTAACAAATTCTTCTCCCCGTAATATGACTTTTTTTGTTTTGTTTTGATCTCTTTATTTCATCCTTTTCCTTTATTTCCTATATAACCACAGTAAGTTGACTATGCCTGCATTTATGTATTTATTAAGTATTCTTTTTTTGTATTTTTAAGTATTCTTAAAAGAAAATGTTCATTCATGAAAAAAAATGTGACTTGCCATGATGTCCAGTGCAAATATTCTCGTCTTGTCAATATCATGGCATATTTCATAAGCTTTCATCATTTTGGGCTTCTTAAGTGTTTAGAAATTATGATGTAACTAACATTCATTCTCATGTCTTCTAAAATAAAAACTTGTTTTCACTCTAGTATATGATAAAAATAATTGCATAAGTATAATCGATTGATATTTAAACAAATTCACCCCATCAGCAGGTATTTTCAGTGATGCAAAACCAAAAGTCATACTATATATTTATTCTAAATGGAACATTTTTAGTGATCTAGAATGTATTAATAATTATGCAAATAAATGAAAAATTGCTACTGTAGATAAATCCACATGCATCTTAGTACTTGAGCAAATGAAATAATAATAAAATCATCCTGAGTTTCTTATCAAAACTTTGAATCATAGCATGCTCATGAAATTATTTCCAGTGCATATTTATAATGGTAAGCACATTTATAAACTAAATGTCAAAATTCTCCCAAATTGTTGAGTATTTCCACAATGCTGAAGCATCAGCCATTTGTAAATTCTCAATATGCAATATGAAATAAAGGTGACTTCTAATGGGATGTGTGACTGCCAATATAGATTATATACATTATCTATCCATAATTTGAATTTATGGTTAATTCATATCCATACCATCTTTGATTGGAATATAATTTTTCTGACTTGCCATATATTCCCCCTAGACTGACTGATTCAGATGGCCAACAGATACATGAAAGGATACTCAATAACACTAATCATCAGGGAAATGCAATTTATTTTTTCTAAGATTTCTAAAATTCATTTATTCATGAGAGACACAGAGAGAGAGGCAGAGACATAGACGGGGGAGAAGCAGGCTCCCCTCATGGAGCCCAATGCGGGACTCCATCCCTGGACTTGGGATCACACCCTCAGCCAATGCAATAATGATAATAATTTAGAAAAAAAGTCATTTTATATTAAACTAAATCTCTGTGTTTGGGGGTGTACTAATCCTGTGTCTTAACATTTCATAATCGGGAATCTGAGACAAAATACATAAGAAAACAATACAAACAAGGCAGGAAAGATCACATTAAAGATAAAACATGTGCAAAACTACTACCTACTATTAATGATAGGAATAATAGCTTAACCTTTATGGATTGCTTTCTCTCAGCCAAATGCATGGGTGATCTTCAAGCTAACTCTAAGAAAGCAGGTATTATATTAACCCTACTTTTTGATATAGAAAATGATGCATACCTGAGAAAATGAGGCATATGGCTAGGAAGAAGCAGTGCTCTATTTCAAAATTGAGAACAGCATCTGTCATTGCACAAGTGATAATAGGTTCCTTTCCTTAGAGCGGCTCCAGACAAGGATGGATTCAATTTCAAGGATGCATTTGGAGCACTGAGGAAGTCTCATTCCTAACTTCATCTGCTTGCTCATCATTGTTCAGAGCTGCCATGCTTCTCTTCCTTCTAATACCTGTAAAAGTCCTCATGGAAACTTTCTAATATGATTCAAATTGGTACTTTATCATGGTTCTCAAAATCAAATCCAAAATCATCATCTAGGCAGTGTGGGGTTTTGACCGGCGGGTAAGCAAGAGAATGGTCACTGCAAAACCAAAAAGCCTTACTCATGACCACAAGGGGAGATATAAAAATGCTTGTAATCATTTGCTAGAGCTGCTATGACAAAACACTACAGACCACCGAGCTCAAACAACTGAAATTAATTTTTTCACAATTCTGGAGGCTAGGAGTACAATATTTAGGTGTCAACAGGATTGGATCTCTTCTGAGGTCTCTCTTTGTAGCTTATAGATGGCCACCTTCTCTCTATGTCTTCATGAAGTCTTACCTCTGTGTATGCCTGTGTCCTAATCTCCCTCTCCTTGTGAGGACACCAGTCATCTGGGACTAGGGCCCCCCTAATAATCTCATTTAATTTTATCACCTATTTAAAGACCCTGTCTCCTAATACAGTCACATTCTGAGGTACTGGAGGGTAGCATTTCAACAAAATATTTTGAAGGGCACAACTGAACCCCTAACAGAACCCATTGTGAAAATGCATCAACAACCACAAAGAAAAGAAACCAACAACATTGCTTTTTTCCAATAGTTTTATATCTTGTTGTGGGTGAAGCACATTTGACTTTTCCCTTCTAGATGTATTCTTTGGAAGTCTGGTATGGCAGCTTTATGGAATTACCATATACTTTAGTTGCAAGTAATTTATAGCTACAGTACACTGATGGCCTACAGCAAATAATATTTGTACAATTCAACTCCGAGATCTCTTTGTTCTTTACAAAAAAGTTTTCTTTGTATTTTTCAGTATGTAAGATTTATTATGTATATTTTTCATAGATCTGGAATATGGAGATCAGTTATTTTATTAAAGTCTAAGTTCTAATAGAGAATTTAGGGATATTAATTAGGGATATTAATTTTCCTCATAATAACAATGTCAAATTTATAGTTTTGGAACTATATCAAAGAATCCTCATGTTGGAAATAAGAAATATCATGGTCAGGCCCCTCTCCCACATTAGGGAAAGCCTAGGCTTGTTTACTGCAATGGTTCTCAACTATATTTTTCAGGAAGGAGTATTTCTCCAAAATATTTTTTTTAGTTATATCCTCTGAAAAATGGGCATGATATTTTAAAAAATTTTATTTAGATTTACTCTTTTTAAATCTAACAAAAGAAGAGTATTCATATGACCTCTTCTTCATCTTCTCTTCTCACCAATTTTATAAGCTTTTCTCATCCAACATCAATCATTATCTTTCTGTCCATCAATCAACAAGTAATTTATTATATGCCTAATATATACCCAAGGCTTTGGTCATAGCTGCATTTAAAAATTAGTTCTCATAATATGCCTGAGAGGTAAGAATTATGCACAACAGTTGGAATACAATATTAGCAAATAATCAAATATAGTGTTGGTATGATCAAAGTACCCAGGAATTCAAATATGTATGAGAACCAAGATGGCTGCAGCAAGTTTCATGAAAAATACATACTTCAAGATCAGCAGGAGCAGAGAAGTGATGTCAAGTATTCTGTAAGTGCTGTAAGGAGGACAGGCAGTTCAGATGGAAGAATTTGTGAAATAGTAGGATGCTTATCTCCCATTTATGAATTCCTGATTGAGAAATGTTGACACTCATCAGTTTGTAATTGTATGACTTTGTGCATGTTGTTTAACCTTTTTATGCTTCACTTTTATCATGCAAACACAGTAATGGGCCACTTCCAAATAGAATAAATAACAATGCAAATGAATATTCAGAGAGGTGTCTAGATCAACCATCATAAATTTTAAAATATCCATGTTTCTTCTTACAACTTTTTTGTTTTTTCATGTTTTTCTTATTACAATTTTAAAAGGAGGTACTTTAATTAAGTGTGACCATCTTAATTAAAAAGTGTATAACTTCTTGTTACAAAAAATAGTACAGATATATAGTAAAAATAAATAATCAAAATTAAGAAGATACAAACCATTGAAAATGAGTTACTTTTTGCAGCTTGTCCTATAGGTCCTTTAAGATAGAAAATGCAAACAAGCATAAATGCAGTCTTATCACTTGCTATGTGTCACTTACCCCAAATCTTGAAATTTCTTTCATGTCATTATATATTCTTCCAAAACATGATTTTAAAGGACCCAGTGTTTATCCAAAACCATATTGCAATTGTGGAATTATTATTGCAAATTATTCTCTATTTATAAATAACACAGAAAAGTATCTTGATAGGTAAATATTGGAATACAACCACAATTTTTTTAGGAATACTTTTCTAGAAGTGGAATTACTTTTTCAAATTGTATACACAGCCAAGACACTTTTTATATTAATTCTCAAATTGGCCACTATGTGTCAGTGTCCTATACTGAACAGTTGAAGCCATTATCTTTCCCAGAATCAAAAATGTGAAGGCCCATACCTCTCCTTAAGCATCCTGAGTAATCAGGGTGTCAGTGTGGTGGGGTTCCAGTGAAGGTTCACTTCTGAGTTGCATGTGGCCATTTTCTTATTGTACCCTCATATTGTGGAAAGAGAATAATCTGGGGTTCCTTACATAAAGGCACTAATTCCACTCATGTGGGCTCAACCTTTATGACCTAATTACCTCAAGGTTCCACCTCCAAATATAATTACTTTGTGGGTTAGGATTTCAACATATGAATTTTGCAGGGAACACAAACATTCAGCCCCTTGCATTGAGTTCACATTCCTGTGAGCAGTATATGAGAGTTTACTTTGCCCCTGCTCTTCCCAATCGGGCACATTCTCATCTTTTGATGTTACCACTTTTATACATGAAATAAGGTATTTAATGGGTAACAATGTATATTTCTTTCATTTAGAGTGTGGCTTATCCTTTCTTTCAGTTAATTATTAAATCTCCAAATTTCTTATGAGAAATTACCAGTCGTTTCCTTTGCAAATTTTTTACATTTTTTATTGATCCCTAATAACTTTTTGTATAATAAGGTTCTTAGTTCTTTCAAAAGTATGTTGGGAGGAGTTTCCCATTTTGTTCTTTGTCTTTGTGGTATTATTCCTTTATAACCAAATCAATGAGAAATGGTAGAAAAACAAAAGAAAGATGAAAGAAAGGGGTGCCTGGGTGACTCTGTGGGTGAGGGTCTGCCATTGGTTCAGGTAGTGATCCCGGGGTCCTGGGATTGAGTCTCACAGCAAGCTCCCTCTCCCTCTATGTCTCTGCCTCTCTCTCTGTGTGTCTCTCATGAATAAATAAAATCTTTTTTAAAAAAGATGAAAGAAAAATGTAAAAAAAAAATGGAAGGAAGGAAAGAAGGGAGGGAGACAGGGTAGATGGAAGGAAGGAGGAATAAAGGTAAAAAAGAAGGAAGAAACCCTTTTTATTAGAGAATGAAGTTAAAAGCTAAAAACTCAAAGATTAACTTTATTTTAAGCCTATGCACCTGATTCCATAAGAAATCATTTTATTTCCAAATAGGATTATTCTTAGTTCTACTCCTCACTTTTTAGGCAAAGCAATCTGTCTCTTGATTTACAGAGTATGGTAGGAAGACAAATGCTCTTCTCTCAAACATACCTTAAACCCTAGCACCTGTGAATACGTTAGGTCACCTTACAAAGGGGAAATAAAATTGCAGATGAGAACGGTGCCTAGGTGGCTCAGTGGTTGAGCATCTGCCTTCAGCTCAGGGTGTGATCCCAGAGTTCTAGGATGGAGCCCCACATGGGGCTTCTTGCAGGGATCCTACTTCTCCCTCTGTCTTTGTCTCTGCCTCTCTCTCTCTCTCTCTCTCTCTCTCTCTGTATGTCTTTCATTAATAAATAAATAAAATCTTAAAAAAAAAGATTACAGATGAGATTAATGTTGCTAATTAGCTGACCTAAAGATGGAGATGTTATCCTATATTATCTAGGTGGGCTCATTATAATTACAAGCATCCGGAAAAGTTAGAAGAAAGAGGTAGAAGAGAGTCAGTAGGAGATATGACTATGGAACAATGTTCAGAGAGATGTGGATCTCTGACTTTGAAGATGGAAAAGAGGGGCCATGAGTTGAGGAATAGTCTTTAGCAGCCAGAAAGGCAAGGAAACAGAGTCTCCCCAACAGCCTTCTGAAGGAGCACAGCCCTGTGGACATCGTGATGTTAGCCCTTTGAGATCCATGTCAGACTTCAAAACTACAAAACTATAAGATGACAAATTTGCATTGTTTTAAGCCATTAAATGTGTGAAAGTTTTTACAGCAGCACTTGCCAACTAATTCACCAGTTGTCTTTGCATAAGTAAAAGAAACACAGACAAACACCTGCCTACCCAGTCTGAATTGTACATTTTCCCCCAAATGGCACATTTGTTGTATAGAAAAAAAACTACAAAGTGAAAGAATTCAGAAATTTCTTTAATTATGAATATTTATGGTGACTTGGCACATTTGTGCACATTTGTACACATTTAATGTTTGGATCCCATTGATGTTTAAAATTATACAAGACATGTTCTCTGTAACGTGACATAAATGAGTTGACTGCCTTCTTAGGAATTGGGTGCTAACCATTTCCACTTGATGGGCCTCAAAAGCTACAAACACATTTTGCCTTCAATGAAAATCCAGTGAAGTGTTGCTGTAACCAAGCAACCTGAATGCAGGAACAAGCAGCAAGCATAGAGTGAAAGCAATCCATCCCTTCAAAGAGGGGAATGTGCGGTGTGTGTAGCAAATGCTTATAAACAGCAGAACACATGAAGACCTGGGGACCCAAACCTTGACTAAGCAGAGTTTGATCTCATTAGGAGGGTCTGATAAAACAAAGCCAAGACAAAATGCTGCTTGGAGAAGGGAGATGTGGTAGGCATCTTTACAGAGCCCCCTGCACAGTGCTTCCAAAAGACCCTCCAAACGTTCTGGGTAGACTGGTTTCTGTTCTGTAGGTGAAAACATTGAGGCAAATGCAGTAGGAGAAAAAGCCCTTTTGAGGTACAGTATATGATTGAAATAATTCCCAATAAGACACAGAAGTAATAATAAAGATAGAAAATGAACAGTAGAGTAAATGAAATCCTCCCACCTTTATTCTTCTTTATCTGTGGCTCTAACTTGGACTCTCAGCTATAGGTTTTTGAAGTTTTCACCTTTAGCTGCTATTTACTCCATAATCTAGAGCAGTTAATGATTGCTGATACCCTGTTACAACTGTCACTGTTGAGGTCATCGAGAACTCTTTGATGAGTCCAGCCTGGTTATGAAACCAGTGCATATTTGATCATGTGCCTCCACATGACTCTTTGCAGCCCTTGTCTTACTTAACTGGAAAGCCTTTATCCCGTTGACCAGTCTGTCTTCTACTTCTCTTCCTGCCAGTTCTCTTTGGTAAATTCACCTGTACGTAGACCATCTCCAGCTGGCATCTCCAGGCATCTCCCAGCTCAACACTTCTAAAACTAAATTCAAAATCCTTCTCATCCTATCTTTCTCCTCCCTAAATCTGATAGCTCAGTAATTGGTGCCATAATGTACCCAGTTTCCCAAGCCAGAAACAGCAGAACCATACAGTTTTTTAAGCAGTGCCTTTTATTTATTGATTTATTTATAAATTAATGAGATTTGAGTGCTCCTCTTGACAAAGAACCAGTTGGGGTGGGGTGGAGGGGGACAATCTTTGGCTTTTTTTTCTTAATTTCTCCTAGTTCTATCAATTGCCTTGCGGAAAGTAGGTTTAGCAGTTTGTTAAATTCCCTAAGTGCAGGTTTTCAACTTAATAGAGGAGCTCTACTCTGTAATGGCGTCCCCTTTATCAGTCATTCTTTGCTTGACATTTCTGTTTTGTCGAGTTTCACAAAGCCATGAGCATACCAACATCTTCTGTACTTCAAGGAAATCCTGAAAAGCTTAGAGTACTTTATTTTGGCTAATAATATTTCCTCTCTCTGCAAATGCAAATTGCTCCTAGAAGCCCTTGTAATGAAATATTTAAAAGATAAGAGATATAGAAGAAGCTTGTGTGAAGAAATTAAGCCTTAAAAGAGACGACTGAAGAGCATATGAAACAAAAGGCACAAGATTGTCATAATCGTTCTGCTTGACAGACCCCCATTTGTATGGATGTCCATTGAAATTTTGAAAAAGGAATTTTAGGGGCCCATCCTTTTTTGCCTTGGAGAATGGAGAGGCTGCCTTGATAACCCATAAGAGTAACTTTCTCCTTCATAACACACTCCTTTTTCCATGCAACCTACAGGCTGCTTTGAAACAAGTTTCCATCCATGTACATGTCGCTTAGCCAAACTTATGGTCCCAGGGTTACATGGGCCACCATAACTGTGCCATCCAGCCACATGATAGATGGTGATTTCAAATACAGAAGGAAACATATCTTATGAAGAGAACATAGTCCTTCCTCAGTTCCAGCAAACACCTGGTGTGGAAACCAGCTTTAGGGTTGGCTAGATATCATAAAGCAGCTCAGCTTGGATATCTAAAAGTGAGACATCTAATGTTTTTGAAAGCTTTTCCTCCAGCATACAAATATCACTATTTTTTACACCAATGGTTCTCCAAACACAGCTTGCATGAGCATTACCTGGAGGGCTTGTTAAAAGAGTGTTGCATCCCTCCCCTGAGCTTCTAGTTTGATAGATCTTTAGTGGAACCTGAGAATTTGCATTTCTAACAAGTTCCCAGGTGATAATGATGATGCTGGTCCAGAGACCACACTTTAGACTGCAGTTCTGTGAGGTTTTGTAATCTGTTTGTTTTTATACCATTTACTTCCCAAAAGACTGCATGAATTATGGCAACTCTAAATAAAGGAGTAAATCTAATCTCAAGTCATTGCAAAATCCCCGGTATACTCTGCTTTTAAGCAAACTCTCAAATTCTGTCTTCTATTAAAGATGAAGTAGAGGGGGTACCTGGGCGGCTCAGGGAATTAAGCATCTGCCTTCGGCTCAGGTCATGATCCCAGGGTCCTGGGATGGAGTCCTGCATCAAGCTCCATGTTGGGCTCCCTGCTCCGGGGGGAGCCTGCTTCTCCCTCTCCCTCTGCCTGCAGCTCCCCCTGCTTGTGCTCTCTTTCTCTCTTTCTGTCAAATGAATAAATGTTTTGTTTTGTTTTGTTTTGTTTTTTAAAAAGGTGAAGTAAATATTATATAGACTTCAAAGTAGGTTAGACATGTCCTTAAAGGGGTTTCTGAAGTGTACAAAGCTGCTACTGAAAACTGATTTTTCATGGGAAACCAGTTAGTTTTCACAGTCATTTGTGATCAAAATAAGAACTTCAGTCATATTTGAACTTTTTGTGCAGAACAGAGTAATCTGAGAGAGGGGTGCAGGGAATAAAACCAGCACCCATTATGAAATTAACATCAAAGAGGCCCCATGAGATGAAATGGAGCCTCAGCCACTGAGTTGTTTCTGCTGAGGAAGGGAAGTTTTTCTGGAATTGGCGTTTCTGAACACACAGAACAATACCACCTGATGGATTGCTCTCAATTTCAAAATGATATTTGTATCACTTTGGCTAAGAACCTTTTATTTGATTTCCGTCCTCTAACAAAGAAGCATGATGCTTGAAGAACTGTTGAAAGGGCAGCAGCTCTGTGCCCATGCTCCATCAATCCCCTAACTGCTTCCAAATTTTGAATGGCATGCCTCCTTATCTTCATACCTTATCCTCTTCTTTCAAATATTGCTTTTTTGTTCTCTGGCTTTGTTGGGGAAAAAATTCTTGCTGGAAATGAGCTGCATAACTATGGCTCAAGTGAATACATTTTATAGAATAATGTTGAACTAAAGTGGATTTCATTAATAAGTAACAGCACATTAGGTACTTTGTCGACCAAATTTACTCTATGCTGGATTTTAATATAAATAATACGAAAACATTAAGCCATGTATTTTATAGTTTATTAGTAAATTTCTCTCATGAAAAATGTTCTCTCTCAAAAGCTGGTGTGTCATTTTCTGCTTAAAGTTGTTTAGTAACCCTGTAATTTTCAGGCTAAAATTTAAATTCTTCAATCTGAGGCATTAGGATTCTCTGGAGAAACAGAACCAATAGTGGATATAGATCTAGGTGTAGGTATAAATATAGATATAGATAGGAATTTATTATAAGGAATTGGCTCAAGCAATTATGGAGACTGCCAGATCCCAAGACCTCAGCAAGCTAGAGACCCAGAAGTGGGGATGGCTGAGCTCCACTGGGAGTCTGAAGACCTAAGAACCTAATGATGTCCTTTCCATCCAAATGTACAGGCTTGAGTCCCAGGCAGAGCTAGTGCTTCGGTTTGAGTCCAAAGGCAGAAAAAACCCAATGCCCCGAAACAAATGCACTCTGGCAGTAGTTCCCTCTTCCTTGTGAGAGAGTCAATCTTCAACCTATTGGATGAAGCCCACCCACATTACCAGGGCTATCTGCTTTACTCAGTGTACCAATTCAAATGTTCATTTCATTCAGAAATGTCTTTCAGACAAACCCAGAGTCATGTTTGACCCATGTCTGGGCATTCCATGGACCAGTGACACTGACACTTACAGTTTGCCATCATACCCAGCAGGGAAGGTCTTTCATTATCCTGCTAGAATAGGCCATTATACCCATAGTTTCCCCTGTAACTCCCTCCCCTCAGTCATTCAGAAGCTAGTTTTTAAATTAATTAATTAATTCATTTGTTTGTATTTATCTTTAAGATTTTATTTATTTGAGAGAGAGAGTGTGTGCACAAGTGGGGTGAGGAGCTGAGAGAGAGGAGGAAGCAGACACCCCACTGAGCAGACACCCCACTCTAGCCTAATGTGGGGCTAGATCCCAGGACCTTGAGATCATGACCTAAGCCCAAGACAGATGTTTAACCGACTGAGCCACCCTAGAAACTACTTTATTTCCTTTAAAGCATCTTGACTGTTCATAACAATGTGTTTTCAAAGATGTTTTTCCCTTTGTTTCCATGTGATGACCCTTTTCTTAGTTTGAAGTCCTCAAAAAGTAGAAGCTGAAACAAGAATTCAAATGGAAGTCATTTATTTGGGAGATGATCCCAGGAATCACCAGAAAGGAGTGGGAAAGAAGGACTGGAAAGGGAAGGAAAGCAGTAGGGCTAAATCATAAATTAAATTAACTATTGGCTCAATCCCAGGGTTGAAGTTGGGATCTGGGGGAGAGGAGGACTCTCTCAGAGAAGCTTCTGAATTAGACTACCAGAGAAGCAGGGAAATGTCTACTTAAATGCAAATCCTGGCAGTCATTTGTGAAAAGCTGCCCTCTTGGGGGTGTTAACTCTGCTATTTCTCCAGTGGCCTCTGGCAACCCAGAGAAAGCCCTCAGGCAGAGACCCAGGGGCTGGGGGCTGGAAGTCAGGCTGGCAAGCACCAAAATGTCAAGGAATAAGGGGGTGTAGGCAGGGCACCCACATCTGTGGGGAATGCACTGAAGCCCTTCCTTCCCCCCAGCTAATTCTAACTCACCCTTTAGGATTCAATTTAAGAGACACCTGGGTGGCTCAGTGGTTGAGCATCTGCCTTAAACTCAGGGCATGATCCCAGGGTCCTGGGATTGAGTACCGAATGGGGGAACCTACTTCTCCTTCTGCCTGTGTCTCTGCCTGTGTGTGTGTGTGTGTGTGTGGTGTGTGTGTGTGTCTCATGAATAAATAAAATCTTGAAAAAAAAAAAAAGTATTCAACTTAAGTCTCACCTCTTCTGGAAATCCTTCATAGACCTTCTCTCTGATTTAGCTGCTTCTGATCTGTTTCCCAGTAACACCTCTGCCTACCTGTACCAGAGAATCAGTTCCTTCCTCTTCTGATTGTTGTTTCCACTTATTTGTGAGCTTCTTGACATAATAGATAATCAACTCTATCTTCAGGGTCTCCCATAGTTCCCACATATGGTGTGGGTCAATAAATGGTTATTTAAGTAGTAAAAGTAGTGATAATAATGACACTGTAACACTAATGGCCAGTATTTATTGAATGCTCATTCCGTGTAAGCACTGTACCTGTATTACCAACTCTAGAAAGCCAGTACTTTTATTATCCCTATTTCTCAGAGAAGAAAGCTGAGGTATAGGTTTACATAATTTGCCCAAGATTGCGCATGTATATGTGATTTGGCCTGGAAGTAAATCCAAGCAGTCTGAATCCAGATCCTGGATACACTCTTAACCACTGTATGGATAAATGAGTGAAATGGATGAATACATGGATACTAATCAAGTCTGATCCTTCAACACCTGGGGACATTCCAGGGATGATGCTATCAATGGAGTCTATAAAGTTCAAATATCAGCTCTAATGTCATATATTCCAAAAACCCTTCCCAGTTGCCCACTGGAAACAGCTAGCCCTCCCTTGACACCTTTTGTAATGCTGACTACTCTCTATTATATGTTCAAGTTTATCTGTGTGTCTTGCTTTCCTTACTAATGATAAGTTTCTAGACATCTGTATAATCTGATTCGTCTTGGTATTTTTCTATTTCCCCTGACATCAAGCCACACATACAAAAAGGTTACCAACGAATGTTTGCCACATGTAAAAAAGATACATAGTTGACAAGCAAAGGGAACTTTGACTCTTACTTAATCTTTCCCTGGAAACTGTGGAAGACACTTTTTTATCCTACTCTGAGATTCCAGAAAGTCTGTTGTCATAGAGATGGTACTCTATATTTTAGATAGCTCTGAAAAATAAAATTTTGTTTAAATATATTAAGTTAAAAAATATATTAAGTTCAGGGAGAAATCTGTGAAGAGTTTACTTTGTAACATTTTGAAAATCCCTTGGTTAAAAAATTATATTTCTAAGAGAAAGATAATCTTTTTACCAAAATTATATTCATAGAAAAAAGAAATAAATTATGTAGAAAATCACCAATGTTTCTAACAATTAAATGGAAGAAAATTTACTTCTTTAAAAATTAACCAAGGCCATCAAGAATTACTTCCTAAGACCTCAAATTAAATGCATTTTCATGGGATCCCTGGGTGGCGCAACAGTTTGGCGCCTGCCTTTGGCCCAGGGCGCGATCCTGGAGACCCGGGATCGAATCCCACATCAGGCTCCCGGTGCATGGAGCCTGCTTCTTCCTCAGCCTGTGTCTCTGCCTCTCTCTCTCTCTCTCTCTGTGACTATCATAAATAAATTTTAAAAAAAAATGCATTTTCATTCCCAGTGACTGGTAGATCTATAATCTTCATTTGTAATTAGCACTTTGAAGAGTGTCACATTGACTAAATTTGGCTAAGAAATTACTAAATTTAAAACATATATCCGAGAGGAAATTACAAATCCTTACTGAGTCCTCATTGTTTGCAAATCATCATATGCATACCTGCTGTCCTGGTATGTAAAAGATAGATAGGAAATATAAACATGGGAATTCTCCAATTTGACTAAAAAATCAGAGAAAATTAAAAATAAAACCTCAGAGATTTTATTCAAGGGAAATTTTTTTAATGGATTTTAGTATATAAAATTAATTGCTTTCGGTACCAGAGAATACAAAAGAACATAAGACATAGTCTTTAACTTTGCAGAATTTATGATTGAGAGATGGGCATCTGCAAGACAGATGTGCCAACAAGTAGACTTATCATTTAGTGATAATAATAACTCCTAGGTAGCACTTAATATTTTAGTAGCTGTCCTGGTACTGTATGTGGCATTATCTCATTTAGTCCTTACAACAGCTCTATGTGGGAAACATTATCATCCCAGTATCTTATAGCTGATGAACCTGAAACTCATAACTGTTGGGTGACTTCTCCAAGGCCATATGCCTTGTTGGGTGAGTGGAGGAGCCTGTATGCAGACCTTAGCACCAAAGTCCTTAAAGTTGATACCTAGAAGTCATTAAAAATAAGGTACACCGAAGAGACTATTTACTCAAACTGGAATGGATGGAGCAGACATTATCGTGTTATGTTTGGGCTTGAAGGATGAGTGTGAACAGAGATGGAGAAAGGCATTGCTTCCAAGACTGGGGTGGATAGAGGAAAGTAACAAGAGATCTGAGAAAACAGAATCAGGCAGTGCGTGAGTGAAGGTGGTAGCATCAGTGGAACAGGGGAGGGGAAACTGAGAAAAGTGGTCAGGACCAGATACTTTTGGCCTCGAGTGTTACCCATAAAGAATCTAGACCTGTCTCATGAGGCAGACAGGAGTCACTGAACAGTCCTGGACCAGATCGGAGCCCTATTTTAAGACTGATTTGGCAGCTACATGTAAAGGGAGTTGGAATCAGGAGTGGGAAAAAGAGAAGAGCAGGTAGGAAACCACGAAATAGGGAAGTCTGAATTTGAGTTGTACCAAAGTTAATAGAGAGGAAAAAACATGACAATAAGACAGAATTTGGGACACCTGGGTGGCTCAGTGGTTGAGCATCTGCCTTTGGCTCAGGTTGTGATCCCGGGGTCCTGGGATTGAGTCAAGCTTCGGGTTCCACACAGGAAACCTGCTTCTCCCTCTGTCTTTGTCTCTGCCTCTCTTTCTGTGTTTCTCAAGAAAAAATAAATAAAATCTTTTTTAAAAAGACAGAATTTGACACTGCCTGGATGTGAGCAACAGTGAAGGAAAAGAGATGACAACACGTCAAAAGTTCAAAAAGCCACTGTCAGTCAGAGTGCAGATGAAGCATGCATCCTTGCCCAGTTACAGGGGTTTTCAGTGGGATCAGGGGAGTTGAGTTGGGAATGACACAGCTGTGGTGGGGTGGGGTGGGGGTGTGCTGCCCTTGAATTTCCTGGTTTAAGCTTTGGATTCATGCGTTTAGCAAACTAGCACTTGTCACAGTGCAGTGCAGGGATTGGCCCCCATGTCAGCCTACGCTCAAATGGTGACCTCCACGTTTCTTAGATATTTGAGGCCAGTGTGCATCCCTTTCATTGATACAAAAAGCGCAGCATTTAAAGTGTGTGATTTTAATTTTTGGTCCTTTTAGGAGTTGAAATGACCAAAGTGACCAAACATAACTTTTAAAAGCAAAACATTATTTGTTGCTTATGTAGTTTTGTTAGACATATATAACAATTTTTAAAAGGAAACATAAACCCTAAGTGTTAAAATTGTGCTCCAATGCCTATTTACATTGCACTAATTTAGCATAATAATGTAAGACAATAGAAATGTATGGTCTACGACTCTCTTTTCTACTGATTTTTTTTCTTGCCTTTGGATTTTTATTAGATTGGAGAATTCTGGATAGCTTTCATATGAGTTTTTCTTTGTCTTTTCCCTTTTCTAAATAGATGATAATAATGAAGAAGAAAGTGTTGACATGAAAGAAGACTCAGGTATTAAATTTATGATTTTATTCATAAAGGATAGGCTAAGATCATTTTGTTGTGTATGTATGCCTCACGATTTTTCAAAGAAAAACATAGTAAGATTGTTAAAATAGGTGAAGGAGATTAAGAAGATACTTATCCTGATGAGCACTGAGTACCACCTGAAATTGTTGAATACTGTATTGTAAACTTGAAATTAATACAACACTGCATGTTAACTATACCAGAATTTAAAAAAAGAAATAGAAATGTACATTCAAGGTCATAAAATAAGAAAGTAGTTGTGTTAAATTTATGGCTAATACAATTCGTGTTTTTAAGAAGTAAACTTTGAGCTTCCTGAAAGCTGATGTAAAAATGGAACCTGATGTTATAATAAATAGTGCTATGTAGCAAATCATCCCAAAGTTTAGTGATTAAAAGCATCTGCTTATTATGCTCATATACTCTGTGGGTCAGGGATTCAGGCAGAGCACAGCAAGGCTGACTTGATCTTGCTGCTCTCCGAGGTCTGAGACCTCATCAGGGAGCCTCAGTGGCTGGGGTGCTGGAATCAAGTGAAGATTTGCTCATTCACATGTCTGGCTGGCAATTGATACCAGCCCTCGGCTGAGACCCAAGCTGGGGCAGCTTTCTGAAACACCTCTGCATGACCTCTTTCTATAATCTGGGCTTCCTCATAGCATGGCAGCCAGGCTCCAAAGTGGTTTCTCTAGAGAGACCAAGTGAGCCAGCAGGAGCTCTACCCTTTTTAAGCCTCAGCCTCAGGAGTTGCACAGAAAACTTCCACAAAATTCTTTTTTTTGTAATAGTTATTAAGAAGCCTGCCCAGGCTCATGGAAAGAGAAAATAGGCTCAATCTCCTGATGGGAAGCAGTGAGGTTTTGTAGAGCATGGAAGACCTGAAAACTTGCTGTGGCCATCTTTGGAAACTATATTTGGTACATATGATATGTTGTTCTATCAGAAATTAAGATGCGTGCCTACCCCTCAAGAAACACTAGTGTTTGATGAGGGCAATCTAGTGGTTGCAGACATTGGATCTGGCCTAAAGTGGCCATTCAGTAAGTGCTTGTTAACGAATGTGTGAATCAATAGGCCTGAATTCAATACTAGGTCCTCCATTTATGGACTTGGGGTAAACATTTTCTCTATAAGCCTCAGCTTACAGTATTGTAACCATACAGTCTTATTTGGGAATTAAATGAGATATCATACCTGAAATGTCTCTTGGATCTTAGTAAACACTCACTAAATTATCACTTTTTTTCTTTCTCCTCTAACAGATATAGAACTTAATCCCATAGTATGAGAGCTCCCTATTCCCCATTTTGGCAGTTTTGTTCTAGGCATGAAATGGGGCCAGGTTTCAAAATTAAAATAAATATCTTAGAGGTTCTAATTTTCTGCAACCTGCTAGTCAATGCCAGAACTGATTAATGCCACCCATTAATCACCAGCAACCTCAGTCTGAACATCTCCATTAACAGGGAGCAATTTAAATTCTGAGGTAAACAATCTCTGTTAGTCAAGGTTTTTGGTTAAAATGGTCCTTCTCCTTATTAAGTTAAATATCTATCTCTCCCCTGATCTCCTACTGTCTTCGTAGAAAATACCAGCAGTTCTTTTCTTCCTAACAGCTCACTGGAGCAGTGATCATAACATCTGTCTAGCTTCTAGCTTCTTTTCCAGCCTGAACATGTCTGAGTCATATGATTCCCTTGGTCTCCCCAGGGCATTGGATTCAGAAGGCAGGAGAAGTAGAGGAAGGATCTACAAGCCAGGAGCAGGAAGGAAAGAGGTTTTACTGCTGTAATAGCAGTTCCCTGCCTGTATATCCGTGTATTCACTGTTGTTTGACAACACCAACAGCTTTCTAAGGAAAGTTCTTGTGACTCTCAGCTGAGTGTTTTTTGCTGGTCACAAAAAAAACTCAAAGTGCCAGGGAGTTAATTTCCCTGGAGTAGCCCTCAGTCGATGATGGGCAGGAGTTGGTTGACCCCAGCAGGACACATCTGAGGCAGGTGTGTTGCAGTGTTGTCCAATTGAAATAAAATGGGAGCCTCAAATGGGAGCCTCATGTTTAATTTCAGATTCTCTAGTAATCACGTGGAAAAAGTAAAGAGAAACAAGTGAAATTAATTTAATTATATTTTATGTAATATATCCAAAATATTACCATTTCAACATATAATCCATATAAAAATTATATTAGGCTGATTTTTACATTCTCTTTTTGACATACTAAGTTTTTGAAATGTGTGTGTATTTTATATCCAACTCTCAATTCAGACTAGATACATTTCACGTATTTTTGGTAATGTGTGGTATTGGACAACGAGATTTTATACCATCACCCAGAGGTCCCCAGTGGAACTTGCTCACACCCAGTTTTGGTTGTGCCTTCCCTCTCCTGTCTCACTTCCCTACTCCTCTCTGTCATTTTCTGGGATAATTTCTTAAATTAAGTATTTGTACTCAAACCCTTGTCTCAGTGTCGTCTGAGAAAATCCAACAACCTAAGACAAGGACTCTGTTTGCCTTTTGTAAAACATGAAGCCCAAGGTGAAATTTCAATTAAAATATCCATTCCTATACTCATGAGAGATGCCTTATTATTTTTTTAAAAATGTTGAAAAAAGACTTTAAGTGGTCACCCCTATCATGGATTAAATTCCATGAATTTAATGTTAATTTCTGCTATTCTCCTTTATCCTGCTCACATGAAGTATCCTTGGAATATCCTTCAGCCATGGGGAATACTGCCCTTTCAGTCGGCCAGCTTAAGGACCTTACCTTGCTAAGGATCATTTGCCTAAGTGCCATAAGTACACATTTCTAGGCAGGGGGAGTTGACTTCTTAATGAGATACAGCTAGCTATCCAAACCACTAAGTGATTTTAAAGAAATCATTATTAATGCTAATGCAGAGCCCATAAGGTTAGAGTCAGCATATGCGGTTCGACGGGAGGGAGGGGGCTTTAATTGGATCTTCATTTCTGATTTTAGTCTTGTCAGGTTTTCTGGGGGTCTTATGTCCAGCAGCTGGATGCAGCTATTAAAGTCACACTCGATGGCCCCAGGATACTAAGTCACTTAGGTTAGAATGGGCTTGGGAAACTGCTCTCCATTTCCTAATACCAGAGTGCTGAAATCATGGGGGATTGCTGCATGGAATGGTTCCATCATGTGTCTTGCCAGACACTGGTGAACATGCTGGCTTCAGTTCAGATCTCATACTCAGGCATGCTGGTCTCTAAGACAGGTCTCTAACCAGGCCATTAAGTGCTGCCTTTCCCCTGTACCACCTCTTCTCTTCATACAACTAGAAATGCTGGAGGGACTTTTAAGAATGCAGCTGACATTAGTGAAGAGCTACTTGGGAGAAATAACTGGCAAAAAAAAAAAAAAATGCTAGTGACTGGTAGTGAATAACAATCTGAATACCAAAAACCAGTGAGATGCTGGCAAACGGACTCTTTGCATGGAGGAAACCCCAATTTGGGATGTTTACAATTTCATTAGTGTAAATACACCCACCAGCATGGTGTTCAAGCTACCAAACATGAGGTCAATGAATGTGGGAATTGAGGAGAGATAGGTATAGTCAGCTGGCTTACGTAAGCTCCAGCATACATCTCCTGAGCCAGATTTTAACTGAGCACATACCTTGTGCCAATCACTCAATATACATGAACTCATTTAAAATATGCAACTCTAGGAGCCATGGATTGTTATTACACAAGACTTAAGAGAAATTAGTTCCCTGGCTTAAATAGCAGAGCTATTAGTTTGTCTGACCCCAAAGCTCATACCCTTATACTCCTGTCCCTAGACTCTAAGTATAGGCAGGAGCATCTCAGGTGGTGTGAGACAAGGCCATCCTCAAAGTGAGGCTCTGCCTCCATGGAGAATGATAGACTGGCTGAAATGCTTAGGATTCTCTTTAAGGCCTTTATCAGTTTCTTTAATCGTAGCTTAGAAAAGGTTTCCCCATGTCCTTCCATTCCCAGAACCATGCATTGTTGAAATGGGCCTGAACAAGAGATAGAAAATCAACAGCTACCTAGGCAATTCAGCTACATAAGAGAGAAGAGCACAGTTGAGTTCTTCAAGTGGCAAAGCTATGCTCATGGCAAAGCTCCAGGTCTCCATTTTCTGCCAGAAAGAGAGGCAACATAGACAATATGATACGCTGTTAAGGAAAAGAATGGGGTAGTTTGGAGGAATGTTCCTTCATCTTCCCTAGATCAAGAGGGAGAGTTGTTTCTGATGAACCACAAGTATAAACCTGGGCACAAAGGCCATGTGTATCAATGACTTTCATTCAAGTGCCCCCATGGGTTTTAAGAAATGATACTAATGTTGTAGATGACTTCATAATTAACATGTATCCATGCCCACCCACTACCCAAGGAGGGCCTTGTCACTTTTTGAAAAAATGAAGCACTAGTCTTTTGGGGTACTTATCTCAAAATGTAGACAAATAGAGACAAATAGATGTCTTTCAGAGATGTCTCACCAATTCTCCAAAAATTCCAATTCAGGTTGGGAAATCAGGTTAACTACCAAAAACTCACTTTCAGAAAATGTTGTTTTGGGTTTGACTCCCCAGCATTGGAAACCCTCTTCTTAGTCCCTGTTGCAGATGATGCATCAGAGGCATCTTCCAGAGAGTCTTAGAGTCTTTCTTTTTCCAGAGAGATTGCAAGTATTGCTCTGCCCATTTTATGACTCCTTCTGAGCACAGCATCTGTGCTCAGTGAGCTGTTCCAAGCATCTCATTTCTGTTTTTGCTGAACCCATTCCGAATGGTCAACATTCATCTCACACCTGGTGACAGAAGTCTGAGGGAGTTGCTAATGTGATCATTGGCAGAATTTTTCACCCTGGCCATGGTAATGATCTTTGATGTGACTTACTTGCAACCACAGAAAGCCTAACTTAGTGCCCAAAAACCTTTGTAGTCCATAATGCCAAAGTTTTTAATAGCACATCTATCAAATGCAATTTTTTGTTCTGTTCATTTTTTAATAAATAGGAAAAGAAAAATGAGTCGCCATAGCTCTGCAGTGTAATTTTAGAATCCTGGCATAAGGCGACAGATGCTAAGAGAGTAAGAATTAGGCATGGGCCCCATTATAACTTGGCCTTAAAGAAAGGCCTGGCTAAGGGAGGAATAAAACCGAATTGGAAATGAAATTCTCAAGACACTACTAGGTACCAGGGACACAAGAGAGATTAGGAAAGACAAATGTCCTTTTCTCAAGAAACTTAACATTCTTAGGAGGTGAGATGGAGAAGGGAGACCTACAATAAAAAAAAAAGAAGGGGACAAGATAATTTCAGATATATCAAGTGATGTATTTGAGAGACATTTCCCTTGCAGGTACCCTTCCTATTAGGAATTCATGGAGGGCCTTTCTTGGGAGCTGAATTTGGTTTGAGATTAAAAGCTGAGAAGGAGATGGACATAGGAATGTATGTTTTTGGAGGAGAAAGGGAGAAGAACAGCAGATGTGATGATTCTAAGACAGAAATCAGACTTGTAATGACCTAAGAACACACAAAGGCAGCCAATAAAGCTGAAGCCAAAGCACAAATAGGAGATGAGGCCAGAGTAGCAGGTAGAGCCCAAGTGGCATGTTGTCCAGGAATTGGATTTGGATCTTATTCTAAGACCAATTGTATTTAAACAGGTGAGCAACAGGATCAGGTTTATATTTAAAAGATAACTCTGGCTGCTACATGGAGAATAGTTTCAGGGAGGTTAGAAAGCCAGAACTCTACTGTAGGAACTCAGGTGAGAGATACTGTTGGTTTAGATTAGGGTGATGGTTGCAAAGGATGGACATAGTGGATGAATATGGGATGTTTTGGAACAGAGCTGATAGAACTTAACAGTTACCTTACTGGAAATTTAACTAAAAGGAAATATTAAGGACAATATCCCAGTTTGGGGGTTTGAATTCCTGGATAGATGGTGAGATGTGAAATACTGTGGAAAGAACAGGTTTGCAGACATCAAGAGTATTGTTCCAGCTGTGCTGTTTGAAATGCCTAATGGGATTATTTTACATAAATTTGAAATGCTTGGTGAGAGCCCAGTGAAGAGAAATCATTAGGGCTGGAGGGAGGGAGGCACCATGAAATCCCAGCCATGAAAGGACAATGGGGGAGGTGGTAGTTACAGGACCCAGGAGACAGAGAGGGTCATGTGGAAAAAGCCAACTAATTGGAGCTGTGACCTGAGATAGAGGGGTACAATAAGCCCTCGAAGGCTACTGGTAGCCTAGGAAGAAAGCCAGAAATTTCATGGGCATGTAGAGATCAGTCTCCCAGTGGAGCTGGGTGGAAGGTAGGGTAAAGGGTGGAGACTGGATCTGGAGGTGCAAGGAGAAGACATCCAGTCCAAATACCAAACAAGGTGCCACACAAGCAGCAGTTGAAGATATAAGCTCTGAGCTTAGTAGAGAGACCAGGACTGGAAATACAAATTAGTGCCTAGCTAAGTATCTATATCTGAAGGGGATGAATTTAGAGATACTTTTCCTAAAACTGTCTTCAGAATTTTTTTTCAGTCTTCAGAATTTAAATTATCAGCCTCCTTGGATAGACTTGGCCTGGGGGTATTGGGAAGCATTGAGAAATACGGGAAACAAGTTACTTTAATTGGGTCATCTAGAAGTTGTTTAGAATTTGGATGACTAAAGAAATCTGTTAAATAGAAGGAGGATAATTTCAAGCTCCACCCCACCTCTCCAAATGAGATGACACTACAGCTCATCTAGCCCTACTTTGAGGATTTAATAGAACAAAAGTGCATTTTGGCAACTGCCAGTTAATCTGTGAAGTTTTAAATCAAACTCCTATGAAGAAAAAAAAAATAATGATTTGGGGTTGCCTTATGGAGAATTTCTTTTAATTAAAATAAAGCATTTAAGATTTCACATATGTGTACATCATTAATTATGATCACAAGAAGATGTTTAAGCTGAAGCTTTAATGTCAATCTATGCATTCTGGAGAGTCACAAGACTCTTGCCAAAATTCAGCTCAGCCAAAATGACAAGTGATCTGTGATCAAGCTTCACTGTATATGTGGATTTACTGAGGAAAGAAAAAAAGAACTTTAAACTTCAAAATAATTTTAAATATTTCTTATCTAACTAAGAGTGTTTTAAATCTGTATTCTTCCAGAGGGGTTAGAGCCAAAAGGCCTATCTCCACCCCATAAGAAGAGCAAAGCAAAGAAGCCAGAATGTTCCAAAGACTCCAGTGAAGGTGAGTCCTGTTCCTCCTGTCTTTAAAAAATTACTCCATGAAAGGAAACTTCTGGTTAACTTTTAAATTAGATGTGTGCTCTCATGTTCAGATATTTCTAAGGGTTCAAAAATCACAGGAAAATTGTCTATCCTTTCCTAATATGCTTATTCCTCTCTGAATGTGACGACAAAATATCAGATTTAGGTTTAATTTTTAAAGGTAAAAACCAAGTTTGAAAAAAAATTTTTTTTTCTTATGATGTATTTTCTGCTCCTGCAAAGCACTTACAAGTTCTGGGCTCCATCATTGCCTAAGGGTGAAGGTGGAGACCCGGGTGTGATGAGGGTAGCTAATGCCTTATCGGATCCTTGGCTTTGTTCACAAACACATCCTGAGTCCAGGGTCTACCTGAGCAATGGGTGCTGGAAATGCTTCTGGTCTTTCATGTTCTCTTCTACTTTCTAGAAGCCAGTGTATCTTTACATTAAATGGACAGGTTCCACTGGGCTCAGAAGAAAATGTAAATCGGGTATTTTTTTTTTTTTTTTAAGGGAGCCCGTAACTTCTGGAGAATATATGAACTTCTTTTTTTTTAAGATTTTATTTATTTATTCATGAGAGACACACACACACACACAGAGAGAGAGAGAGAGAGGCAGAGACACAGGCAGAGGGAGAAGCAGGCCCCATGCAGGGAGCCCAACGTGGGACTCCATCCTGGGTCTCCAGGATCACGTCCTGGGCTGAAGGCGGCGCTAAACCCCGGAGCCACTGGGGCTGCCCGAATGTATGAACTTCCTAAAGGAAAACATATTTATGCTTTCTAGTTTCTTGCATTGGATCCTCACTTCATCCACTGTGAAATGGAGAGCATGATAATACTGACCATGTCAGCTGGGGTCTTTGGGAAAGAAGATGCCAGGATGAAATAGAAGTGCAGGAAATGTGTGGGGTGGGGAAGCCTTGAAGACTGAAGGGAGGAGAAGCAGGGGGAGGTGAAGGAGACAAGGAAGAAAAATTAGTAGGAAGAGCCCCGTGTGCAGTACAGTCTGAGAAAGTCTGGGGAGGCCCAGAGCAGACTGGCCATCACAGTGGGCCTGCACTGGGCAGGAATGGCCCTGCTTCAAGATCCCCTTCCTCCAGCTCACTTGCTGGCTGCAAACAGCTTGGGGGGAAAAGTGGCCTCGGTGTGAACATGATACTGCAGTGGTTCCCCCAAAGTGTGGACACTGTGGCCAGTGGACACTGTCAGCCAACTTCATTCCCAGCAGCACATTCTCCCTTGAAAGGAGATCCTGACCATCTCTCATCCATGACAGCACAGCATCTGCATGAGTGTCAAAGTTCCGACTGATAAGTAATGACCTGCCTGCACCCTAGCCTGGGTTCAGAACCAACTGAGAAGGCAAAGCTGTAAGAAAGTTTGAAACCAAAAACATTAGCTTTGTTACTAGTGAGGTTAGATTAGAACATCCAGTGGCCCTGCCCCCAGGTGGGCTTCCTAATGCTGGACTTCACTCCTGAATATGACAGATGTAACCTCTGGCCCCTCAGGAGCAAGTATCATTGTCCTTGGTGTTATGGGTACCTGGATGGAGGCTACCCTGGTGAGCTTATTGTATGAAAAAGACCAGACCAGGACATGCCCTCTCTGTACAGGTGGATCTGAGAGAGACTCGAGATGGGACTATTTCTTTCCCCAGGCTTGGATAAATGAGGGGATGAGGAGAAAGGCACAGCAGTAAACGCTCTCTGCCCTTTGGTTGAGGAGTGACACATAAACATTTCCAACAAACAGTAAACAATAGAAATGATTTGCATAAAATGCCTAGCACAGGTCCGGCACTCATAATGGCTATTAGAATTGCCACCATAATCAGCACCATGAGAGGGTGCACATTGCCTTGATTCCCTTAAATGTGCTTAAGAGCTTAGAATCATTCACAGAGAACACTTTGAACCATGGAGAAGGCCGGCAGCATTAACTGGCCTTTGGCCCTAAGAGAGTAGATGGGATTTTCACCTTCTACTCTAATGAAGTCATATCTTGGACAGTCTCTTCAGGCCATGATTGGGAAATGGGTTAAGGGCAAAACAATAATTGCCTTTTCCTTGGAGACACCCTACCTCACCCAGTGGTTCCCATCAAATTTCTAACTCACATCAAGGGTTGCTTTCCAGAGCCTGCACCTGTGGTCATTTTGAGTGTCACATGGTGAGGGATGAACTACAGCAGTTCTGCTCCATAAAGGAATAAAGGTATTCCTCCCAGTTATTCTTTCAGATGACTACAAACTTCTTTTGCCTCCTAAATAATTTGCTTTGTTTGGGAAGATCATTCCATAATCCCAAGATGAATAGATAATATGACTTTACCTTACCCAAATATGTGGCCTCAGAATATGCTCTGAGGCACCAAAGTGCCATCACTGTGGATTAGTTATCAAGGACATTCTGTCTATGGCATCTTGGTGAAACCTAAATGTTTGCCACTCTATAGAGACACGGGAATTGTGTGTTTGTTCCTAAAATGACTTTTGGGACAAGAAAGGAAAAATGGCTGGGAAAATGGTAGGAAAGGGAGTATAATTTGACATGCTAGTGGTAGATGACTCTAGGATAGGCACTCATTATTCATCGATGTTTCTATTTTGACAAAACAAACTATGTCCTGGATTCATGTTTCATATGTTTCACCTCCTCTCCTGATTCAAAGAGTTACAATCTTGGACTGGTAAAGAGTGACAATTCTTTCCCACTATTCAAACGGAATATTATATCCCTGGGTTGAGGGGTAATACACATCATGCTCCTTCTCTGTGGTAGGCTTCCCATTTCTAGAGTTATCAGTCCTTTTCCAACGTGGTCATTATATATATATATATATATATATATATATATATATATATATATCACACACATATATGATGCATATATATATAATGAGAAAGTCTGATATACTTACAGATAGAAGTATCTGATACAAGTATCTGATATACTTATATATAGTAAAAGAAGCTTCTGGTATTTTTATTTATAGATCACTTGGCTTAATTCCCCATCACTTGGCCTCATCTTACTTCTCCCTATCTTTGGGTTCCCAGGCCTGATCCTAACCCTTATGGGTGCTTCTGCTTACTTCAGTTTACCTTACAATATCCATTCTCAGACAGGATAATAGAGAGTTGAGTTGGAACACAAACTCACCTAGATTTTTCTGGCATATATAACCATAATAACTGTATTTTGATCCAGAAGAATTTTACGAACATATGGAAAGTTATCTCATTCTACAGATCTGTTTTAAAGTAGACTGCAAATGGTTTTTTAATGCGCCCAAGGTCTATGCAGCTTGTTAATGTCAGAATCTCTTCTTTTTTTCCCTAGAAACAACGTAATTTCGCTAATCCTTTCCCCTTTCTCTCTTCTGGAAACTAGATCTCGTTTTATTGAAGGAGGCAATATTGCCATCATTGGAGCCTTGATCGAAAGCTGTAGTACTTTAGTAAATGTTTTACAAAGTACTAAACAACAAAATAAACAACCCCCACATGTACTTATTAGCATTTTTTGCATGGTGGACTTTTGGATATAGAGGATTTTTTTTTATTGTTTCGATTTAACTCTTATGGACCAGAGTATACTTTGACTTGACCCACTGCAGCACCATGCCAATAATGAAATGATTAGTAATTGCAGATTGGCTGGCATCTGATATAAATGATAAGCTATCCATGAGCTGGCAAATTATAGGCATAATTGTTGGAAAAGCACCTGGTGAATGGCAGTTCCAGCATTCTCAGGACCTCGGACCAATTTTTTTCTTACAAAAAAATTCATTGAAAGAATATTATAGAAAACTTAGCACCATTAAGAAAACATGTTCCTCGCACTCTTTCCTCCATCTTTCACCAAGAAATCCTTTAGAAGTTCCTTTAGTGAAACTCTTTCAGGTTTTGTGTGAAATCATGATTATTTTGCTAGTTTTTTAAAGCAGTTTTTCTGGGTAAAAATTTTGAGTTGATGGTTATTTTCTTGCAGCATTTAAAGTTTTTCTCCCCATCTTACCAGTTCTGCAGTGGTTAGGAAGTAATAGCCCAGTCTAATTGTTTCTTTTTAGATTGTCTGTCTTTTCTTTCTGGCTCCACCAACAATCTGGTCCTTATCTTTTTTTATCCCTCAGTTTCAGTATGATAACCTCAATGTGGGTTTCTCTTTATCCTTTTTCGGATTTGCTGTACTTCTTGGATATGGGAGTGGACATTTTTTTAGTAAAGTTCTGAAAATTTTTCTACTGTTGCCTCACCAGATACTACATCTCCACTACATTCTATTCCTACTTTCTCTCTCTTTCATGACTCCTAAACTACATTGCTCATTGTTTTTTTTTTTTTCTTTCTTTCTTTTTCCCCCACTATGTCTCTATCTCTCTTTTATGGTTTCTGGTTACTTTTTTTAAGCCTATCACTCAGTTTGCTAATTTTATTTAACTTTATTTAATCTGATTTCCATTGTTAGCATCTTCAATTTTATATTATTTGGTTCTGCTTCAAATATAGCTGGTCATTCTTTATTTAATAACCACATAAAATATTGAAAAAAAATAATCTGTATCTGTAATTTCAGTATCTCCAGTCTGTTTGTGTAAGTCAAATTCTGTGGTTTATTGCTCTTGCAGATTCATGATTATGGTTATTTCCTCGTATATTTTGTCTTTTTTACTGCCATGTTCTTTAGATTTTTATTTGTAGGGACTTTTTGAAGTTGGATTAATAGTTTATTTATTCACACTTTGTTTCTGAGATACCTGATGATACTGTTCATTTATGGATACCTTTAACTACATATTCGGCTTAGAGTTTTTTGTTTTGTTTTATTTGCTATTTGTCCTTAAGCCCATGTTAGTAAATATATAAGATTAGGAAATCTCAACAGAGACTTTTCTCCTCCTCTCCAACGAATGCTGAGACAGGAGAATTTCCTTCTATACCCAGGACAAAAGTACCAGGTCCTATACCTCACATGTGTGGCTCATTCAAACCCAAGCTCCAGCTACCAGTTATCAAAGAGTATTCCTGTCTGCATCACCAACATCACCTGGAAACTTGTTAGAACTACAATTTCTAGAGGCCTCATCTCAGGCCTTCTGAATCAGAAATGCTGAGCTAGGGCTCAGTAATCCGTGTTTTTAAAAGCTCTCCAGATATTCACATGCATGCTCAAGTTTGAGAACCATGATTCTAGAGTCTAGACCATCTGGGTATTGGCAAATGCCTCAATCAAACAATAATTTCAGTGCTTGTTTACCAATCTTGATTAAATCTCCTTCATCATTTCTGGTTTATAAGGAGTTCCTTTACAAAAGCACCAGTTCAGCCATGTATTCAAGAATTAGAGAGATAGGTAGCACTACGTAGGTAGATAGACAGACAGACAGACAGATAGGACAAATGATTGGTAGATAGTAAATACCTACAAATATATATATGAAAATAGATACATACAGGGCACCTGGGTGGCTCAGTTGGGTAAGCATATGCCTTCAGCTCAGGTCATAATCTCAGGGTCCTAGGATTTGGCCCAGCCTCAGGCTCTCTACCCAGCAGGGAGTCTGCTTGTCCCTCTCTCTCTGCCCCTCCCCTCACTGTGCTTGCTCTCTTTCTCTGTCAAATAAATAGAATCTTAAAATATATATATATATATATTCATACATACATACCTATATATATGTATGTATATACATACCTACATATATAATACAAAGTTTGGAAAGATATATATCAAATTGATCTCAGGAATTATCTTAGAGGAATGGAGAAGAAGCAGAGGCAGATTTGGGAGAGTTCGATGTTCAGCTTTCTAAATTTGTGCGTAATTGAAAAAATATATATGGCAAGAATTGTTTTATATTTGTAAAACAAAAATACGTTTTATTTTCATTTAAAAACTAGAGACGTTATGCTTCTAAGATTCACTAACAAATATAGACAGTAATTTTCTCCAAACATTCGTCTTCAAAGCCCTCAGTGGCTTTAGGTAATGAATGCTATTTTTTCCACCATATTTTTTACAGAAGCACTAGCACGTTGGCTCTCACTCTACAATTGCCTCTACATAGAATATTCAACAAGCCTACATGGGATGCACATTCTTCAGGAACCTGTGCCCTTGCGGTGCTAAATCATGCAGCCCTATCCTGCACTTTAAAAATTAATGATTTCTTTCGTCAGATGAAATTACATTTGGAAACTAGAAAGCACTATACAAGTTTGAAGGACTTAATGTTGCTATTAGAGGTATTATTATTATTGTCTTGACTAAAATAAATTTTTCCAAGCACATGAACCATTGGCAGAATGCGCTCTGTATTTCCTAAGAGGCAGAATTTTCTCTCTGCCCTATTATTTTTCCTGCATATTAACATATCATGTGACATTCTGCTTTGTGAGTGGCTGGACAGAAGGGACATACTATCTTTTAGAATGCCATGTGGTAGTTCATGCATTATATTCATAAGCATGATCTTTAATTTAATTTTTTGATAAGTGCAGTGAGGGTAAAATCAGGCAGTCATAATTTTGACTTAGCCATCACTCAAATGAGCTTAGTGATTGAACAGCTTAAAAAAAAAAAAAGGAAAAGAAGCAGAAATGAGCAGAAGTGGCTTTCTCATGAAGAAAAGCTTTGTTTTATCCTCCAGGCCTTAAAATACCAGGAATTTAAGCAAAATGTAAAATTTCCATGGTGGAAATCAGAATATAATAAAAGTTCATGTTACCATCCTGCTTTAATTATACTCTTTATGTTCTGTATGATTCAGGGCCATTTGGAGCTATCCCCCTGCTGCAGATTAGAAGGACCCACTAGTCACGCTCTCCACATTTACCCATGAAACAGAGCTGTGGTTCTAACCACAGAGTCCTGTTTCAGTTAGTATTAGGGTTTTAAATGGGGCTCACAGAATACATTGAGGCATTTTCCATAGTGAGAAGGACGAACCTACCTGGTCAGAGTAACCAAAGGTCCTGTGTGACCCAGAATGATCCCTGTGTATGCCCGTTGTCACTGACATATGATAGGCAATATTCCCTGTCACTCTTGGGGGAGTCTTGGCTTGGGCAACAACATATATGGACCCTCCTACTCGTGGAGAAAAAACAGTTTAGCATAAGTGTGGACAGAGCTCTTGACTGTACAAGTTCCTCCTTACTTTGGCAGTTTTTCTAACCTTAAAGTCAGATTCCTCATTATTAAATGAAGGGGGAAAAAACCTACCCTGTGGGAGTGTGGGAGATTTAAACAAGATTATGGTGGAAACTGCCTGGCACAATCTCTGGACAGATGAGCCAGTCAGTCTAAGCATATTGAATGGAAACGGGAAGAGCTCCCTCCCATCAAAAACTCACCCACCTTGTTTAGTAATGCTTGAAATTTCTTCCAATATGAACAAAAGACTTGCAAATAGAGAAAAGACTTAAAATGCATTGACTGAATCTCCTCTCACTAGGTGTTTTTCCTCTTCTCTCTCCCTTAGTCTCACTAGCTTTCCACTCTCCTGACCAACCACATTAATTCCTGTCCTAAATGAACTTTCATTCAATCTACCTTCTCCCTCCTGATCTCAATTCTTTTTTTTAAGATTTTATTTTTAATTAATCTGTACACCCAACATGGGGTTCAAACTCATAATCCCGAGATCAAGAGTTGCATGTTCCACCCACTGAGCCAGCCAGGCACTTCTCAATTCTTTTTATCTTCAAGTCAAGCTTCCTGAGAAACTGATCTATCCTATATTTACACAACTTCCTCCCTCAAACATTCCTTAGCCTCTCCTTCCTGCCTCTGAAACGTCATGGTGGGTACCAGGTTCGATCAAGGGCATGAAGGAAGAGGTGGTCTCTGGTTCAAACTGCCAGTGGTCTTGTTCTCCTGGATGAGTATCTCTCAAACTGTGGTCAATGGAGCCCCATGGGTGGGCCCTAAAGCCCATTCAGAGGATCTGCAAGGCCAAAACGAATTTCACATGGAGCTATATTCTCAGAAGTCTCCATTCACATGAAATACAATGGAGCTGTGCAAAGTAGTGGTGTCACAGAGACACCCCAGAGCATTCTTCCTCCAACCACATCAGCATAGCTCCCCACCACCCAGGTGCCACTTCTCTAAGCAGTAATTCCACATATTTTTGTTAGATACCCACTATTTGACAGTATAGGCACTGTTCTAGGCATTGACAATGCACACACATGCGCACGCACAGACACACACACACACACACACCCTTTTGCAGGGCCTATATTCTAGGGTATGTGGGGGGTGATAGTTGATGAGTTTTTTAATTATTTTTTTTTACCTTTTAAAGACTTTATTTATTCATGAGAAACACACAGAGAGAGAGGCAGAGACACAGGCAGAGGGAAAAGCAGGCTCCATGCAGGGAGCCTGATGGGGGACTTGATCTCCAGGATCATGCCCTGGGCTGAAGGTGGCGCTAAACCTCTGAGCCACCTGGGCTGCCCTAGTTGATGGTTTTAAAAATATTTTAATTCTTACTTATTTTATTAAATTTTTATTCAATATTTTTAAGTCCATCAACTACCACCCCCCACATACCCTATAGTAAGCCAAATGGTGACATATGCGGTATTGTTTATCTTTTGCTGCCTGAAATTTTATCTCATACGTAGCACTTTAAACAACAACAGCATTTGTTATATTGGACTTTCTATGGGTCAGAAATTGAGAGTGGCTTACCTTGATGGTTCTGGGTCAGAATATCCCATGACAGTGTATGACATTCTAGGTCATAAAAGTCTAGGTCGTAAAAAAGTATGACTTTTGCCTGGATGTCTCTTGGATTACTCACTCTGGGGTAAGGTAGCCATGTCCTGAGGATGGACACCCCACCAGACTGTGAGGTCTACATGGCAAGAAACTAAGGCATGCTGCCAACAGCAAGCACCAATCTACAACTCATTTGAATGAGGCATCCTGGTTAGAATCAGATTTCCTAGCCCCAAGCAAGTCCTCAGAGGTCTGCAGACCTGGCTGACTGATTTTGACAACTACTGCATGAGAAACTCCAAGCCAAGTATCATGCAGAAAAAAACAGCCAAAGAAGAGGAGATAGGGAATGCCTCTGTTTGTATAACTTGGTGGCAGGGCAGAGTCTTAGAAGAGAGATGGTTTAAGATTTCAAATATGCTGGACCTCAATGATTCTGAAGTTGATATTTGAGAAGAAACCTGAAGAACATAAAAGAATAAGCTGAGCAGCTTAGTGGAAAGAGAGCATTCCAGTAGAGGAAATAGCAAGCCCCAAAGCCCTAACGAGAGGTCTGACTTATTACTCTCAGAAAAGCAAGGCCAATGTGAATCACTGGAGAGGTCATTGAAGGCTGATCTCCTCGAGAGGTGGGTCTCACACTTGAGCACGCATCACCTCAGGGCTTATTAAACTGTATTAAAGCCAGTCTCTGATTCAGACCATCCAGGGTCCCCAAGAATTTGCAGTCCTAATAATTCCACGGATGATGCTGGCGTCCTGGGCTGAAGATCCCACTTTGACAATCGGTGCTGAGGGCCCAGTGGGCCACTGTAAGAATTTAAGCTTTGTCTCTGAGTGAAGTGAGAATGGAACATTTTAAGCAGAGAAGGGACATAATCCTCTGGTTGTTGTGATGAGAATGACAGGGGGAGGGGGTGGTACTAAGGTCAGAAACAGGGACATATTCTATTGGGGCAAGAGAGATACTGGTGGCTTGTCCCAAGTGACAGTGGATGGAAAGTGGGAGAATTCATCTGATTCTGGGCATCCCTTAAAGGTAAAGCCAACAGAGTTCACTGGCATTAGATGTGGCATCTGAAAGAAAGAGGGAGGAGTCAAGGACGAGTTTTTTTTTTTTTTATGTTCTCCACAACTACAGAATCTAGAATAGAAGTTGTACCCTGCTTCCACTTAATTCAAACTTTCCAAGAAAAAAAATTCTTATTCCTACCCTCCAGGTATTTCTTGCTCCCTGTATCCAAGGCAGGCCATTATTAGCCCATCCTGGGGAGAATTTTCCAGTCAAGCAAAAGGAAAATATTCAGGCATGAAGAAATGCTCATCAATAACAAAAAAAGAGAGACAACATAAGTGTGTTAACAAAGAAGACAACTCACAGGAGATTATTTTCAATGCTTTAGATACTAGGGATTCCAATATGTTCTCTCCCAACAAGAGGTGTTTCATTATTGTTGTTATTTTATTTACTTTCAGCCAGTAATTTTCCAGTTAATGGATGATGGTTGTCATTTATGATGAAAGCAAGAAAGAAAGTAAAGAAGAAAAGAAAGTAGGATGGGAAGCAGAGAAGAAAGGGGAATTATGGCTGTAAGCTTGGGGAAAGAGCCCTGCATGAGGAACCACTATACCTGAATTCTATTTTCAACCCTTAGGCACAGGATCAAACCCTTCATCTAATATCCCTAACGTCCCCTCTAAATATCAAATTTCGTAATTCTACATAACTATCAGATTCATGAAAATTGATTCTTTATGAGTTCACTCCTTCATGCCCGGTAAATATTTTCATCCTTAATCTAAAAGCTTTGAATCATGGGTTTTAATAACCAGATAGGCCTCTGAGAACATCTCATTTCACAGATGGAGAAACTTTCTTTTAAAAGTCCTCTAGAATTGTCTAGAGGACTCGCATGAAAGATGATCCTAAATGAGCTGCTAAAAACCAAAGGGAAAGAGTAGTTTATCAGGCCATCTACAGTGGTTCTTTTAATAATATTTTTTTAAGTTTCTTTAAGTCTTATAGGTGTGTGTGAGTAATTCAGACTATTATGTTTCACTTATATGCCTATTTTGATTTCCAGAAATGAGGAGAAAGAATGCATTTGTTTTGTTGAAGACTTGGTCCTTGGGATTATAGAGCTAAAACATTAGAGTGATTTTTTTTTTCAGTGCTGGCACCATGCCAAGAGGACACTTGATGGCTTATAATATTAGACACTAATTTTTCAACAGAGAAAGATTTGATTTGGTTTTGTCTTTATGGAGAAGTATTGCTATTTGAGCAGTGTTGGGTTTTCACATTAGGATTTTGCCATTATATTTCAAAATTTCAATTTTCTACTGTAACAAAGTTGTGCTTTCCTGCAATACCAGAGAGAGCCTTAAAACCATCCACCTATGCTGGAATTACCTGGATGTGCAGCACGCTCTCCTAATATCTTGCTCAAGCAGACCTCTTCCCTCCCAACTCTTGCCACGGCAGAGCCATCAGAGGCAGTCTGATGAAATGACTCCATCTCCAGGGAGTGCCCTGCTCGAGGAATGATACACAGAAAAAGAGGGTACTCTATTCTCCTTGGACAAAAAAGCTAGCAGATCACTTGAATCATTTCTCAATTCTCTATCCTGAGAATTCCCCATTGATCTCTAATAATCTGTGTTGCTGGCAAGAAGAAAGTAGATACAGATTTGGGAGGAAAGGGGTGGAGGGATGGGGTGAAAGGCTCTAGAATGTGGGGTGAGATGGAGGCGGTTTTGCTGATGTCTGCTACTCTCAGGGGATCTTCTTATTCCTTCAGTCTAAGTTGCCACTTATGGTGAATGCTAAAAATGTGGATTCTTGCCCTCAGTCCCAGGCTTCTACCAAATCAGAAAGCTGCATTTTAACACGACACAGCGCATCTTTGGAGCACCATTTTTTTTTATACTTGGTTTTTATTTTAGACAGTCTCAAACTGAGAGCAAATTTGCAAATACACTAAAAAGAACCATTTTCTTCCTGAACCACTCAGGAGCAAGTTACATATCTGATGTCCCTTACCCCCAAATATTTTACTGTACATTTTCTATACACATAGCAAGCCTTCCTATGTGAGAAGAATAAAAAGATCAAAATCAAAACATGGACATTGATACATTGCTACCTTTAATTTTCAGACCCTATTTAAGTTTTGCCAATCTCCCCAATGATGTCTTTTGTAATTAAACGTCCAGTTCAAAATCTCATGTCTGATTTTGTTGCCCCATCTCTACTCTTCTGCCTCCAGTTTGGAGGCATTCCTAAGTCTCCATTTGACCTTACTGACCCTAACACTTTTGAAGACTGCAGGCCGGTTACATTGTACATGTTCCCAGTTTGAGTTTGTCTGGTGATTTTTCATGATTGGTGGATAAGTTATGCACCTTTGCAGAACTATCATGGAGGTGATACTGTGCTCTTCTCATGGCATACTCTAAGGCATCCATGATTTCATTATTTCAGTTTGGCCCATTACTGATAATGTTCACTTCACCTGATTAAAGTAGTATCCATAAGGTTTCTCAACTGTATAGCTACTTAGTTAATAGCTCTATAGTTAATGCATATCTTATGGGGAGATATGTTGAAAGTATGTAAAATATCCCATTCTTCATCAGTCTTTCATTGTATTCATTTATTTTTTATATTACGGTGGACTCATGATATTCTATTCTATTCAATGGATTATAATTGGTTACTATCAAAGGCCCCTTTAAGGTGGCTTCAGTGATCTTTTGACATGTTCCCATAGTTCTCTGAGCACTTTCTTACTTTTTGGTCAACCAGATGCTCAACTTCATTGTATACTTTCCCTGCCCCAGTCATGACATCAGCCATTTCTTCAAGGAGCTTTGGCTCCTTTCAGTGCAGAATAGTATTTAGAAGCCAGATCTGGGTGCTAAGTGTGTGGATCACAATTTGAGAGACATTATCTAAAACAGAATGATGAGATTATCTTGATGGTTAAGTGTGAGGAACCAGCTGACGGCATCAAGCCTTCTCCATGACTTCCTCCAATTACCAAAATGGTGTTCCTATGCACCTTACATTACAGCCATGCACCTTACATTACAGCCATGCCCAAGATAATATTGCTCATTTTTTTGGTTAAACCTTCTATACTACAGCCCAGCATGGTTACAGATAGTGGGCTAATTAGCTGGTAACTAGTATTTCAAAAAGCAAGAGATTACTGATGATCATGATACAACAAAAAGACCGTTATTTCAGGTTGTTAATCAACTGTCTAAACCAGTGTTAATCCAGCTTCCTCAGCAGCCCTGGCTGCACATTAGAATTTTCTGGGGAACTTTTAAAAATCCTATTCCTGTGTCCCCAGACCACTTAAGTCCAATCTCTAGCAGAGGAAGCCAGGTAACAGAATTTTTTTGTTTCAGGCAACAGTATTTTTTAAGTATCTTGGGTGAACCTCATGTGCAGTGAAGGTTGGGCATCCCATTTCCTGAGAATCTGGTCCAGGATCACAGATGCTTTCAATGCCAAAAGTAATTGGCCCGCCTGTATTGATCAGTCACTGAGACAGCACTATTAGCATTTCTAGACATCTAAGTGGCTCTTTAGCTACATTTATGGTGCATTCTTTATGTGCCAGACATTTTTCTAAGCACTTCACATTTAACTCATTTAATCTTTAGAATGATACACTCAAGCATGTGCTATGATATCCCCATTTTACAGATAAGGAAACTATGGCACAGAGAAGTGAAAAAATTGTAGAATATCCTCACATGGCTAGGAACTCTGGGAAAGGAGACGTGAAGGTACTGCATTACCAGACCAAATGCCAGCGCTTCTTAAACTTTGCTTTTGAGAACACAAAGTTCTTTTAGTGTTTGATTTCAGAGTCATCTAGAGGGTTAAGAAAGAACACAGAGGCCCAGGCTCATTGAAGAAGGATAGAGACTGGGCCTGTCTTACCAAGGCCTTCTGGGTTGTCCTCAGAACAGGGAATCCGCAGGGGAGAGGTGGTATGAAGATGGTCAGAGGAAGGTATGAAACAGAAGGGCTTGACAGACAGGAAAGAAACAAAGGGCCCCAGTGACAGAGACATTGGAGTTCAGGGTAGATGTAAATTTGGGGCTAGAATAGGAAGAACTCTGAGGAGTTCAAGCAGAAGAGTCTGGACTTTATTTACTGATACCCGGCAGCCATGCTCGGCTTTGTCACCATCAAAGTAGACATGGGGACTCCTTGTGTGAACCTAATATGAAACATAGGGTGATGCTCTGTACATTAAAGCTAGATCTTAAAACTTAGACCCAGCAGAAAATCTTACCAAGACATTTTCTATTTAGCAAGTCATGGAAATAATGCATTTGATAGTAAGATCTATATGATCAGAAGATACACATTACCACTATTCCTGGTCAAAGCTATTTGACCCAATAGAGACACAGACATATGCTTTGTGTATCAGTAGAGCAGGGGCATCAAAAGTAAATGAGAAAAACTTTGATTAATCATCCAGAATATTATAATCAGATAATTTAAAGAGTGGTTTTCTTTTGAAACACATATGGCCACAGCCAGGTTAAAATACAGTGTGTGTGTGTGTGTGTGTGTGTGTGTGTGTGTATTTTAAATTTTATTTTAATATGAGTATAGGGAAGGAACACCAAGATCTGTTTGGTGTTTAGGATTTCTGAAAGTCTTACTTCCGCCCTGTTGTCAGATTTGACTCGTTCATTGTGTAATACCAAATTAATACATAAGCAACAATGTAGGTATACCCTAGAGTTGTAATTGTGGATAGTCATTTTGCTAATTTTCCCCATCCGTTGTTCTGCTAAATAAGTGGTCTCCCCAGATCACGCATACTAACTACCATTTGTCCCTGTGCATAGATGCAGAGATGTGAAGGGTAGTGATCAGGAATAGTTTTAATAAGGCCTGTGTGCTCACTTGCTAAGGCACTACATTGACTGGACCTCCTGCCCATGAGCTTCAGGCTGCTTAGCCAATGCCTTAATTCTATTTTTCATTGCCACACTCCCTAAAGGAGCTGTCTTAGGACATTCTTTCCTAAGTCTCTCTTGCAAATTTAGTACCACAAATTTGCTGTTTAACTGTTTAAATACTATGGCCTTTTGGAGGTTTTTTTTTTTGTCCCTGCCAGGAACAAATGTTTGCCCCACATTGAGAAAGCATGGCCTGCATCAGTGAAGGTGTTTACAGAAGATTGGAGAGTGGGGGAAACATAAATGAGTACAGCGTTTATTCTCTTGGACCTTCACTGGCAGACAGAAATAGCTGCGTCCCTCCACCAAGGCCACACCACTTGCAGGTGGCCCTCTGCACCATTAACTCTTACTTGGTTTCAGCTAACCAACCACTCCCACCCTCCTCTCAGGCCTGGAGATGGTAATGGCTCCCTTCTGTTGTTCTCCCCTATGGGAGTCTCACTGTCCTTTATTCCTTCCCTCGATTCTGTGCACACCTTTTAAAATATAGTGAACCCCCTCATACCGTCTGAATGTGCCCCTGCTTCCTGCTGGCACTTCTGTTGGCCTTTTCCAGTTGGAATTCCTATTGCCTTGTTGACCAAGACTCCACAACACAGTACCAATTCAACCACACATTCTGTCTTTATTATTTTCTCTTCCCTTTGGAAGTCTTGCTCTTCTCTCACTACGTACTTAGAAACAATGCTGGCTCTTTGAAATGCACTCTTGTGGTGGTTGTTTGGTTTTCTGCATCTGACTTTTCCCCTTGCTGTTGTATCTTCATTGGTTTTGCGTGAGATTTATGTTTGGATATTAAGCCATGGAATATTAAGCACTTGCATGCTTGAAGTTTCTCCTCCTGAGTTTTGCAAACACCAAATCACCCTGATGGGCAGGCTCCTGAATACTTTTCCCTCATAAGTTTGTGCTCTCAATGGGCAAGAGGGAAAAATGTCTGTTCCAGGTACTATGGCTGCATAACAAATTACCATAAAATTTATTGGCTTAACATGATGACATTTATTCTGTCCACAAATCTGCTCAGTGGGGATAGCTTGTTTATAACTCCATTCAGCAAAAAAAAAAAAAAAAAAAAAAAAAAAAAAAAAAAAAAAAAACTCCATTCAGCATCGGCTAGAGTAGCTTGGAAATTGGGAGATGGAATCATCAAATGTTTGCTCACTCGCTTTCTGGAGCCCTGGGCTGAGGAGATTCAAATAATAGGAGGCTCGAATAGTTGGGGTTCCTTGGGCATCTTTCTAGCTTGATGTAGTCCCTCCATGTGATCTACCTGAACCTGAGGAGCTTCACTGCATTCTTAGACAATTGACTTAGAGCTCCCAAGGTGCATATCTCTAAGCAAGAGCCAATTGGAATTCATATCACCTTCTGTGGCCTAGTCTCAAAAGCTATACAGTGTCATTTTAACCACATTCTCATCATATTCACATCAGCTGAGACACTTAACAGTCCTTCCAGGCTCAAGGGGATAGTACGTGGACCCTACCTCTTGATGGAGAGATTATTAATATCTCATAAAATATATATATGTGAAATGGGACGATGTGCTCCAGTACCCATTATACATATATACATACATAAAATTTCACTTTTAAAACTTTGTGGAATGAGATTCTGAAGAAAATACTGGAGACTACTAATGGAAAGCAACCACAGATAGGAAGATATGAATATGGAAGTCTTAATATTTATTAATACCTATTTTATATAATCACATGGGGCTTAGGATTCAAGAATGGGGATATCAAGAATGAGTACAGTTGAGGGAATAAAAATTCTGGATTCCTGCCTGATTAACTTTAGCAAGTCTCTGATTTCTGTCAAATGAAAAATTTAATCTCTATGATCTTGATGGGCTCCTCCAGAGCCCCTGGTTCCATGAAAGGTTGAAGTTCAGTTATGCCATCATATACTCACCATTTCTGTTTCCTGTTTAAAATTACTCTCCTACAAAATTTGCTGACTCTAAATTCTGTTACTTTTGCTGAGCAGACAGTCACACTCTGCTGTCTATGCAGCTCTACTAAATCAAGTGTGAGCTTCAAGTCCTCGATGGCACCATGGGTTATTTCAAGAGTTATTCTTCCTTTGTGTATGAAAATTTGCATTTTGAATGTGTGCCAACAGAGGAGCAATAGGAAATTGGGGATTGTACTGTAGCCAGCCGAGTCAAAGGATATATATATATATATATATAAATCTGGAAGTCTTCTCCTCTAAGAGACAGTTTTGATGGTAGATAAGGGTATAAAAATGCTAAATCCTCAGGGTGCGGGATGTAAAAGAAATGGAAAGTAGACTAAAAGGCAATTCTAGAATTGCCTATGAAGTTCTCTCTAGAAAGTATCTTCATATATGTGATGATACATATCACATATATGGCACTTTCTGGTGATGATCACAACAGAGTTCTACATGTCTGAGACTCTGAAATGGTGACCACTACATGTGAGGTTGCACAAGCCAGTTCTTGAGTATCAGAGTGAATTTGCAGGGAAGTGTTGGCACTACCTTTAAATCCCACCTTGACCCTGGTAGGTGTAGAGAGAAGCTGTAGCTCAGGGGCACCCAACCAGAGATAGTTGCCAAGAATGGGAAAGAAGCAGATCAAGTGAAAGTGCCTGGAGCAAGGATATTTAAAATGAAAATCAATGTGGTGGGAGATGTGATAAAACATCAGAAGGAGAATAAAGGCAGAAGGAAGGAAGGAGGGAAGGAAGGAAGGAAGGAAGGAAGGAAGGAAGGAAGGAAGGAAGGAAGGAAGGAAGGAGAGACAAGGCACTTTGTGACTATCTTTGGTGTCTTTGGTGACTGGGATGTGACTTGGAGAAAGAGATCCCAAAGAAAATACACAGAGAACTTCTACAAAGTAAGCAGTACCCTTAGTCTAAAAGAGAATGCATTGGAAGGCAACATGGAATTCAATTTTTTAAATTGGTGCATTCACTTTTTAATGGTCATTTCCACATTTCTAAATTGTTGGACAGTAGGTCAAAGGAATGCTCAAAGTACTGTTGATGAGAGGCTTCCTTCAGTGGCAGCCCCAGGCAAAGGCGAAATCTGAGCTGCTGTTTACACTCAGAAATCCTTTGGATTGCCTGTTAACCTTTCTGTAGAAACCTGCTGTTTATACACCGGCAGCCACAGGGCGTTGCTTCCTCTTTGGTGTTCAATTGCTGCCCAATTTCCTTATCTACCCCTCATTACTTAGTGAAGGTTGGGCTTTATCATCTGTGTGCATTTCTGGCCCCTTTAGCCAGCTCCGAGTTTCCATAACTGGTGTCCTTCTGTGCTGTTTCTTCAGGTCAAGTTTTCTTTAGGATGCATTTTAGAAAAATGGATCTTAGAAATAATGCGAGAGCCAATTTGAGGGTGGAAGACATGATTTTGAAATTCAGACACTAATCTTAGGAGGCTGAATCTTGAGGTTTTACTTTTCAACTTTTTCACTGATACCTTACGGAGTTAGATTTCCGACCACTGAGTTGCACAGGAACAGGTTTGAAGCAGGCTGTCCACCAACCACAAGGGTTGGCAATCTGTAAAGCGTGATTGAAACACCATATCCCTCATCTCCCTGCAGATGCCTTTAAAGGAGGCACTTGGTGTATAAACAGGATGTTTACTGAGACAAGGAATGAAAAGCAAATGAAGTTCCAGAACAAAAGAGAGTGATGATTTCACATCTAGTCTATCCTTCCGAATTTAATTAAATTATAATTAAAATATAATATTGCATAAAACTTAATTACATGACAGTGAGCATTTTCATACAGTAAGTAGAGAACATTTTCCGGCCCCGAAGTCAGTGGGGAAGCACCGTGCCACGTGTGGTGGCAGACAGGGCACAGCTTCCCGTGGCAGCCAGACCGGGGTTGAATTTCAACTCTCCCAACTTACTGAGCTCTGGACTCTAATAAATTCTTCTAAGCCTCAGTTTTCTCCTTTTGTAAAATAGGAGTAATAATCCTTACTTTCTGGGATTTGGGCAAGGATTAGAAGTAAAATGTATAAAAGATTAAGCCTAAGGTCTGACATGTAAATATATAGTAAGCATCCCTCAGATGATAGCTGTTATCACTATTATTAATTATTCTAGGTGATAGATATTCAGTTTTCCTCTCCACAAGGAAAAAAAATCTAGATGCCTTTTTATTTATCTTTTTTAAAAAGATTTTATTTATTTATTCATGAGAGATGCAGAGAGATAGGCAGAGACACAGGCAGAGGGAGAAGCTGGCTCCCTGCGGGGAATCTGATGTGGAACTTGATCTCAGGGACCCCATGAACATGGCCAAAGCCAAAGGCAGATGCTCAACCACTAAGCCACCCAGGTGCCCCCGAAAATGCCTTTTTAAATAGCCTGAGTATAGAATTGAAAACTGAGTCCAATAAAATCATATCCAGGGCAGGGCAGTTTTGCTAGCTTCCCAGAAAAAGTATGGTCATTTATTTTTTCCTCTGCTGCGTGTAGTCTTTCCCTAGAGAGATTTATAACTTTTACTTCCTTCTATTTAGAAACACTCCTAGCCATCTATGTGTCATGATCCCTTCAATAAGTCTGCTACTGTTTCTTCAACAGGTGCCCAGCAAAAGAATCTTAAGCCCTTATGAGCTAACAGTGAAGTTGCAGCTGAGAAAAGAAATAAAAAGCCAGTTTCCTGAAAATTAGAATATATATATATGTTTGGAATGTACTTGTTTGTGTCTTTCTTTTTTAGTTTGTAGACCACCCTTTGCTCGTTATGTTAAAAACTGTCAGGGAGGGATCCCTGGGTGGCGCAGCGGTTTGGCGCCTGCCTTTGGCCCAGGGCGCGATCCTGGAGACTCGGGATCGAATCCCACATCGGGCTCCCGGTGCATGGAGCCTGCTTCTTCCTCCGCCTGTGTCTCTGCCTCTCTCTCTCTCTCTGTGACTATCATAAATAAATAAAAAAAAAAAAAAACTGTCAGGGATTACTGGCTTGTTGAACACTTTTACATCTTCAAGGTAACAGATTTCTACTATAAAACTTAAACTCTGGTCAAAGCAGACAATGTGTTATAAAAAATATAACGAACACAAATGCAGCCATGGTCTCATATATGAAACTCTAAAATGAAAAAGCTTGTAGTATTTTAGAGAAATGACTTTCATTTGTTTGTTTTTGTTTTGTTTTGTTTTTTAATACTAGGTACTTAGTAAACATTTCTGGGTAACCTAATAAATGAACAAACACATAAGCAAATGAACAAAGGGAATTTCCCACAACTGTAAATAATTTCTCTTGAATGAAGTGGAATGAAGTGTCCTATTTGCTTTCCTGGGGGGGGGTGGGGCGGGGGAGTTAAATTAAGATAAATCATTGTTGAGAGAGTTCTTTAGGGAATTAAAAGAGCAGCGAACATAGTAATAAAACATAGCCCCCCAAAGCAGAGGGTGGTAGTTCCAGGGATCCCTGGGTGGCGCAGCGGTTTAGCGCCTGCCTTTGGCCCAGGGTGCGATCCTGGAGACCGAGGATCGAATCCCCCATCGGGCTCCCTGCATGGAGCCTGCTTCTCCCTCTGCCTATGTCTCTGCCTCTCTCTCTCTCTCTCTCTCTCTCTGTGTGTGTGTGTGTGTGTGTGTGTGTGTGTGACTATCATAAATAAATAAAATTTAAAAAAAAAAGGAAAAAAAAAAAAAAGAAGGTGGTAGTTCCAGTTATAGGAAGCCTATTAATCCCTTTCTTTTCTAGGATTGCCTGTCCTGTGTGTAATTTTGGTTTTGAACTCTTCCTTTTCCTGGGCAGAAAATAGTCCCCAGAATATCAGACCTGTAGTTATTTGACAACAGCTAAATCTACCCCAGAGCAGTTTCTGTTGTCTTTATTAACAAAGATCTTTGGGAGGTGAAGGTCATTTCAGACCAGAACTAACCAGCAATGAATTTGTTAGGGTGTTTTCTGAATACTGAAAAGGAGATGGGATTCAGAGTATGGACATAGTCTTAGGGTAGTTAAGCCAGGTCTAAATTTTCACTTGATTGATGGAAATTTGGCTGCATTACTTGACTGGAAGCCTCAATTGCCTTATCAAAGAAAGGAGTCAAGGATGGTGTATGCACCCCATAAGTTTGGGGGAGATTAAATGACATAAAACTATACAGCATTTAGCACAATGCCAAAGTGCTGTTTCTGCTATGATTTCTTTCTACTCAAAACTCTTCTGACACCAACTGTGTGGGTTTATTTATGGCACCAATCAATTCTCCAACTCCCCAACTTCACCAACTAAGTGTCCTACAATTGACTTCAACTCTGATACCAATTACCTGGATATAGCATCAGACCCCAGCAGGTGAAGGCTCAGTCCCACAAGACTGGCCCACTGCAGACATCGATTGCAAGTCTGGGCCACCCATACTGGGCCACCGACTAACTATAAAGTCATGGGTCCTCACCACTCCCACCTCAGCTTTGATGATTTGTCAGAACAGCTCACAGAACTCAGGGAAAACACCTGACTTACTATTACTGGTTTATGATAAAAGATATTACAAAGGACACAAATGGACAGCCAGATGAACAGGTACATAGAGTGAGGTCCTGAGCACAGGAGCTTCTGTGGAGTTGGGGTGCACCACCTTCTAGCTTATGGATATACTCACCCACCTGAAAGCTGTCCAAACCCCATTGTCTGGAGTTTTTACAGAGGTTCTATGACAAAGGCATGGCTGATTAAATCATTGGCCATGGGTGACTGACTCAATCTCTAGTCCCTCTCCCCTTCCCAGAGGTCAGGGGTGGGGCTAAAACTTTCAACATCTAATCACATGATAGAGTCCTCTGGCAACTGGCTCCCTCTTAAAAGTTATCTGGGAGCCCACCAATACTCACCCTATTACCATAACTCAGGTAAGATTTAAAGGAGCTTATTATGAATAATAAAAGATGCTCCCATCCATTCTATCACTCAGGAAATTATAGGGGTTTTAGGAGCTCCATGCCAAGAACTGGAGACAAAGACCAAATATGCATTTCTCATTATATCATAGTCTTACATTAAGTCATATTAAGTGTTCAATAAATGGAAAATAATGTTGGTCAAACCAGTCTTTATACATTTTGATGCCAAGCGTCAACTGGGTTGATTCCTGAGACTTTCTTACATAAAATTTTAGTTCTTTCCTTTGTACACATAAGAGGACCTGATCAGATCAGAAGGAGTGGCGTTTCACACCCATGGCTCCCTGAATTAAAGGTGTAGGAGTGTGGGAATAGGACGGAGCCAGGTCAGGATGCTACCTGCCAGCAGAGATGGCCCAAAGAGCACAGGGCAGGAAAAAATACTGGCTAGAAGACGAACTGGGAAGTAGAGGAACAAGTATGAAGTGGAGAGGAGGAGGAGGAGACAAGGGAGTGTGCCAGGGAGGGATGAACAACTTAAATTTCTAAAAGGAGGTTTTCTGATGGCAATATTGGGATTTCTTGGAAGGAAACCCATTGTTCTGGGTTAGGAACTAAAAATAAGTTTCCACAAGAGTGGAAGGATTTGAGGGATGGGGCTGGACCATGAAGAGGTACAATATAAATAAAAAATAAAATGTATACATTTTATACATTAAAACGAACTCAACCTCTGGAGTCCTTCATCCCTACAGCTGATTGAAGGTGAGATAAGCCTATGGAACACTGTATATGTGGCACCTACTCAGCTCAGTGTCCCCATGTACTCACCATATCCTCCAGCACACATCTTCTCTTGGGGCAGGCTGGCTCTAGGCACTTTCTTGCTGACTGTTGCCCAGAGATCTTAGTTCCTCACTGTGTCAGCCTCTCCCTAGGCTTATCTCTATTCTCACAACATGGTGGCTGGCTTCCTCCAGAGTAAGTGACAGACCATTGCTGCTGCCATCTTCTGTTAATTAGGCAAGTCCCTAAATCCATCACACAATCAAGAGGATGCACATTGAGCTCTGTCTCTGGAAAGGAGGAGGATCTAAGAATTCATGGGCATGTTCCTAAGACCACCATAATCCCAAATGGTCTTCTTGTTTCCTATTCTAAGACATCTTACATCCTCACTGTGTCTCTGCCCTTGGATTCTTTGAGATCCCCTCAAATCTTAAATCCTCTTATTGATTTAAGCCCATGTGTAAGTCAAAAATCTTTTCCAGTACCATCTGCAGTCTTGAAATCAGTGAGAACATGTCAGAGATATGGACTTTGCCACCTTGCAGAAAGTGATATCTTTGTGGGCAAGAAGTAGTGGAGGGGTATCTTAATAAGGGGTCAAGCCAGTTCCTATACCATATAGGTAATCGCCTCTCCTTGAGGCATTCAGATGTGTGGTTTCGTGGGCTGAGTCATCTCCCACTATTTATTCCATTAGGTTGCTCTAAAACAGGAGTCAGCACACTTCTGTGAAGGACCAGATGGGAAATATTTTTAGCTTCATAGGCCACATATGGTCTGTGTCGCATATTTTTCTTTGTTTTTATTACAACCCTTTAAAAATGTAAAAAAAACATTCTTAGCAGGCAGGCTGTATGAAAAAAAACAGGCCTAAGGGCCAGAGTTTCCTGACCCCTGCTCTCAAATCATTATATAGAAAGATGCCCATTGTGTCCTCGGGAAATATTTAGATGTGCTTCTTCACCCCTCCCAGCCATGATAGCAGAGCTCTTTTCCACGTGTCTAATTTATCTTACTTGAGGTAAAATGCTGAGAGTCCTCTTTTCAGGTTGTATACATTTTACATAGGATTTCTCTCATTCCTTCAGGGAGACAGAAACAGGTTCAAAAATTGAGTCACTAAAATGACTAATGTGGTCCTGTCAGAGGAGAATTATGGACCTACAGGGCCATGGTCTCTCAGAGAACTCATTTTGTGTTTCTATCCATCACGTGAATAACAATAACCTTCTCCAACAAGCAGAGTGAAAAATGTATGGACTGCCAGTAAGAATTCCTCACTGCTCACTAAATATTGGCACCACAAGGGCTTTATGCAGCCACGGTGACATGTAGGGAATTTGTGTCAGTTCTGGCTTTTAATGGGGAAAAATAATCCAGTCTCAGACTTTGACTTTGGCATCTCCATTGTTTTCTCTCATATCAGCATTCCTCAAGAATGACTTTGAACATACCAGAAAAAAGAAAGAAAGAAAGAAAGAAAGAAAGAAAGAAAGAAAGAAAGAAAGAAAGAAAGAAAGAAAAAGAAAACCTCCTGTGGTTTCAGCAGCAGCAACTAGAATCAAAATCCTTGGATTAAAAAAAAAATCCTTGGATAAGAATTCTTAAAAAAAAGTCTGCATTTTAATTTTACCAGAGCATTAGTAAAAATGTATTACTGGGCCCATGAGTCAACAAAAGTTAATGTGTTAACATATATATATATAAACATATTTTATATATATATATATATGATTAATGAATTCATTCGAGGAGAGGCAAAAAGCAGGAGGGAATTGAAGGAAGAAATGAAAAGCTGTTCATCATATTCAATGTTTCAGATAGCTCCAGATAAGTAGCACAGCTTTCTTATTTTACTACTCTCCCCAAAGTTGTAGCATTAAACACTGCTAACCTAAAGCGCTATGTGAAAATCATACATGAAAACATGTGGAACACTTGCAAGAGTGGGGAATTTGCTCTGTGAATGAAGGAAGTTCTTTAAAGAAGCAATGAATCAGCTAGAGATCTCTGCCTCCTGATCATAATAACTGCAGTCTTAACTCCTTGTTTCACCCTTTTAGAGCTTACCTTGTAGAACTCATTATTAGTTGTAATTAAAATGGGACCAAATCATAATTTAATTAGCCTTAATAGGACAGCTTTGGAGGGTCATCTTTCATTGTGAATACATGATGTTTCTCCCTATAATTATTTGTTATTGTAAATTATTCCAATCACAAATTTAATAACCAGCTTTAGAGGAAATTATTCACTTGCCATTTTGAATGGTTCAAGAGGTGTATGCATATATTTGAGCATTTGTCCAGACCATTGTCATGTGATCAAAAGAACTTTTGATATACTTTGACGTGTTTTGATTGATGTTCAGAATCACAAGGCAGCATTCATTACAATAGTGTTATTTTGGGGATTTTCTGAAGGAAACATTTGTGTAACTTTGTATGGTGACAGATGATAACTAGACATAGCATGGTGAGCATTTCACAATGTAAATAAATGCCAAATCACTATGTTTTACACCTGAAACCAATAGAACAATGTGTGTCATCTGGACTTAAATGAATAAATAAATACTCCAAGGCCATTTGACACTTCTAGAAGCTATAGATCTTCTGAGGTAAAGAGGGAGAAATTGGTTCCACCAAGTCCAAGATCATCTGATATTTGTAATGAGAGCTGGGAGTGGTGGAGTAATTTGTTCTCATAAGCAAACTGCCAAGAAGATAGAAAGTCCTAAAAACCTTTCTCAAGCCATTACTGTGAGAATGTTCTCCTGTGATCTTCTGTGTTGGTAGCATTCCATCATCCCTCCATCATCAAACTGTTTCTGTCTGTTGCTCCCTGCTACATCCACTCCTTCTTCATAGGGTTCCATTAGTTTAAGTAGGAAGGGGCTCTACATAGTAAATGACTGTCCCTAATTGTAATAACATTGTGTGGTGACAGATGGCAACTACACTTATCATGGTGAGCATTTTGTAATGCATATGGTTGTCAAATCACTGTGTTGTCCACATGAAACTAGTATAATACTGTTAACTATATTACAGTGAAAAAAAAAAGACTCCCCCTGGACCCATGAGAGGGATAGGTCACTGTTTGAGATAGATGATAGATGATAGATAGATAGATAGATAGATAGATAGATAGAATATATATATATATATATATATATATATATATATATATATATATAACCAAACATATTTCTGTGGAGATGTGGAGAGGAGACAACTGGAATTCCTTTAGAGTTATCCCAAAACATTGCATCAGATAAGGGCAGACTTCTGCAAATTGACCAATTTGGCTGAAAGAACAAAGCACATGCCAGTACTATACAGCTAAGGATTCATGTGTTGCTTTATGTCTACAGCATTGTACAAACTGGCCATACTAAATTGTCTGTGGCCTCCTCTGCCATCAAGAGAGGAGAACCAGATATTCTCATTTGTCTTTTGATGTGGCTTCTGATATTTATATTTGGTTGTCTAAACTAACATCAGCCACCCTAGACAAGTTTTCCCTCGCCTTAAGTCTGTGGACTGATTGTTTCAGGTGGCTATTAAGTATGTGATTATTATATCGGGAAAATGATCCATTGCCAGCTGATATTGCCCTAGTACAAAGGAAAAACAGATACCACTGGGGAGAGAACATAACAACAACAAAAATACATAAAACTTTATTTTTTCAAAGTGAAGTGAGACCCCAATAACTTTTTGAAATACACATAATAGAAATTTGGGGGTATTTAAATTCAAGGCCAGGAAGTCTTGACACTCAGTATAGTAATTACAGAACTAGTGGTACAGTTAAGAGTACTAGATAAATAGAGTGTTATCAGTAGTCTTGGGAGAGGTGACAGTTTAATTATTAAATAAAAGTAATTTATACTAAATTGAAAGTGACAGGCTTTTAAAACTATGGCCTGATTAGAAAGAAATAGTGGTGGTACTGGACACAAGTAGGAGAAAGAAGAAGTATGGTAGGACTAGAAATCACAGAATGGATGCAGAAGTGGGCTAACGGAGGCTAGAGCCTTTTTACTCAGCTGGCAGGAGGGCCTGCAGTAGGACAGTGTCCTACTTGTAACATAAAGGGAGCAGATATTGGAAGTGACTATTTCAGACCAGATGAATACAGCCCAGATGAAATCACAAAAGAAAACAAACAGACAGCTAACCAGGAATCAGGAATTTCAGCAAGTAAATATATATATATATATATATATATATATATATATATATATATATACATATTTTAATGACCATTATAGGTTTCCCTCTCTGTCAGAAAGCAGAAGTTTCCTGTGAAACCTTCTGTAAGCCAGAGTGGCTCAAAGCAAAGAAGCAATTAATATTTCATAAAAGTAAAAATCCTCTTCAGATTTCTTTTGGTTATTGAAAGCAGGTACTAATGTAGGTTTTTTGTAAAAGCAAAGTGCTTTATTTAAAAAAATATATCTTATACAAACCCTCTAGATAACATTCTAGAAGGTCTGTTTTCTACTGGTGTATTTTTCCTTCCTGTCTATTTGATTCCCCTTCCTTTCTACTGTTTCTACTGAAACATCTCTACTGCATAACATGCATTCTGGGCCCCTAAACCAACATGCCTTCCTTTGCTCCCAGGCTAGTCATGGGTCCCCAGCTCCGATTTTCCCAAGCCATATGCCTGGATGGGATTCCAGGTAATATGAAAGCATGATGATCAATAGATTTCATATTGGGAGCGGATGACCAAGGCTCATATCCTGTTTCTACTTTCTATTAGCTATGGGACCTTTGGAAGAGTTTTTTATCCTAAATAATTTCTTCAACTATAAAATAGATTATTTACTGTATCTCTACCTCAAAATTGTTATGAGTGTTGTTAAATGGGATAATTCAGAGCTTTTCTAGTAGAGGCTGGCACTGCTCCTCATCCTTCATACCTCCATCCAACTACTCACCAAAGCCAGTTGATTCTACCCCTTGACTATCTCCTCAATTCATCCTCTTCTTTTTGTTCTCACCTGCCACCATCTCAGACTTCTATCATCTCTTATCTGGAGTATTTTAATCCGTTCCATGTGGGTCACTTGTGTCCCCCTCCTGCCCCTACCCCAATCAATCCAGGCCCAACAGAGCAGCCAGGTGAAAGAAAAGCCATGGATCCCTACTACCCTACACTACCCTCCTTAGTAAGGGGTACAGAGTCCTTTGTCACATAACCACTTGTTCTTCTTCTGGCTTCTCTCTTTGCTCCACTCCCTTGGTTTTCAGTGGCCCTGCAATATTAAATCACTGTGACTCTCCAAATATACATGCTCACTCTCTCCTCTAGATCTTGTTCCCTGACCTTTGGAACATTTCCTGTCCTCTCAACTCATTCTACCCCCATTTGCCTAGATATCTTCCCTGTAGGCCCATCTCACAGTCCTCACTCTCTACTCTAGCCTCATTGGCTACCCCCAAGTCTTCAAAGGTGCCATGGTCTTCCTCATAGCAGGTCCTATGGACATGCTCTTCACTCCATCTGGAAAATTCATCTATCTCTCCCTTTTTGATTCATTAATTTCTGCCAATTAATTTCACACAGTAAATGCCTTAAACTTATCAGCTCAAATACCCTTTGCACAGGGAAGTCCTCTCTGATGACCATGTTAGATAGAAGTCCTCTTGGCAAACTGTACTTCCCTCCATTAACACTTAACACAATTGGGGATAATATGTTTGTGTAATTATTTGGTTTAAAAATACCTTAGATCAGGTCTCCCATGTTAAGATAAGGATTCAAGGGCAAGTGGTTGATTTGGGGAATAATCCAGGAAGCACCAGGAGGAAGTAGGAAAGTGAGACAAGGAAAGGAAGGAAACAAATACAGGTTTATGAACAAGCAGGTTATCCTGTGGGTGGTCAGGACTGAGTCCTGCAGGGGAACTCTATGGGATGTGCCCTAGAGTTGTCCCACTCAAGGGGAATGGAGACAAAGTATTAATTACCTTATCCTGTCCAACACTGATTAGGGGCTGCTTCCAAATTTGCTGTACAGAACAAGCATCCTATTGAGACTAGAAAAAACCCTAAGGCAGAGTGCTATAGATGTTCATGAGGGGAAGCCACTGGTGAATGCAGGTTGAATGCAGGGGACTTGAAAGTTTCAGCCTCAACATCTACCTGCTCCACTGGAGCAGCCCATTTCTTCACCAGTCAGCTCTAAAGCAACCTACGTAATAGGAACACAGCTTGAGTTGCAGATGCACGTGTAACTTTAAATTTTTGAGAAGCAATGGTTTAAAAAAAAAAACTTAGAGAAACAGGCAACAGGAATTTTAACTCTTTATTTGACTTAACCCATACAGCCAAAGTGTCGCATGTCAACATGTAATCAATATAAAAATTGTTAACGAGATATGGTACCTTCTTGTGCTGTCCTTAAAAGTGGATGTGTATTTGACATTCACAGCACATCTCCATTTGGACATGCCACATTTCAGTGAGTGTGATTTCTGCACTTAGGACTTATTTTCATGTAAAATAAAGGAAGTCATATGTTGAAATTTATTCTAGTATAGTAATTTCAAATAGCTATTAAATAAACATGGGGTTAAGCAAAACCATTACTGGAATTCTACAGTTTTTAAAGAAAGATAAAACACATATATTTCCCTGCTATTTTTATAGTATTGAGTAAGCTCAGGAGGAGTGGCTAAGTTTTATCATCTATAGGACTATAATTTGAATGAAAGCACATTTTTATTAAAAGTTCATATTGAATTATGGAAAACCCACACATTGCCTTCATCCTAAACTTCAAAATTCCAAGTTTAGGTTCTTGAATTCATGGTAAAATCTGGTAAATGGTAAAATTAGGTAAATGGTAAAATTTCTATTTTCACCACTTAAAATATAGCATGTTTCAACACTAACAGAACAACTATGGTGCCAGAGGACATGGTAGAAACAGAAAGATGAAGGATTTTACTTCCTGCAACCATGTAGGACAGCCTACAATCAAGCATACATATACTGTATACTGAATTGTATACTGAATCGTGCCCTCCCTGAGAGACACCAGCTCTTAGCACATGCACATTTTCAAAGACTGTCTTCCCAGAGAGCCACAAGAGCAAAGCAAGTGGAGAACTGAAGCAGGTCCAGCTTTCTTCCATCAACTCCCAAAGGGAAAGGCCTTTGTCTTCCTCATAGCCTAGTTTATTTCCTCTCCACCACCTTGAACTTCGTAGGTACTCACCAAACATTAATTGATGGCAGGGATACCTAGCAGCTTTTGAATTTATTTATGGAATGATTCTTCTACCTAAAGAACATCTTTATATCTCTTCTCTTCAACAAAAAAAAGTGAAACTGTTTCATCTTGCCAGTTCTGTTCTAACATCTGCAGAGAGCACAACGTGTGAATGTTTTAAACAAATGCGTGGGCACACCAGTTTTCTTGACTTAGAAGCATAGATGACAATAGTAAGAAATAGAATTTTTAGAAGGAAATATAACCTTAGGGCTTAAAGTTAATAGAAGGCGCAATTGTTGTTTTGTTTAAGACAGAGAGAACAAAGAAACCGCATTGTAATGCTATTATGCTAAGCTTATTCGGCCATAATTTTCTCAGTTACGATGTAGACACAAGTTCATACCTGAAAACTGGTATAATTCATGGTCAATTCACCAAGATAGGTCAACTAGTAGGAGAACCGTATGCATCAGCATAAGTTGATTTGTAGCCTCAGTTGTACTGTGAAGTCATTGGAAGACTTTGGGAAAGTTGCTTAATTCCCATTTGTTTACTAATCTTTTTAAGAAAGGCCACATTAATGTATTTCTTATTATTGTCATTCCTTAATAGTTATTGATTATATGCTGGATGCTTCGTATCTCTGTGAGGCACCGCAACTTCCCCTGGGAAGATTGTGCTAATGAATAGTGTTTGTAAAGTACTTGGAAATCCTTGGATTAAAAGCTAACCATATCAGGGTAAAAGTATTTGTATTAACACACCATATGGGAGAACCATATGTTGTCTATTAAGAGGGTGTGCGTGATACTGAAAATAGCTCTCTGGTGCATTGCTTTGTGTTATTTTTATACCACATTATGTCATGGCAAGTTTTGGTTTGCCAGGGCCATACCTTTGTTGTGAAATGCTACAAAGTTCAATCCTTCAGCAGGTATTTGTTGAGTTTCTTATTGAATACTTGCCATCATACAAAATATATGGAGAGAACAGTTGCAGCCTATAGTCTCATGTCTTTCCTTTCACTGAACTTGTGTTACACTTGGGTCTCCCTTAACAGACATATCTGATTTAAAAATAACAGGTTCAATTATTTCCTCTTCCCTCTACATGGTCAAATGCCATTTGGGGACATTCTTAGAAAAAAAGAAAAAGGACAAGGGCACTTGGGTGGCTCACTTGGTTAAGCATCCAACTCTTGTTTTTGGCTTAAGTCATGATCTTATGGGTCATGGATTGAGCCCTGCATCGGGCTCCACATTCAGTGGGGAGTCTGCTTCTTTCCTCCCTTTGTCTCTGCCCCTCCACATGTGACCCCTCTTCTCTTTCTATAAAATAGGTAAACACATATTTAAAAAAAAAAGAAATAGGACCAAGATGGTTGTCTTCTCTGTCCTATAATTGAAGACCCTCCATGAATCTTGCAGACCCTCTGTAAATGAAGCATAGTTATAATAGTATTTATTTCAAGTAGAATTGGTACTGACAGCCAGGAAAGCAAGCATTTCCTCAAATGGGCTATGTGTGCTCCACCACCTTCCCAGGAGGTGCTAAGTTATTAGCCTGGATGACTGTATTGTAAAAAGTTCTATACATAACCTCCACTGACCTGAGGAAGGAAGTCATTCTCTAAGGTGACTCCTCCAGTAAGAAGACAAAATGGTAATGGGATATGGTAACAAGAGCCTGAGTTCTGTGTCATAGGCACCTTCCTTGAAAAATGCTGCCCTACATGATGTATGAACCTCAGATTTTATAAGTGATTCTTGAAATAGGAGATAATTTCCCCCTTTTTTTCCTGATTAGTTTGTGACCTAGCCAAGCAAGGCCAGATCAAAAAGAGTATATTTCATTAATTCACAAATATTTACTGAGCACCTATCAGGTGTTCATTCTAGGTACTTAGGCAAACTCAGGCAACGAAGCAAATAAACATCCTTGCCTTGGTGGAGCTTACATTCAAGTGGGGGCAGACATACATAAATAATATAATACCTACCTACATTATATATTAGAAGATAATGGATCCAGATAAGGGAGTTGGAGGGTGTAGTGGTGGAGAGATGTAATTTTAAGTGGAGTGTTCAGCATAGACCTCATTGAAAAGGAAACATTTTGAGCCAAGACTTGAAGGACCTGCAAACAATTAGGGCAGAGGGGACAGAAAGTAGAAATACCAGGGAATAAGAAACCTTAGAAGAGATAGCCAGTGTGGCTGGAGCAGTGTGCATGGAAGGGTTCTAGAAAAATGTCGGGGTGGGAAAACCATAGAATTCTCCACCAACAGGGCTTTGTTGCTTTTGAGCAACATTTGAGCAGGGCAGTGGTATTATCTGACTTGAAAACAACAAATTGTCTGGCCTCTAAGTTGAGAAGACGTCCAGAGGAGAAGAGATGAAACTACTGTCACAACCCAGAGGAGAGAGGAGGGAAGGAGGCCAGACTTGAGTGGTGGTGAACGCAGATGAACTCTAGCTACCTGTGCTTTCTACACATCACCACATTGGAATTTTAGCAACCATTACTCTTGATCAAAGACACATGATATTTCAAATCAAAACCCACAATTTAATGACATTCAACCAGAGGCTCAGATAGATAGCATACCTTTTCTCATTGAGAACTGAAATATAGTTCAAGCAAAATAATAATAACAATAATAATAATAATAATAATCACTGCTTAGGGGAAAATGAAGTTTATTATTTAATTCCTTGACAAGTGTTTATGGAGGCCCTAATGAACTGAGGACACCACAGCAAGGCCCTCCTTCTCAGGACTTACAACTTTGCCACCAAGGGTCAGAAGAGGTCACAGGAACCTGCAAGGAAGAGAGATCTCAGGCTTTGGCATCATCTGGGCCTGAGTTTAAGATTCAGCTCTGCCACTATTCATAAGACTTCAGAGAAGTTAGTTGTCCTCCCATAACCTTGATGTCTTCATCTGTAAAAATGTAGACAAAAGTGCAACTCAGTAGGACTCTTATGGGATTCGCAGTAATAGGTGTGAGGTGTGTAAGAGTGTAAGTGCCTAGTGCCAAGGAGGCATTTGGAAAAGCATCTACCACTCATGTTAGATGGTGAGGACCCAACTGGACATCTCTTTATCTGCATTGAAAGATGCGTGTGAAGCTTTCCATTAGAATAATGATGCAGCCAACTTGGGAACTTATTTTTCTCAGACTAATCTATTAAAATTGACTAATTGGCTGATGACACCTCCAGAACAAAGTTTTTAAGTTTTTGGAACTAAGCGTCACTCCCTTCTTTCCTTCTTTCCTTTCTTCCTTTCTCAAGCCAGGAAGTAGAGCTGAGTGAGTAGGCACTCCTTACATGAGGGAGGTAAGGGTGAGGTGGCAAACACCCAGCACAGAACTTAGGCAAGGTGAGGAGGGTGTCTCCACATTGGGCTAAAGAAACTGAGCAGACATGACAACTAAATGCACAGTGTGATCCTAGAAAAATATGATAGATATTATTAGAAAATTGGCAAAACTTGAATGTGGTCTGTGATTTAGATAGCAGGAATGTCATCAGAACTAATCTCCTGATCTTGATGGTTGCATTGTGGTTATGAGGGAGAATGTCATTGTTTGTACAAAATATATACTAAAGTATTCAGGGCTCAGGTGATTCAGGAGGTGATAATTCAGGAGGTGATTATGCCTGCAACTCACTCTTAATAGGTTCAGAAAAAGAGAAAAAAGAAAATTCTTTGGACCATTCTTGTAACTTTCTAGTGTTTAAAATTATTCCAAAATAAAACTATTTTTAGCATTGACAAAATAAGTTTAGAATTGTAATATTATGCTCATCTGGCTTTAAATGTAGGACAAACTCAATTCTCAATGTTCTTAGTGTTCTGTGTTAATATGCATGACGATATACTTTAACTTGTTAGCTATTATTATATTCAGTACCATCTTTTCACGTTTATGCTGACCCATAATTTATCTTATCAAAACAACAAATATTAGTTATATTTCTAAGGAGGGAATAGTGGGCTCTGGCATCAGCTGACTGGGTCAAACCCTGCTGCCACCACTTGCTAGCGATAGCATCTTAGGCAAATTACCTAATAATACCTCTATGTCTCACTTTCCTTATCCATGAAATGTGGATAATAATAATAATACCAAACCCATTGGGTTGCTATGAGAATTAAATGTCATGGCCTATGCAAAGCATTTAGACACTGAGCAGAACATAGCCAATATTCAATAAATATAAGCTGGTATTAACCAGTATTATCCTGCTACTCCTATAACTCTATTAAATAAAACATAAGTATAATTGATGAAGGTGCCTACTCTTTTAGACCATTCCTCCCTTTTATAAGGTAATTTTTCATGTGTGTATATTCTAGAGAATTTGGGAATGTATTAGATGGCAAAATGTAAAAATTAAAGACTGAATTCTTTATAAATAAAAGAGGATTGACCAAAAAAAAAAAAAAAAGTTGAGCCTTCCTCACTTGAGAAAAATAAATATACCATTTGTATTAGTCAGTTGTTGTCACAATAATGCTGTGTAACAAATAATCCCCAAATACAGTACCTTACAATGAAAATATTTATTCTTGTGCTCCCAGATCTGTGAGTTGATTGTCATTCAGCTGATGTACACTAGGTTCAGCTGAGCAGTTCTGTTTCAAGCTATGACTTGCCTGGGCTTAGCTCCAGATGGACCTTGAGTTCAAGTCTGCTCCACATATCTCACATTCTCTTTAAGCCAATAGCTATAGGGCCATCTTCTCATCATAGCAAATGTCAGGAGTATAGGCACCAAGTCCAATTATGTTGCAAAGTTAAGCCTCTTGCTCACATTATATTCACTAATATTTCATTAGCCATATCAGGCAACTTGGTCAAATCCAACATCAGTGGGTTGAGACATATTCTCTGCCCACAGTGAGAGAAACACTAACTGCATAATCCATGACAGGGGACTGAAGAACTGGAACCAACAATGTAATCTGCATTATCTAACCTGTATTTCAATTGCTTATGCTCTGTTGCTCTGTGTCTGGAAATGTTGACACCTCTATAAAAAAAGAGTATATTAATCCATGAGCAAGCAGTGCACATCAGGTTGTTTCCTCAGGTATCAGGAATGGATTTGCTGATTTACTTCCCCTTTCTCTTCCCATCCCCAAGCACCATTCACAAACTACAGAATTGGGATGGCAATCTGTGGCCATGATAGTGTGAGTTTTCCCTTGTAAATCTCATACAGAAATAAACATGGGTTACATTCTTGTCATCCAATAAATAATGCATTCCTTCTACCTTCATGAATTCAGTTTGCAGCAGGCGTCTCTTATTTTTATTTCTATAAAATTCTTGAAATATCCTTACATATAGTACATGCTCAATAAATATGGGTTGGAAGAGTGAAGAGCAAGATACTAATAACGGAGAAGCAAAAATTATGCAACTAGAATTCTCACAGGTTGCTGAGCATTTTGGCCCGAGAAAATAAAGTGTTATGTGACTCCCACTGTGAATGCAATGGCACTTTATTATCTGAAATAAATATGTGATCTTAAAGGCATACCAACTATGAGGATTTAGCTTCTGCGTGACATTTTTTAAGCTAACAAAATAGCCTGTCTCTTCCCTATATTTCTTCACATTTATTGTAAGCCTTTTAAATCCCTTCTAAAAACCGTAAGTTTATATTCACCACTTTACTTAACTTTTTACTGTTTATGGGCTTCCTGTGAAGATAGCTAGACAGACAAGGCTGATGAAAAGAAAAGCTTGTCCTTATGAAATACTTACCGGTAACTGTGTAATGGGATTTTTTTTCCCCTACCAGTGGAAGACCACTGTTTCAGTAAGAACCCACTCATCTGAGGCATTTTAATGGATGGAAAGCTATACGCCAGCCAAAATGTCAAAATGTCCTTCTGAAAGAGTGAAATGAATGTTAATCCAATTGCCAGAGAACGCTTGCCTTGAAAGCAAGACTTCTACACTGGCTCCCCCTGCTGGATTCTAGGATGCGCTGTGTGGAGATTGATGAAAGCAATGTACCTAAACCTTGTCATCTGAGGGCATATTATTCAAACGGCAAATCCGGCACTCTTCGAGAAGGCACTTACTCAGTAATACACATGCCAGCTGTTTCTGGAGTTTGTTTCCTAAGGGCAGAAAGACTGCAACTGGATCCTGCAGTCAAGGGTCAAAGTAGGAAACAAAAGCATACCACTTGGGTGGCTGTGTTAGGGAGTGGGCCGGCATGCATATGCATATGGGTAAAAACCCAGGAGCAGATATGTTAGGAAAAAAACAAGACTGGTTTTTATTGTTGTAGAGCTGGACTTGGGGAATCTGACTGGAAATTTCCTTCTCATGCATTTCGACCCGCAAGAACCAATGCCTCACCTTCCTTGACTTAATTGTTTCTCTTTCCCTTCTTATCTTCCTCTCTCCACAAGAAAGCTTTTTACTCTATAGGAGATGTGTTAACCAGACTAATTTTAAAGGCAGCCTGTCACTGCGGACTTCAAGCCTATTGTGAAATCTCTGTTAAAAAGACTGTCTGCTGGGGGTGGGAGTCAGGGGGAGACAGAAAAGCTGCCATTTTCTCCTGCTTGATTCTGACTCCATTTGGTGGGAAGAAGGGGGAAGAAAATACTGACCTATGTTTTTGACACATGCTGTAGCACAACTTAACCTTGTTAAGCGAGCCAGAGCAGCAAGGATGGCTTCCTAGAGCAAAAGCCAACGCCTGTCGCCTACTTGGAGGACTAGAACAGAGCAAGTGGCAGACATTATGGGGTACTATAAACGTGCCATTTAGAACACAGGGTGTAGGTAGCTACAGAGCTGCCCTGTGCCAGATCCTCTGTTAAAAGCTATCCTCTATCCTCCAGGACAAATAGCACAGGCATTGTTGGGCGGAGGGAATCATACACACACTTACATATCCATTGGTAACATTCCTTCCCTACTTCAGAAACTTTCTTTCTTTCTTTCTTTCTTTCTTTCTTTCTGTCATACTATTATAAACTTTTTCTTTCATTCAAGTCAATTTCAAACGTTTTCCCATCTGCAAGTCTCTTCAGTCAATTATTTTTCAGAGCTTCTTAGTGAGATGTTTCCCCATTACTTCCAAGGCTCTTGTTGTGCCTCTACTATTTGAGTTCTCCACTGCGGAGGATTCCCCAGCCTCTTGCCTCTGGATTAAGAGCTGGTAGTACTGGATAGCGGGTCAAGTAATCTGAGCCTGGTTTCAGGTCAGGACCTGAAAAGGGCTGTGCTGGGTGATTCTTCTGCTCCTTGAGGCACTGGCTGAGGTCACCATTTGGCTGCATGCAGCAGGCAGCTGGGCAGGGTTGGAAGGTGCAGAAGGACTCACCCATATGCCTGGCCCCTCAGTGCTTTGCCATATGGCACCCTGCCCTTTACATGTGCCTCTTTCTTGGTAGGCTAGCCTGAGCATCTCTAACATGGTGACTGGCCTCCCAGAGGGAGAAAGTAGAGCTGCTCGTCCTCTGAGGCCTTGGCTTAGAGGGGCCAGAACATCACTTACATGTTTCATTGATCTAAACAAGTCATGGAACCAGTCTGGATCCGTGAAAGGAGAGAGATTCCATTTCTTGAGAGATAAAGGATCTGTGGCCATCTTTAACCCATAGTAATATATTCCAGTCACTCCACTTCTCTGTTTTCTTCACTTTAACTACATGTTTTATATTTTGCTCCTGTGTCTTTATATAAATATTTCTTTTTAAAAATTTTCCAAATAAGAAGAGATTTAGAAACTCTCCCAGCAGTGAGGTAGAAAATTTGCCTTTGAAAATTTTATTTTTTAACTCATAAATTCACAGATATATATATATATATATATATATATATATATATATATATAAAACACATTTTAAGCCAAAAGAAAATGTTCACTAGTTTCTAGTACCTAGCCATCATTGCACCTGCCTAGTGATTTATTTTTCAAGGAGTTATTTACTATGGTGTAAACTTGACCGACATAATCTGTTCAAGACAAAATATTCCATAGCATAGATGTGTTAGACTGTCATGTGTAACTTAGGTACAAATAGATATTTTTAGCAATGTCTATCAAACAGGAAAAGATGCCATAGAAACTCAATCAACCAAATTTCCTTACATGGTGCATATTGCTTGAGTCAAGGCAGAAAAGCAGATTTGAATTAAGATCAGTACTGTATTTTGGGAAATGCTGTGCAGGGAGAGAAATGTTGTAAGAGTGCTGAGTGAATTTTGTTTACTGTGGTTCAACATTTCATCAAGCAAATCAGGTGAGAAGGGACAAGTATAAATGTACCTATTTATGTGGGTAATTTTTCTGTTTTGCGCCTCTGATTCATCTCTCTGCCTTGCTTTGGGAGTCATGCTACATTGGTTACAATTAATTTCAGTGCTGCATATTAGCCATAAAGAGATATTTCATAAATTGACTTGATGTATTTTTCCCCCTCTGTGGTTTTCTTGAAAGATGAGAATGGTCCAGAGGAAAAACAAAGTACAGAAGAAACAGAAGGGCAGAGTCAAGAAACAGGTGGGCTCAGATTTCTTTTGAGGAGTCTCCTAGGCCTCATCCACAGAGGTGAACAATAACTTTACTCAAATGTTTTCTAGAAATGCATATACCTTTTCACCAGTTGACTTCAGTATTCATTTAGGTCTCCTTCAAGAAGCCATCAATTCCACTGACTACAGGTGAGAGTGCTTCCATTCAGAAGGGTACATTCTCATTCCTCATTCACCAATTCCATTTTTTTTCTGCCTAACAACACTTTGCTTCGAAATGCTCTAAGAGCGACCAGCAGAGGTTAGAAGGGCCAGCTCAGAACTTGGCTGCATTAGGATAGGTCAAAATTAGCAGATTTTGTTTGGGAGAAAAAAATGAAATGAAAAAATGTTAAAAGGAAATAAATAAGAGGCTTTCCCTCCATGAGGAGTAGAATGTTCTTCACTGTTTTGCATTACACTTTGAAGAGCTGTGTTTCTGGTTGTATTTTACATCTCCTCTGTGCCCTAAGAACAGATGTGTCTATTGGATGTTTATAGATTCTCTGCTGTAGATTCTAAGTTGAACATCTTTAAGTAAAGTAGCACTTAAGGCTCTAAAGAGATTGTCACCACCTTTAACATCTCATTTCTTCTTAGCCATTTTTGTACTCAGGCGCATTCTTCTTTAAAAGACTGATAAGCCTAGTTATGCCTTTATCAACACCACCACCAAAATCAAAATATCCTTCCTTTAGTCTCCAAGTCCTAATGAGCCCCGAGAAGGGGCATTTTTTTAAACAGTGGGCTCCATCTTATGTGTACCAGGCACGTCCTAGGCCATATACTGAACTTTGGAAATCAACCAGGTAGTGTGATAAGTTTTTCACTGAAAACTTCCTACGTTAACCTTGGAACTTTTGCTAGAGAACTGGAATCTTTTATTATTAACCTGGAAGATGGAATTGAAGAAGGCCAATCAGAGAAAGCACTGAAGCAAAGCAGCAAGGACCTTGTGTAGCTGCCACCGGGTCAGCTGGCTCCCTTGGCCAAAACATAGTCCTTGCAATGAAATGAATTTCTGATACAGCGAACTGTTGTTATCCAACATCCCCCACCCCAGCTCCTGACACACACATCATTATGCTCCATGGATATGAGTCTAATGTGAGAAGCTGTCATTGTTTTCACTGTTTGTGGCTGACAAGTATTAGTCAACTAACTGCTGACAGCTGAGGCCATTCTCTGAATAGTGAAATTTCACAGGTTTTATTCACTCACTGTTCTGTCCCCAGCTATCTTTATCACCATAGATTTTTCCCATACTTGTTCACATACACACACACACACACACACACACACACACACACACACACGTACACATTTGCCCATGTTTTATTAATTCATCCTTTTTAAGCTAGTAAGTTGAGAATAAGCAGTTTCTTTTTGGATTTGGGATTGCCTGTCAGCAGAGAGTGGTTGAGTATAATGTAAGTTTTCTTCTCCACCTCTTGGATCAATAGCATTATCATCACAATATGTTTACCTGTCAATGTAAAGAATAATCCTAAATGTACCCCGAAGGGGCTTCTCTTGCTCTTCCAAGTGAATCCACTGGCTGGGACAAGTCATGGCAGGATCCATCTCTGATCTTGGCTATTGTCAATATACATGATTGTGTCTGCTATGGCTCATTTCATAGCCTCCCTAATCCAAATGCCCAAAAATCAATGATGAGGTCCCGGCCATTAAAGTCCTTTTGACCTACTGTTGTTCTTCCAAAATATAAATACCTCCTTTACATTTAATATGATTTCCAACTTCAATTTTGATTATGTAACTGCAGGCCTCTTCTACATCATGAAAAACACACAATCTCAAACCAGCACAGTTTTGACTGCTGTCATGATCAAATCAAATCAAAGTTGTAGACAATATTCCTCAAATAGTCCTTTAACAAATGCATATCAAGAGTCTACTGTGACTCAGGCACTGTTTTGGGCACTGGGATATAGTAGCAAACCAAAAAGACAACATCCTTGCCTCCTTGAAGCTTATATTCTGATGGCTGTGGAGGGAGGTAAAATTCAGAAATAAACAATAAACCAAAAAATACAAGGTGGTGATAAATGCCTTGTGGAGAAATGAGGTAGGTAGAAGGAATACTGGGAAGGCAACTTTCCATTGTCTGGATTTGGGAAGGACTCCCTGAAGAAGGGATATTAAATAAAATCACAATGAGGAGATGGTGGAAGAGCATTCTTAGATGGAGAGACAAGATGATGCAGATGCCTCAAGACCAATTTTAGCATACTGGAGAAATAAAGTGTGGCTGGAGCATGGTGCATTTGGGGGAACATGGTGTACGATTTGGTTAAAAAAATCATAGGACCAGATAATGTCTGATTCCATAAGATTTTATTTTATTAGAACTACAAAGAGAAGCCAGTGGAAGTGTTGAAGTTTTAATGAGCTCACTTTGCCTGTGAGTAAAAGTGGTTACAAGAACCAGAGTGAAACTGGTTAGACTATAGCAGGAAAAAATGATGGCAGTTTCTGGAAATGGAGACAAAATGGACTGATCTGTTATGTTCCAGACAAAAAGATAACAGGATGTGCTGATGGATTTGGATGTGGAATATGGGGAAAAGAAGAATCTAAGATACTTCCTAGATTTTTAGCATGAGTAACTTTGTAGATGATGGTGCCATTTGCTAATATATAGAAGACTAGTCACTAGGCACAGTTTTTATTGAAGAAGTTAATAGTTCAGTTTTTTTCCATGGTAAATTTGAGAGGACTCTTAGTCATATGGAATGTCAAGAAGCTAGCTAGTTAGATATATGATTCTGGAGAGATGCACACTAAGATACAGGTTTGAGATTCCCTGTCATATAAATGAGATTTAAAATCATAGTTCTGAAAAAAACAAATATTTACAAAATAAAATAAATAAAACCATGGGTCTGGGTAAGATTCACTAGAAATAACATGAAAATAAAGAAAACAATGGGCTTGAGACACCAAGACATCTAGATATGTGACAACAGGATAGAAAAAAGAAAGTGTTTCAGAAAGAACCAGAGTTAAGACTCCATAAAATTCTACCAAGAAATCAAGTAAGATGAGAAAAGAGAAATGACCATTGGATTTGGCAAAGGGCAGTCATTGGCATCTTTCCTCAGAGAATTTTCAGAGGGGTATTGGAGCCAGTGGAGTGGGTTATTGAGAGACCATGAAGTGAGGAAGTATAGAACAATAACATAGACAGCTCTTTTAGGGAGTTTTACTGTGAAAGGAAGGACAAATGGGAAGATGTAATAGCAAGGGAAGGTTCATAGTCTTGTTTTTTGTTTGTTGTTGTTGTTGTTGTTGTTGTTGTTTTTATAGGAGATTGTTACCTGCCAAAAGAAAGTGATTTATCCTCTCCAATTATTCCCCTACTAAAAATTTTATTCTTTCAATAAAGGCATGACCTGCAAGTAATAGTCATATACATTAAGAATGAAGGAGATACTAGAAAATATGCAAGTTGTCTTTAAATTTTAATTGTCACGGGTGTGTGAGTTCTTGAGTCCCATAACCCTGTTACTAAACAAAGAACGTATACTCCTTTTTGATTCTTTCTTAGATTGTTAAGCATTAACCATTCTAACTGATTTTTATAATCTTTCATATATTAAATTTACTATTTTAATGTTAGTAAGTTAATTATCTATTATCTTGGAAGCCAGATATGAGTGGGGTCACTGTAGTGCTTATGATATTGAGAGGAAAGATAAACTTTAATGAAGTTCATTGCCACTGTGATGGGGAAAGGACTTCCAAGTTTCTTAGTCCCCACTCTGTGCTTGGGTGACATGAAATCTCCAATTGGCTTTTGCTGCTTTCCTACAACTGATCCCCATCTCCTGGCCTCTGCACTGACAGCCATCAGATATGCTCCCTGCAGTTTGACAGGCTGGCATAACAGAGCAGAAGTGCTATGCTAAGAAAAACCAAACCTTAAAACACACACATGAAAGCACTTTGTAGAAACTTGCAAGGAAATACTTTCACAAGCTTTCACTAAAAGAAATGTACCATTTTTCTAGAAATGGGAAAAAGCAAAATGCCAAAGCATAATAGGAGGACCAATGAATAGTATTCTTCACCAAAAAATAGTTGTAGTCATTGGGCTCTGTGTTCCCTGAAGATACTTGTCCATTAATTATAAAGCAGAGTCACAAACCCTAGCCCCTTCAAAGACCATTCGGTGTCTTAGAGCATTAAACAGGCTCATGCTTCCTTGCAGTAGTGAGGGACTTGCCACAGTCAGAGAAGCTCCATCTTGACAGTATTAAATCTGAGCCAATGTTTCTCTTTCTGCTGTATAGATGGAGTCAATGCTGCAACTGGGCCCAGCCCTGCTTCAGAAGAGGCTGTTGAAGTCTGTAAAGATGAAGGTATGAGACCACTTATTATATCTAAAAATCCCAAACTCATAGAAGACCACTTAGATTTTGTTTACATGGGAAAATGAAGCAGTGAGCAAATCTACCTAATTCTCTTAAGCACCTCTATTTCCAACATAATCAAATATCACACCCACTCTGTTTTATTCCATATCTGCCCTTTTCAGAATAAATATATATTTGAATATATTTGTTCCTCTGAAAAGTAACTATTAAATTAAGAAAATGATCAAAATTTTTTTGTTTAAAAAATATGCTTATTTGAAACACCAGAATTAGGCAGTTCTACTGTTTACAGCTACTCATTAGGAGTAAGTTCAAAAGAGTGGCATTTGAGAACCACCTACCAGCAAGCTCCATTATCCAGACATAATAAGAAAGAAAAAAATGTTGAAAGGAATCTATAGAAATAAATCTTTGGCAGGAAAATCATCCCTCATTCTATGAACAGTTACCATGAGAATAAAATGGTGCAGACCCAGGTATCTCCAGAAGAAGAAAAAAGCAAAGGAAAATAATATTTAGGGTCTAGAAAAAAATTTGAGGGAGAAATACTGGGGGCTCATGTGCAGATAGAGTTAAGAAACTTATCTGAAGGAAAAATAGTCCCTTCTTTTCTTTGACCCTAACTGTCTCCACACAAAAAGATAGTATTATTTTATATCTGTCATTGGAGGCTATTAAAAACCCTTCTATAAACAAGATTGTTGTGTTTGTATGAATGGGCATCTAGTAAACCATGGAATCTACTTGGAACTTTTATATAAATATGTTGAATGCATTTTTTTCAGTTTGGAGTAATATAAAAATAGATATATACTTGATATTGATACTTGCTATTCCTTGAATCAGTATTTAGAAAATAAAAGTCATTTTACAATTTTTTTAAAGATTTTATTTATTTATTTGAGAGAGAGAGAGAAAGGAGAGAGAGAGAGAGAGAGAGAGAGAGAGAGCACAGAGGGAGAGTGAAAGGGAAAAGCATAATCCCAGCTGAGCAGGGAGCCCTACATGGGACTTGATCCCAGGACCTTGAGATCATGATCTGAGCCAAAGGCAGATGCTTAACAGACTGAGCTACTCAGGTGCCTTGTTTTATAATTTTAATACTCAGCTATTTGCAAAATGCATTTCATTTCATATTATCTGGTAAATGGGTTTTCCTAAATGAGATGTCCTATGTAATGAGAATAGTTGCTAACATTGTGAACTCTGGGGCTAGATGGTTGAAGCTTAAATCCTGTCTCTGCCACTCAAAACTGATATAACCTTTGACAAGTAACTCAAGGAATTAACAAGTAATGACAAGTAATTAACCTATTTGTGCTTTAGTCTTTCCTCTGTAGAATGAAGACAATAATAATATCTACCTCAAAAAATACCATAGACTTGTCAATTGCACAAACTTTTCACCTGGCACATGTACAGATTGGGCTTCCCAAAGATAGATTCTGTGATGGAGATTAGGAAACAAACATTTATCAGGGAGAGCTCTTAGAATCAACAGCTGTGAAAGAGAAAGAGTCAAAGCAGAACTGGGTAGAAAGGCATTACCAACAGAAGCCATAGCTAGTCTGAAGATAGCGTGACCCTTCTGAGATGTATCATCAGAATGGAAGAGTCAGGTCAGTAAAACCTTCCACTGATAAGTCACCTGATACTGGCTGCCTGGGGAAGAGAGCATGGCCCTCCGTGAGGCAGAGGTCTTCCACTGCGGTAATCCTGGAAGCCTGAGGTTAATGAGGGCTGCTTGCACCTGGGAAAATAAATTCCTCATTCTTAAAGGGGGATCTTGGTTGCCCAACAAGTATATATCACACTATAACTTTCAGTGGTCCTTTTTTGATCATTGTCACTTTTTAAATGAATTCCTTAGCACTTCCCTTCATATTACTCAAATATGTGTTCTTACATGCCTGGTTTTAAAGCCATTTGGTATATCTAAAAATGTAATAATGTAGATATCCACATGGGTTCTGATGAGAAACCACAGGTCAGCTTAGAGAGAGAAATAAACCTGACTCCATCACTCTCATCACTGCATCCACTCCATCACAGTGAAAAGACAGAAAGTGTTGTTCATCTTATGCAAATAACTTTGGACATTCCAGTCATTTGGCTTGTGATAAAAAAAAATTTTTAATGTCATGAAATTGAATGGTGGAGTTTAGGAAACAAGAGATAATCTAAGTACTTCAAACTGCGATATTTCCTGTTGAGCTGTTTGGTTTGGAGATATTACACCTTTGTAGAAACACAGTCTGTGATGTTTCTTGATGCTTTTAGGATCTCACACTATTAATTGCTCATGCCAGGATCAATTTCTCAGAATACTTTTAGGATTTTCTTTACATTAAACTTAATGGTGATGACTCAAGTTCTGTCACATATCACAAATGCAATTCCCTAGTAAGATTAAATGTGAAGTTTTAAGGATTTTACTGAAGTAAATTAATATCCATTAACCTCTTGATCTTGGACAAGGAAAAGTATTTTGAAACCCACATTAACATGTGATCTGGTTTCAATTAAAAATGGGACATATAAGATAAGATTTTTGCTTTTCCCTTCTGAAATAGCATAGACATGAGACCACTGTTATTGATTGATTACCCATCTGTACAAAGCTTAGGCCAAGTGTCTGCCATCTTGACTGATATATACACAGCTTAGAACAAAAAAAGAAATGAATTTGCCATTGAAAGCCTCAAAGACTGAGGTCAAGTTGAGATTAAAAGACAGTCACATGTGTTGTGGATTCATTTCAAACATTCACCATTATTAGCGTTCATGCAGAAATATATCTCCTCCTTGGTGATACCTGTACTATTTATGAGCTCTGCAGTTATAAGATCACTTATAAAAATGCTTATTACACTCTCCAGTTTAAGTGGCAGAATGTTTTTGCTGACCAAAGGTCCTGAAGGAGCCTTTGCTTTCTTGCTTTTGCTTCCAGACTTTGATCTTGCCCCAGCATCTTCTTGGATTTTGGAATCCCTGATATTATGGGCTGAACTTTCTCTCTCTCTCAGTCTCTCTCAATCTCTCTCTCTCTCTCTCTCCAAAATAATTCCCAAAGATTTTGAGATTCACCAGTTATTTCTCAGTTTGCTTGTTGATTGGCTGGATTTACTTTTTTTTTTTTGGATTTACATTTATAACTTTGGTTCTCCCAGGAAACTGGAGTCTTCTAAACTTCCAGGACTGAAAATGAGCAAACAAAAAAATTAGCTGGCTATGTCACTTGGTTTGGAATATTAAAAATTTTTTTAGGGATCCCTGGGTGGCGCAGTGGTTTGGCGCCTGCCTTGGGCCCAGGGCGCGATCCTGGAGACCCGGGATCGAATCCCACGTCGGGCTCCCGGTGCGTGGAGCCTGCTTCTCCCTCTGCCTGTATCTCTGCCTCTCTCTCTCTGTGTGTGACTATCATAAATAAATTTAAAAAAAAATTTTTTTTTTAAGATTTTATTTACTCATTCATGAGAGACGCGGCGGGGCGGGGTGGGGCAGAGACACAGGCAGAGGGAGAAGCAGGCTCCATGCAGGGAGCCTGACATGGGACTGGATCCCAAGTCTCCAGGATCACATCCTGGGCTGAAGGTGGCGCTAAACTGCTGAGCCACCCGGGCTGCCCTGAGATTTTTTAAAAAATTAAAATAGGTATGTGAGAGTTGAAGAATTTCAAGAGAAGTGTCTTCTGGAGTGTCTTCTGTACCCGTGATTTTGTTCAAATGTTCTAGACATATTTCCCACTGGGTACCGAGAATGAATGCTTATTGCCCATTTACCCCACATAACTGCTAACAATGCAAGCTGCTAACAGAAGGAGGTACAACTGATTGGCTGTGGGATCAAGAGCTAGATTGTGCACTGCAGACTGAAGGCACCTGTTCCCAATGACTCATTACAGACCTCCGGTGGGCAGCAGTTGAGTTGGGAGGCTGAGATGTGAGGAGGAGGAACGTTGATGAATAATTCATCCACAGGGTGGGTTCATGCCAAAGATGCCACAGCTAGGACTGAATTGAAAGGTAATGCTGGCCTGAGAAAATATCTGTAGGTTCATAGGAGTTCTGAAGTTATTTTTAAAATAAGGCATGCACTTATCTATTGAGGGATTTCCTTCTCTGCTGGTAAAAACACTATTTATTTAATGGTGGTTTGTACTTTAAATCCTTAAAAACAAACCTAAGAGTACAAATGTTAAGGCTTGTAAAACAACAAATGAAGAGGCATTCAGATGAAAGGGAGTATAAACACAGGAGTAAAATTTATGCCAGGAATATCAAGTTCTCTGGTTGAAACTGCTGCAAAGTTTGTATTATTATTATTATTATTATCACTATTATTCAAGATATAGTCATTCTCCTTAATTCAAGAAGAACTCTCTGTTCTAGTTGTCTCAAGATTCTTAATAGCTCATCCTTACAGCCAAGGCCAAAGCACTTTACTAGAGGGAAAAAAAAGTGCTGTTTCAACACATCCCAATTCTCCTGTCTTATTATTTAATCAGTACCTAATTTGAATTTGAAGGTCAACAAGACCAAATCATATGCTCATTAATATTAAAAGAAAAATCAATTAATGCTCAGGTGCATGCACACCCGAGATTGTATTCCTTTGGAGCTCTGCAAGTCACATCTTTGCTATTTTCATGTTTATGAGGTGCAATGTCACCTGGCAAAGGATTTCCTAACCCTTAATCTAGTTGCAGACCCCCTACAGGTCACAATTTCTGTAGAATAAGAGCAAAGCCAGAGCAGGAGTCAGCCCCACGTGGCGAACAAAAGAGAAAGGATGAAACTATGTATGAGGAAGCAGGTTCAGGTATGTGCAGAAGATAAGCATACATGCTCCCAACCATTGGTCCCTGTAGCCTGGCCAAGTGGTATTGGCTCCAGATGGCTCCGGCCATGTTTCTTTTCCTTGCCTATGTTGTTGCAGATAATGAAAACATTGGACCACCCATGAAATTCCTCTCAGGCTTCTGCAGGCTAATTTTTTTTTCAGCCTTTTTTCTATTCTTGGTGTCTACCGTCCCCCTATTAAGTATAAGTAGTCCTCCCACTACTCACCAAAGTGGGACAAAGTTGTCCCCTGTTCTGGATCTGCATTGGGAGAATGTCTGGATACACTGTAACACTAGAGTTATCACTCCTGAATTTTAAGAGTTTGAAGTGTGGAATCAAAGTCACTGCCCTCTGGCAGCTCAGTGAAGGGGAAAGAACTAAGATGTATGGAGTGTCTCTGGTACTCAGTGTTTTACATTTATGTACAATATATTCTTCATTTCACAAAAGAGTAACCTAAGACTCATAAGCAAGAGAGAAAGGTGTATGTGTGTAGGGGGTGGGGAGAAGAGAACAACTTTATTTATGACTGTTTACTCCCAGCTGATAGTTAAATGATATTTACATTACGGAATCCCACCAAAAGATAGTATTTTGTTCTATTTTTAATATAATATTTATTTTTCTGTTATAAGAATAATACATATTTATTGTAAAATATTTTAAAATGCAGGGAAATATAGAAGGGAAAAGCCTATGATCATTTTCCCTTCAAGGATTAAATTATTTAAAAAAAATGTCTTCATTCTGATTTTTTAGTGAACCATGAATATTTTCCCGTGTCTTTAAATATTCCTCAAAGGCATAATTTTTATTGGAGGCATAATATTTCATCATATGGTTGTCTGACAATTTACATAGCCAGTGTTCTAATGTTAGATTATTGTTATTTACCGTTTTCTATTATAAATAATAAGGAAATGCAGTGCATACATTTTAAATAAATCTCTGTGTATATCTATGATCAGTTCCTCAGGATAAATTCCTGATTGTTTTGATTTACTAGGGAAAAGGTTAAGATATTTTTATTGCTTACATTTATTTTCTTATTTTAACAGTAATGTATGTTTATTATATGAAAAAAACAACCAAAAGAAGAAACAAAAAATATCATCCATAATCTCAATCCCAGGAATAAACATATATAATAGGCTGGTATATAAACTTCTAGTCTCTCTCTAGATTGCTGCAGATAGATGGATAGCTAGATAGACGATAGGTAGATAGATAGATAGATAGATAGATTCTTTTAGGGTATTATTTATTTCAGAGAGAGAAAGGGAAAGGGAGAGAGAACAAGTACAAGTAGGGAGAGAGAAAGAGAGAAAGGAAGAGAGAGAATCCCAAATTGACTCTGCTGAGCCCAATGCAGGGCTTGATCTCATGACTCTGAGATCATGACCTGAGCTGAAACCAAGAGCCAGATGCTCAATCAACTGAGCCCCTCAGGTGCCTGAAACTGTCTTTTAAACATAACGTAGACTGTGAAATTATTTCCATGTCTTTTGACAGTCTAACAACATCACTTAATTGTACATTCCAATAAATGTTTGTACGTTACTTACCCTTCTCCATTTGAGTCATTTCTTTGTTTTCAGTTTTAAATTCTGTAATGGCCAGGAATATTCTTTAATTTTGTAAATGTTCATGATCATTTCTGTTAAAAAAATATATATATATGGAAATGCATACAAATCTCTATCTTTTATATAACGAATAGAGTTTATGGATTCTTTTTTGATTCTTTAAGTAATATATATTCATTATAAAAAATTCAAATAATAAAAGACAGTATATGGAATAGAATTTTTAAAACATGAGCAATCACAGCACCCTGAGATTACTAACATTCACATTTTGAGGACCATCCATCCTTTCATGTATAACTTGTTGGATATAGGCACCCATACAAAATTTTACAAAATTTGATAATATAATGTGTGATTTTAATGCAATTTCCCCCTTTTTATTGTTTGCTTTTTGCTTACGTCCCACCTTCCAATTGTTCAGTGAGGAAAATATACTAATTAAGTATATTTAAGTATATTCTCTTATCCCAACTTCTGGAGTCCAGATTCCAGCTCTACCATGACCTGTGTGACTTTGGGCAAGTTCTTTATTCTCTGTACCTCAGTTTAATATCGAACATTAAAATGAAGCAATCCATTTATACATGTCAAGGAGTGCCTGATACACAGTAGGAAGCTCGGAATTTTCATACATTGTTAAATATACATGTTTTTAATACATATTATATCACATTCTATGCACTTTTCTGAGTCTTATTTTGTTGCAAGCAGCAAAGCTTTGTGGAAATCCCTCCAAGTCATTTTATGTAGACCTAATTCATACATTTTAAAGCTCCTGTGATATTCCATAGCGTGGAAGTACTATAGTATATTCAGCCAGTTTTCTGTGATGAGCAAGCACTTTCTTCCCACTTTATTACTATACAAACAATGCTCTACCCATATATCCTTATAAACAGTGTTTTTGTTTGTATGGGAAAGATTCCAAGAGTGTGAGTTCTGCTTTGAGGAGTTATGTGTTTTTAATAGATACTGCCAAATTGCTTTCCCAAAAGGCTGTAACAATTGGTATTTCCACCGTCAATTGTGATTTTTGCTCTTTTCTAATATTTGCCAGTTCAATGGGTGTAAAGTAATATCTCATTACTTTTAAAAGGTCAGTATTATTATTCCAGTTCTGTGGGTAACTGAGGCTCCAAGTTGAGTAACTGGTCTAGTTACCCAAAAGGTAGAACCAGAATTTGGAAACCAAGTCCACCTAAACCCAAAGCCCATGCTTTTTTTATCACACCATGCTGCTTCCCACATCATGCATTTGGAGCATGAGATACTCCTTGCCAGGGTTGGTTGGGAGTGGGGAGTTGGATGCAGGTAAGTCCAGAGTAGTCAGGGGACCCAAACTAGGTGAGTAGAGCAGCAGGATTGAAGCAACAGTGTGGGGAGTTTGGAGCCAACCTACCTGGTCCACATTGCAGTTTTGACCCTAATCTGATCCTATGATGAGATGCGTGCACAGAAACACCCTATATACCCATATACCAGATATGAAGTCCAAACTCCTTTGTATAATATTCATAATCTTTTCATATAGTCTGCTTCTACACCTTCATGTACCTTGCTTTGTAACCCAGCTCATATAGGTGATATTTCCCAAAACCCATTGGTGTACAACATTTGCCTTTGTCCTCTCACATCTGTTTTCTTTAAGATTTAGAATCATTTCCAATATCTTACCCTTACACGAATCCTTTATTCTATCATTCTTTTTTCCCCCTTCCTTCTCTCCCTCCTTTACTTATTTGCATCAACCATCATTTGAGCAAATATTTTCATGACAAGTATTATACTAAATAATGCAGGGGAGGGACATGCACCTTTTCACCTTTCTTGGTTTCTCTCCTCTCCATTGCATTTCATTCCATGCAATGCTAAACTGTCTCTTCTAGTTTCTTGTCAATTTGTAAAACTTCAAAAATTACCATTGCCTTGTATCATCAATATTAGCTGTATACAGGACTTATCTAACTTACTAGAATGTAAATAACCAAGTCTCATTCATTTGCATGTTCTGTACCAAGCCCCACATGGTGACTTGTGCACAGTAGGTCCTCAATATTGGATATACAGTCTGTAGTAGAAAATGAGCCACTTATAATTGTCCTAATATCATGGCCATTTGGCCAAAATATTTATTACTATTATTAATATTCCTAATACAAGGAATTCCCTTTCAGAATTCTCCTATTTCAGAACTGAATTTTCCCCAAAATGTCATACTGGAGAAACACAAAGGCAAATTCAAGCCAGACTTCCCTATTTGTTTGCTTTCATTTGGATATTCCTCCTGCATCAGAGAACAAAATAAATTTCTTCTAAATGGCAAATATATATAGATTATTTGCTGTGATTGAAGCTCATTATTTATGCTTAATTTATGATGAAACTTTTCCAATAAGCTTTTCAAATGTTTTGATTAAATATGTTTTACATTAGTGAAAGTAGATAAAATCATTTATCTTCTTTTTAGTATTAAAAGTATATTTATCTCCACAATGTAAAATACTCTCAAGTGGCCATTGAAAGTCAAGTAGCAGTTGCTATATGAAAATATACATTTATATAAATATATATTTATATAAAATATACATTTTATATATATTACTTTTCCTTACAAATCAAATGTGACTGTAATTATATATTTGTAACAGTCAATTTAGTTATACAATCTCTTGGGACACATTTCTAAAGATCTGATCAGTGATACTTGGAAACAAAATCATCAGATTAGGATATAGGGATTATTTGAGTGGAGTTGCAATCCCCTTGCCCAACACACAATTTTAGACCCAGACTTAAATCCAAATAGGTCTAAGTTAGTATGAGCATCCCTGTGGTCTATTTTCTGATTCACAGCCTTATTTTGAGTTCTTTTGTGCAAGTCATGCAGCTTTTATGAGCCTCAATTTATTTTGGATTCACAACACCACCACTCTGTGACTTTAGGTAACTTCTTTGGATTGTCCTCAGTTCCTCCTCTGTAAAATGATGATTAATAGTGGTGTGATGCCATAAGGTCCAAATATCAACATTGGAAGAAGTTAATTCCAGCCCTCATGAATGACTTGGAGGGGGTCAAGACTTCAGTGGAGGAAGTAATTGCGATGTGGTAGAAATAGCAAGAGAACTAAAATTACAAGTGGAGCTGGAAGATGGGGCTGAATTGCTGCCATCTCATGAGAAAACTTGAATGGATGGGGAGTCACTTCTTGTGGATAAGCAAAGAAAGTGGTTTCTTGAGATGCAATCTACTCCTGGTGAAGATGACATGAAGACTGTTGAAATGACAACAATGGATTTAGAAGATCACATAAACTTAGATGATAAAGCAGTGGCAGGGTTCAGAAGATTGACTCCAATTGTGAAAGAAGCTCTACTTTGGGCAAAATGCAATGTGTGACAGAGAAATAGATTGTGGAAGGAAGAGTCAATCCATATGGCAAATTTCACTGTTGTGTTAGTTTAAAAATTGCCACAGCCACCCCAACCTTCATCAACTACCAGCCTGGTTAATCAGCAGCCATCAACTTGGAGGCAAGATTACAACTTGATGAAAATTCACATGATGATTAGCTTATTTTTTTAGCAATAAAGTATTTTTTAATTAAGGTACATACATTGTTTTTTTAGGCATAATGCTATTGTACACTTAATAAACTACAGTGTGACGTAAACATGACTTTTATATGCACTGGGAAACTAAAAACTTCATTTGACTTGCTTTATTGCAATATTCACTTTATTGCAGTGCTCTGGAACTAAACCCCACAATATCTCCGAAGTAGATGGAACTCATAGATACAAAGAACAGAAGGGTGGTTGCCAGAGGTGGGGGATGGTGAGTGGGAAAAATGAATGAATTATTTTTGTTTTTATTTTTTTAGTTTTAATAAATGGAATATATTTGTATTTATGAAAGATAAATACTTAGGTCACATTAAAGTACGCCTCAAAGTACATCAGAGAAAGTAACAAAACTTAAAAAGGAAGAAGAAGAAAGCAAACAAAGCACAGCTCCCTTCTGTTACTCAATGATAACATATTTTCAATGACAGAAACTAATTTTTAGCTCTAGTATTATTGGGAGAAAAGCAACATTTTCCAGTGGTCATTAGGTGGTCTGGTGTACAACTTGATGAGAATTTTGTGCCTATTTATACCCTAGTATAATACAATAGATACAATAAAAATTCAGAGTTTAGCTCTAAACATGGACTACTTCTGGGTTCATTTTATGTCATTACCCTTTTCCCATGGGAGCTTCAGAAAGAAAAATGACATGGCTAAGAAAAAAAAAAGTTTTGGAGTGATTTCTTTATAAAGCAAATATATATTATTATTTGAGTTAAAAACTAAATACTGTACTTTAAAGGAGTTTGAAAGGATTTCCAGAGTTAATTCTGAAGATATGTATTTTGGCTACTACATAAGATATGACCTCACTGAAAAACAGAGATCCTGACAGTGATTCATGTAGAACAGCACACGATTGTATTCTAAGTGAGCAAAGACACCAGAGAAAGTTTATGGTAAAGAATTGACTCCACATTCATCAGTGACATTGTGATATTGATATCAGATATTCCCATGTTTAAAATTGTATAGCATATGTCAGGATGTTAGTAAGTGTTCTTTATATAAAGAATGCCACAGTCAAAAATTTTTCAAATCTACAAGGTTAGACAAAGTTGAGTGGTTTCTACAGATTTTTCAGAGCCTTCAACATGCTCATATACACTGAGAAGCTCAAAGTAACTGACCAAATCCCATCAGAAAATGTTCTGCTTCTTACTCTTTTTATATGTAGAATATTTTTAAATCCAAAAAACAATTGGAAAACACTTTGGGAAACAATTCCCCATCCTATTCAAAGGAGTTTAAAACTTTCAAACATTCAATAAATCATGATCACTATAATAATACAAAAAAAGCAATGATAAGATTGCTTTTTAAAAAATGAGGTCTGAATTTCTTAAATTTGTGATACTACAGTGTTAGTGAGGAAACGTTCTCCCAAGTTTCAGAAAAGGATGTAGCCTATCATAGTTTTTGACAATAGATATTTTCACAAGCAGAAATATGTTGTCCTGCCTCGTTCCTAATGATACTTGTTGTCATCTATTCTTTCCACCACTGTTGCCGGGGGGTATATTTATTGCAAGAGACAGAGAGCTCAAAAAGAAAGACAGAGAATGTCTCAGAACAGCTGCATTTCTTAACAAAAAGGAAGGAATAATTGGCTGGCTAGTGGTGGAGACTGGAAGGCATTTTAATCAAGTACAAAGACAAGGTTTACTAACAAGCATTGTTGGCATTTACCGAAAAGTTCGTCTTCCTATTTCATTTAGAAATTTGCCCTGATGTTTTGCACTAGATGTGTCACATTAAAGTGGAAAGACAGGCAGAAGCTATAGTAACACTCACATACACATGTGCACACACAAAACAACTCATGTGCACATGTACACACACGTGTGCACACATTGTGTTTTGAGACTCTAATAAATCTGGGCAAGGCAACACTTCTCCCAGCTTGCTCTATGATTTAGGATGTTTCTGGGCTACTGGCAGACTCATCTAAGTTTTTCAAAAGGCATGTTTCAATAGCCATTAAATTCCTTCAGTTCACCAACTATCCATAAGTACTGTCTACCCCAACCACAGTGTGAAACAGAATCAATTCTAAGTATTCCCTCAATAACTCTACCTTAACTATGTAACAACACACATTTCTGTTAACCTCTTCCTCAGAGTAGACCCGTAAGGAGCTGAGACCACTCTAGCGTCAGGCACTGGATTTTTCTGAATCCCTCTTCACTTTCAGGAAAAGAAGCAACTCTATTTTCTCATTCTGCAGTTTCCTGCTTCCTGTTTTCTGCTGTCTGGGGCTTCCTTCCCACCAGAAGTCCTGGTGTAGACTAGTCTAGAGAACTTGGATCTGTAAGTACTTATCTACTGCCTAAAACCTACGTTGACTAGGATTAGCCAGAAGAGCCTTCTTCTTGACAGCCTTCTTTGTCCATGGTCTGAGCCCTTTCCCATTTTCTCCCTGGCACTTCTGCCAAGGTTCAGCTAAGAGAACATATCTGATCCTGCTCCCAGTTTATTCTGTGAAACATCGATTCTTCCCTCTTTAATGCTTTTGTCCTCCTCCTACCTAATGGGTCTCCTCTTTGAACCATGCTTCCAACCCCACAATCTCTCTTTTTCATCAAGTGTAAGGAAACCAGGAATTTGCTTGTAGTCCATAAGGTGGCCCTATGCCCTGTTTCTTTAAGTACAATTCTAACTGCAAAGATTTTATCTTCTTATCAGACCACATAATATGATTTCTGGAAGGAAAATAATAAAAGAAAAAAATCTTCTTCCTAAGCATAAGCTATGACCCCATGGGAAACTAGATTTGACTGTTGTTTCCACAAGTTTTTGCTAGTTTTTCAAGAGAAAAAAAATGGAGGTGAGATGTCAAAAATAATCATTATATTCCTCTTCCTCACCCTCAAAATACCTTTTCTGTCATGTCATGTTATCTTTGCTAGTTTTTCCTTTACTTTGGAAATTCTTTCAGATGAATAAAGAAATCATGTGTTCTAAGAACTTTGTATATAGATCCTAATTAGTTGGATTTGAATAATAATGGCAATCAGAAAAATATAGTGCCAAAATATCATCATCTCACTTAATTCTTTCAATGACTCTTTTAGATGGACTATGAGTTAGGTAACACTAGCTGCTATAACATAAATGTCAAACTGACACTAGAGAAATTTTTTTCTCATATGCATAAATTCCATGCTGTCATTCAGGGGCTCAACCTGATGGAAGCTTGTGATTTCCAGCCTCTGGCCCTCAAAGTTGTCCTGATTCTTGATATCCAGTTAGCAAATATGGAGGAGAACAAAACAGTTGCACAGCAGGGTTTTTTATAGGCCAGGCCTAAAAGTGTCACCCAGCACTTCTGCCCACTTTTTGTTGGCCAGAACTTGGTCACATGACCCTGGGCTACAGGAGAGATCTTCCTGAGTCCTGCAGGTTTTTCCTTCTCATGTGACTACTAAGATGAGGGAAATGGATTTGATGAATAGGTACCCATTATGTCCGAGAGATGAGTGGTGGTATTATTATTTAGTCACTGTCATCATTGTTATTTCTATTTTATTTTCCTGATTTTACAAATAAAGCAACCAAGATTCAGGACGAGTAACTAGCCCAGGGCTACCCAAGTATTGAGGACAAAAGAATAAACTTGAGACTTTTTGAGAAAAAAAAAAAGTAAAAGTCTTTCATTTCTGTGGGGTTTTTTTCTCCTTATGCTGTGAGTCTGCTCCATATTAAGAAACACACACATAACAGTAAGGCTTTATGGGATACCAGCTAATCCCACAAGGAAAAAGTGAGTGGTAAAAAAAGTGAGTGGAAAAAGTGTGCTTGGGTTTTTTCCACATTTCTGTTTTCAAGGACAATGGTATGTGTTAAGTTGTCTGCTGTATTTTTTTTAAAGATTTATGTATGTATGTATGTATGTATGTATGTATGATTATCTTAGAATCAGAGAGTTCACGAGCAAGCAAGAAGGGGGAGACAGAATCCTCAAGCAGATTCCCCACTGAGCACAGAACCTGACATGGTGTTCAATCCCATGATCCTGAGATCACAACTGGATATCAAGAGTCAGATGCTCAACCAATTAAATCACCCAGGCACCCCCTCTGATATTTTAAAGACAGTAATGCCTAGGACTAAATGATCATATGTTTGGATTTGCATGCTGTTTTACAACCAATTCACTCTATCATTTTTATTCATTCTTTATATCCTTCCTTATTCCAGAATCACATTTAAAGTGGTTCCCTCAAAACTGATACCTGTCATGAACAATGGGGTCTTTACATATGCTAATAAATGAGCAGGTATCACAATAGAGGCTCAAATGGAACTCTGATTCATGAGTTTGCTTATTGGTTTTCCTACTGGCAGATACCTTATTATATCTTGGTCTTGGATTTCACATAGTCGTGTGACACAGATAGCTGGTTTTAATGAGTCTAAGGTCAAGTGTATATATTTGAACCTTATATGAGTCAGCTGACCTATATAGGTAAAAAAAAATAATGGTCATATTAATATATTGTACTTGAATATGATCTCATTTCATAAGTCAAAATAAAGGTGACTGCTCCTAGGCCTCTGCCACTAACAAAACAAAATAAATAGATTACAGCCCACTCTTTTCTTGAATTCCTGTAATACCTTCATGTTTCCCTCAAAGTAAATGTAGACACCTAGCTGTAACCTGGAAGGTACACCATTATAAACTCTACTTGTCTCTCCATTCTTATCTCACAGAACTTTCTCTCCTCTCACTGTGCTTTATGCTCATCATGGTTCCCTGATCATCTTTTTAGATGGAACCTTCCTCCACTAAACCTTCATCCCAGCCTGCTGCTTATCACTTCCTAACACTTACTGTTCTCTATAACTATGTAAACCTCTTTTTCTTTTGCATACTTGCCCTTTGTCCATCTCTCTCTAATATAACTTAAATTTCATGGAGGAAAGGACCTTGTCTATGTTGTTGATCATTTGTCTGTGATTAGTATATAGTCTGGCCTATAAAAGTACCAATTAAAATGTATGGGTGTTGTGTTGCCTGGGTGGCTCAGTCGATGTGTGTCTGACTCTTGATTTCATCACAAGTCATGTTCTCCAGGGTTGTGGGATCGAGCCCCACATCCAGCTCTGCATTCAGCACAGAGTCTGCTTGTCCCTCTGCCTCTGCTCATTCTCTCTGTTTGTTCTCTCTCTCTCTCTTAAATAAATGGATAATATCTTTTTTAAAAAAATAAAGCTTTAAAGTGTATGAGGGTTTTTATGGCCATCAACAGATATTTGTAAGACTTTCTGCAATATAAGGAAGAAAATATAGTTCTTGCCCTTTGAGGAAGTTATAATCTAGATAGAAAAAGGAGATATGTAGGTGTTAGTTACATAGCCAATATCAGCACAACAAAAATAGTAGTAGCTAATATTTATCTAACTTGTTATACACCAGATGCTATTCTAAGAACATGTTTTCACTCATTCCACTCTCATCTGTGATATAAATGCAGCTATCATTGCACTGTACAGACGAGGGAAGTGAAGCATGATGCAGTGAGGTAAGTGATCCAAAGCCACATAGTTAGCATGTAAGACAGCTAAACAACTAGAAAAAGCATGACAAGCACCAAGGAAGGATTACACTGAAACATATTAGAGGAGCTGCGAGTCAAGGAGCATCTCTAGCCCGGGATTATCAATGAAATGCAAGTAGAGAATATGACATTTGAGATGGGATTTGAAAGATACACAAAGGTAATAAAGTAGAAAGAAGTTATTATCATTGAAAGGAAAAGCATCCATGAAAGAGTGGAAGTAGGACATTGGACAACCTATTTTATGTACAATGAATAGATCCACTTGGCTTCATGATGGATCCATCCATCCACTCATTAGTTAGTTGCTAAGTTAGAGCCCTCATTGTAGAGAGCCCTAAATGCCAGACTAAGAAGTTTGGGTCAAATCAATATGAAGCAAAAATTTTCAACTATTGGATAGTGTTGGGGTGTAAATAGTTTTTTTAGTGTGGTGGTTGTTACAAGTTTATCATCTTATTCCTTCCTCTAATTCCTTCTCAGAACATCCTCTCTGATTATACCTAATTAGATAGACTCTTCTCCCCAACTATCCCTATTAGCATTTGCCTTCAAATACACACATCTTTAATTATTTGTATAACTCATGCTAATACTAAGTTCCCTAGAACAACACTGTCCCATAGAGATGAATATGAGCCACAAATGAGAGCTATATATGAAATTTTAAATTTTCTAATAGCCACATTAAGGAATGAAAAAGGGAAAGGTGAAAATTGTTTTAATAATATATCTTATTTAACAAATATATCCAAAATAGAATATTTCATCATGAAGTCAATATAGAAATTGATTATATATTTTACATTCATTTTTTTTTTTTGTACTGAGTCTGTAAGATTCAGTTGCATATTTTACACTTGCAGAATATGTCACTCAGGCTTACCACATTGCAAGGACTTACTGGCCACATGGGGCTGGTGGCTAATGTCTTGGACAGTATCTAGAATTAGCTTGGGAGGAAATATGGTTTAACACTTTTAGTCTTGAAGCTTGATTCTTTGGGAGCTCTTGCTGCAGGATTTGGTAACCAGTAGTGATATGACCTGGGCCTTTCTTAACACTTGGGCAGGGTTTTTTGTTGTTGTTGTTGTTGTTGTTGTTGTTGTTGTTGTTGTTGTTTTTATTTTCTGGGTACATATGAAGCTACAAGGCGGTTCAGATTTTTAGCAGTAAGATCTAGTATATCCAAAGTTAAAAAAGAGATGCCCTGAAATGGCTCTCACATCTTTCCATGTTGATATGGGTCTCACAGGTTCAGCCCCTCTTGGAGCTGTGTCCCTCCTTACCACATATGAGGTGCTGCACTCACTGCAATGGAAAATCTGTGGGCAGTCCATATGAGGATGCTTATTTTAAAAGTCTTACTCTAAATACAAGTTGACTTAGATACAGAAGAAAAACGCATACAGATGGGGCTTTGGCTAACAAATTCAATGTATTTTCGCAGTGGTCCATGGAGCAGCAGGATCAATATCACCTGAGAAGTTCTTAGAAATGCAGTCTCTCAGGCCTCACCCCAGACCTATACCATCAGATGCTCTTGGAGAGAGGCTCAGCAGCCTGAGTATTAAAAATCCCTCCAGGGGACCCAGTGCACGCTAATGCTTAAGAACCATTGTAGTAAGGAAATAATAAGTTAAAGGCAAAGTATGGGGAAGCAGTGAATGTTTGATGTTTGAAAAGAAGAAAAAACCATTATTTTCACTCTTCCAATAAATTCACCACAGGATCTATTGACTTGGCCAGCCTTCATAGCACAAGTAAAATTCATTTTCCCAAGCAACCATATGAATGAATTTCACCAATGTAATGTTGAGCAAAAGAAACCAGAGAAGAGCTTGCATTGTATACCATTCCATTTATATAAAGTCTAAAAAGAGAGACAACTGATAAATGAACTGATAAATGCTGTCAGAAGTCAGAGTGGTGGTTTTTGGAGAGGAGGTCAGTGGCTGAAAGGGAGGATGAGCAGAGCTGCTAGGATACTGAATATGTTGGGTTTCTTGAGGTGGTGATGGTTATACAAGGGTGTTTAATTTGTAATAATCCATCAAGCTGTATATTTCATGAAACTTCCACTTATCTTTATATATGTTTATCTTCAATGAAAAGTTGAGGATTCCAGTGGGGTTTTTTTACTCAAAAATCACGAATACACTTTTTTGGGAAGCGTTCAGTAAAGGAAATGACATACAATATAATGCGGCAACATCCCCCCTCTGTTGTACCTCCTAGACAACAGAGATTTTCCCTTAAAATGACCTATTTAGTACTTATCTGAGCTAGAAGATAAACATACACTGCCCTGATGCTCTCTTCCATCCTCAGTTTCATTAAAGTCTTTCCCCCACTGTTGGTTTCTGCTCAGTGCCATCCTTTTCTTATTCTCAGCTGGTATCAGACCCATTTGATTATTTATTTTAGAGATTATTTATTTGAGAAAGAGAGAGAGAGGGAGAGAGAGTGAGTGGGGGGAGGGACAGAGGGAAAAAAAGTCAAGCAGTCTCCCTGCTGAGCATGGAGCCCCACAAAGGGCTCAGTCTCATGACCCTGAAATCATGACCTGAACCAAAAACAAGAGTCAGACACTTAACCTGACTGAGCCCCCAGGTGCCCCCCAGGCCTATTTGATTTTTAAGTCGTAACAGAAAACTGGCCTCAAGTAGAATCCTTCAAGATGATCTGCAATTTTCTTTTTTTTTTAATAAATTTATTTTTTATTGGTGTTCAATTTATCAACATACAGAATAACACCCAGTGCTCATCCCGCTAAGTGCCCCCCTCAGTGCCCGTAACCCATTCACCCCCCCCCCACCCTCCTCGCCTTCCACCACCTCTAGTTCTTTCCCAGAGTTAGGAGTCTTTATGTTCTGTCTCCCTTTCTGATATTTCCCACACATTTCTTCTCTCTTCCCTTATATTCCCTTTCACTATTATTTATATTTCCCAAATGAATGAGAACTTATAATGTTTGTCCTTCTCCGACTAACTTACTTCACTCAGCATAATACCCTCCAGTTCCATCCATGTTGAAGCAAATGGTGGGTATTCATTGTTTCTAATGGTTGAGTAATATTCCATTGTATACATAGACCACATCTTCTTTATCCATCATCTTTCGATGGACACCGAGGCTCCTTCCACAGTTTGGCTATTGTGGCCATTGCTGCTATAAACATCGGGGTGCAGGTGTCCGGCGTTTCATTGCATCTGTATCTTTGGGGTAAATCCCCAACAGTGCAATTGCTGGGTCATAGGGCAGGTCTATTTTTAACTCTTTGAGGAACCTCCACACAGTTTTCCAGAGTGGCTGCACCAGTTCACATTCCCACCAACAGTGCAAGAGGGTTCCCTTTTCTCCACATCCTCTCCAACATTTGTGGTTTCCTGCTTTGTTAATTTTCCCCATTCTCACTGGTGTAAGGTGGTATCTCATTGTGGTTTTCATTTGTATTTCCCTGATGGCAAGTGATGCAGAGCATTTTCTCATGTGCTTGTTGGCCATGTCTATGTCTTCCTCTGTGGGATTTCTGTTCAGGTCTTTTGCCCATTTCATGATTGGATTGTTTGTTTCTTTGGTGTTGAGTTTAATAAATTCTTTATAGATCTTGGAAACTAGCCCTTTATCTGATAGGTCATTTGCAAATATCTTCTCCCATTCTGTAGTTTCTCTTTTAGTTTTGTTGACTGTATCCTTTGCTGTGCAAAAGCTTCTTATCTTGATGAAGTCCCAATAGTTCATTTTTGCTTTTGTTTCTTTTGTCTTCGTGGATGTATCTTGAAGAAGTTACTGTGGCTGAGTTCAAAAAGGGTGTTGCCTGTGTTCTTCTCTAGGATTCTGATGGAATCTTGTCTCACATTCAGATCTCTCATCCATTTTGAGTTTATCTTTGTGTGTGGTGCAAGAGAGTGGTCTAGTTTCATTCTTCTGCATGTAGATGTCTAATTTTCCCAACACCATTTATTGAAGAGACTGTCTTTCTTCCAATGGATAGTCTTTCCTCCTTTACCGAATATTAGTTGACCATAAAGTTGAGGGTCCACTTCTGGGTTCTCTATCCTGTTCCATTGATCTATGTGTCTGTTTTTGTGCCAGTACCACACTGTCTTGATGACCACAGCTTTGTAGTACAACCTGAAATCTGGCATTGTGATGCCCCCAGCTATGGTTTTCTTTTTTAAAATTCCCCTGGCTATTTGGGGTCTTTTCTGATTCCACACAAATCTTAAAATAATTTGTTCTAACTCTCTGAAGAAAGTCCCTGGTATTTTGATAGGGATTGCATTAAACGTGTAAGTTGCCCTGGGTAACATTGACATTTTTACAATATTAATTCTGCCAATCCATGAGCATGGAATATTTTTCCATCTCTTTGTGTCTTCCTCAATTTCTTTCAGAAGTGTTCTGTAGTTTTTAGGGTATAGATCCTTCACCTCTTTGGTTAGGTTTATTCCTAGGTATCTTATGCTTTTGGGTGCAATTGTAAATGGGATTGACTCCTTACTTTCTCTTTCTTCAGTCTCATTGTTAGTGTATAGAAATGCCATTGATTTCTGGGCATTGATTTTGTATCCTGCCATGCTACCAATTTGCTCTACGACTTCTAGCAATCTTGGGGTGGAGGCTTTTGGGTTTTCTATGTAGAGTATCATGTCATCAGTGAAGAGGGAGAGTTTGACTTCTTCTTTGCCAATTTGAATGCCTTTAATGTCTTTTTGTTGTCTGATTGCTGAGGCTAGGACTTCCAGTACTATGTTGAATAGCAGTGGTGAGAGAGGACATCCCTGTCTTGTTCCTGATCTTAGGGGAAAGGCTCCCAGTGCTTCCCCATTGAGAATGATATTTGCTGTGGGCTTTTCATAAATGGCTTTTAAGATGTCGAGGAAAGTTCCCTCTATCCCTACACTCTGAAGAGTTTTGATCAGGAATGGATGCTGTATTTTGTCAAATGCTTTCTCTACATCTGATGAGAGGATCACATGGTTCTTGGTTTTTCTCTTGCTGATATGATGAATCACATTGATCGTTTTACGAGAGTTGAACCAGCCTTGTGTCCCGGAGATAAATCCAACTTGGTCATGGTGAATAATTTCCTTAATGTACTGTTGGATCCTATTGGCTAGTATCTTGTTGAGAATTTTTGCATCCATGTTCATCCGGGATATTGGTCTGTAATTCTCATTTTTGGTGGAGTCTTTGTCTGGTTTTGGAATTAAGGTGATGCTGGCCTCATAGAATGAATTTGGAAGTACTCCATCTCTTTCTATCTTTCCAAACAGCTTTAGTAGAATAGGTATGGTTTCTTCTTTAAACGTTTGATAGAATTCCCCTGGGAAGCCATCTGGCCCTGGACTTTTGTGTCTTGGGAGGTTTTTGATGACTGCTTCAATTTCATCCCTGGTTATTGGCCTGTTCAGGTTTTCTATTTCTTCCTATTCCAGTTTTGATAGCTTGTGGCTTTCCAGGAATGCGTCCATTTCTTCTAGATTGCCTAATTTATTGGTGTACAGCTGTTCATAATATGTTTTTAAAATCGTTTGTATTTCCTTGGTGTTGGTAGTGATCTCTCCTTTCTCATTCATGATTTTATTAATTTGAGTCTTCTCTCTCTTCTTTTTAATAAGGCTGGCTAATGGTTTATCTATCTTATTAATTCTTTCAAAGAACCAACTCCTGGTTCTGTTGATCTCTTCCACAGTTCTTCTGGTCTCGATTTCGTTGAGTTCTGCTCGAATCTTTATTAACTCTCTTCTTCTGCTGGGTGTAGGATCTATTTGCTGTTTTTTCTCTAGCTCCTTTATGTGTAAGGTGAGCTTTTGTATTTGAGTTCTTTCCAGTTTTTGAATGGATGCTTGTATTGCGATGTATTTCCCCCTTAGGACTGCTTTTGCTGCATCCCAAAGATTTTGAACGGTTGTATCTTCATTCTCATTAGTTTCCATGAATCTTTTTAATTCTTCCTTAATTTCCTGGTTGACCCTTTCATCTTTTAGCAGGATGGTCCTTAACCTCCACGTTTCTGAGGTCCTTCCAAACTTTTTGTTGTGATTTAGTTCTAATTTCAAGGCATTATGGTCTAAGAATATGCAGGGGACGATCCCAATCTTTTGGTATCGGTTCAGACCTGATTTGTGACCCAGTATGTGGTCTATTCTGGAGAAAGTTTCATGTGCACTTGAGAAGAATGTGTATTCAGTTGAGTTTGGATGTAACGTTCTGTAGATATCTGTGAAATCCATCTGGCCCAGTGTATCATTTAAAGCTCTTGTTTCTTTGGAGATGTTGTGCTTAGAAGACCTATCAAGGATAGAAAGAGCTAGATTGAAGTCACCAAGTATAAGTGTATTATTATCTAAGTATTTCCTCACTTTGGTTATTAATTGATTGATATATTTGGCAGCTCCCACATTTGGGGCATATATATTGAGGATTGTTAAGTCCTCTTGTTGGATAAATCCTTTAAGTATGATATAGTGTCCCTCTTCATCTCTCACTACAGTCTTCGGGGTAAATTTTAGTTTATCTGATATAAGGATGGCTACCCCTGCTTTCTTTTGAGGACCATTAGAATGGTAAATGGTTCTCCAACCTTTTATTTTCAGGCTGTAGGTGTCCTTCTGTCTAAAATGAGTCTTTTGTAGACAGCAAATAGATGGGTCCATCTTTTTTATCCAGTCTGAAACCCTGCGCCTTTTGATGGGGTCATTAAGCCCGTTCACGTTCAGAGTTACTATAGAAAGATATGAGTTTAAGGTCATCATGATATATATTCAGTTCTTGTTTTTGTGGATTGTTCCACTGAACTTCTTCTTAAAGGGGAATTTTAAGAGTCCCCCTTAAAATTTCTTGCAGAGCTGGTTTGGAGGTCACATATTCTTTCAGTTCCTGCCTGTCTTGGAAGCTCTCTATCGCTCCTTCCATTTTGAATGAGAGCCTTGCTGGATAAAGTATTCTTGGTTGCATGTTCTTCTCATTTAGGACCCTGAATATACCCTGCCATCCCTTTCTGGCCTGCCAGGTCATTGTGGAGAGGTCTGCTGTTACCCTAATGCTCCTCCCCCTAAAGGTCAGGGATTTCTTGTCTCTTGCTGCTTTAAGGATCTTCTCTTTATCTTTGGAATTTGCAAGCTTAACTATTTGATGTCGAGGTGTTGAACGGTTTTTATTGATTTTAGGGGGGTCTCTCTATTTCCTGGATCTGAATGCCTGTTTCCCTTCCCAGATTAGGAAAGTTTTCAGCTATGATTTGTTCAAATACATATTCTGGCCCTCTGGCCCTTTCGGCGCCCTCGGGAACCCCAATTAAACGTAGGTTTTTCTTCCTCAGGCTGTCGTTTATTTCCCTTCATCTATCCTCATGGTCTTTTAATTGTTTGTCTCTTTTTTCCTCAGTTTCCCTCTTTGCCATCAACTTGTCTTCTATGTCACTCACTCGTTCTTCCACCTCGTTAACCCTCGTCGTTAGGACTTCTAGTTTGGATTGCATCTCATTCAATTGATTTTTAATTTCTGCCTGATTGGATCTAAATTCTGCAGTCATGAAGTCTCTTGAGTCCTTTATGCTCTTTTCTAGAGCCACCAGTAGCTGTATAATAGTGCTTCTGAATTGGCTTTCTGACATTGAATTGTAATCCAGATTTTGTAACTCTGTGGGAGAGAGGACTGTTTCTGATTCTTTCTTTTGAGGTGAGGTTTTCCTTCTAGTCATTTTGCTCAGTGCAGAGTGGCCAAAAACAAGTTGTATTGGGAAAAGGAGAAAAACAGAGGAGAGAAAGAAGGAAAGAAAAGAGAAAAAGAAAAAAGAAAAAAGGAAGAAAAAAGAGATTAAAAAGAGAAAGAAAAAGAAAGAAAGGGAAAAAAAGGGTGTGGGAAGCAATCAGAAATCAAAAAGAAAAAAAAAAAAAACACGGGGGAGTATCTTCCGATTCTGTATACTTTAAGTCCCTTGACTTCCCCTGGAACTGGTCCGTGTCGCTGGTCTTCTGGGGGAGGGGCCTGCTGTGCTGATTCTCAGGTGTTAGCACTTGGGGGAGCTGCTCTACCCCCTGCCTGGTGCAGGGCTCAGTGGGGGTTGTTCACCCCTTGAGGCCCCAGGAGGAACAACCCCAGTGGCGGGGGCAGCTCTGGGACCCTGGAGTCAGCTCCCGCAGTAGCTCTGGGGCTCTCCGTCTGCAGGGCCTGGGGGCTCCGGGGTAGGGCCGCTGATCTGCTCAGCTCGGGGCAGGAGCATCCTCGCTGTCCTGGGCCCTCCCGGCCTCTGCCTGTCCCGGGGGAGGCCGGATCCTGAGCTGTGTCCCGGGCCCTGTGCTCCGGGGCCTGCGCTGTTGGATCCGCGCTCCTGCCCCGCAGCCCCCTCCACGGAGCCGCCGCCCGAGCCCCTCCGAGCTGCTCCGGGTCCGCCGTGCGCGCTACAGCCCTTAGGGAGCTCGGCGCACTCCCCCCGGGGCGCAGGTGCCTGTTAGTGTCCAGGGAGCCTGAGGGCATCCCCGCCCTCCTGGGTCCTGCTCCCACTCCCTGCGGGCCCGTTTCCGCCCGGGAAGGTTGGTGCAGCTCCTGCTCCTCCGGGACGGGGCTCTCCTGTCCTGGGGACACTCGCCCCGGCCTCAGCCCGGCTCCTCGCGGGGCCCCTCCCCCCTCGGAGGCCTTTTGTTTCTTTATTTCTTTTTCCCCCCCCTGTCTTCCTACCTTGATAGAAGCGCGAACTCCTCTCACTGTAGCATTCCAGCTGGTCTCTCTTTAAATCTCAGGCCGAATTCGTAGATTTTCAGGATGATTTGAAGGTTATCTAGGTAATTTAGTGGGGACAGGTGACTTGGGGACCCTACTCCTCAGCCATCTTGCCCCTCTTTGATCTGCATTTTTCTAAGTCCCAAAAGAAAGAAGTTTCAAGTCACAAAAGAATGGCATGCTTCTGTGGGAACAGTGAGTGACAAAGTGGTTATTTTGGAATAGGTGTCCCCCTACATCTCACAGCATAGACAGCCATGAAGCCATCAGCTTCAGCTACTTACTTGCTCCCGCTGATCAGATGTGTTTTCCTCACCAGTGAGTCAGGGAACAGTAGAATAGGATGGGCAGGGCGGTGGGGCAGGGGATATGATGCTGGCCTGGATAAGATGCAGGGATCTAGACAGAGGTACTACTAACCTAAAGTTTCCACTGATTCTATTTAGTGGTGCTTTATCAGGTAAAGCCATGAAATAAGATGTGACCACAAATGTGTGTTTGAGGGTTATTGAATCCTTACATTGTAGATTTCAGTCTATAATAATAAAGCTACTCTTCATTTTTTCCACCAATATGAGAACATCATAGACTGTTGGTTATTAAACTGTTCTCACTATCTGTTTTTGGAAACTTATCAGTAGAGCTGTGTACAATAAGCAGAACTGATAATCTGCCAGTATACTCTGGTACTGCTGCAAGTACTTTTAAAATGCCAAAATATTTACATGGTGTTTGGCAAACAGTGACTTAAGCTCCCCTCTTTGCAAGTAACTCTCACTACCATCCTGTCATCCCGGACATAGCCGGCTCCAGGACCCTGCCCCGGTGGACATGCCCATTCTGATTAGCTGACACCAATGCCAGTTATTGTTCTGGATATTACCCTAGCTTTTCTTTTTAAATTTTTTTTTTAATCTATGATAGTCACACAGAGAGAGAGAGAGAGGCAGAGACACAGGCAGAGGGAAAAGCAGGCTCCATGCACTGGGAGCCGGATGTGGGATTCGATCCCGGGTCTCCAGGATCGCGCCCTGGGCCAAAGGCAGGCGCCAAACCGCTGCACCACCCAGGGATCCCTACCCTAGCTTTTCTTATCACTTTATTCATGCTATCCAAACAGTGACTACTTGATACAGTTTAAGGATCAATGAAAATTAACTCCATAGACTTGAGGTGGGGAAAGAGGACCTTACATTTAGGGAAGATTCTATTTCCACAGCCATGTTGAGACTTTGTTCTGAGGTACAGCAGGAATATCAACATGAATAGCTCACATTCAATAATTAGGGGCACCTGTCTGTCTCTGTCGGTAGAGCATGTGACTCTTGATCTCAGAGTTGTAGTTTCGAGCCCCACAATGGGTGTAGAAATTACTTAAAAGTAAAATCTTAAAAAAAAAAAAAAGTTAAATAAGTCATTCAAACATACATGCACAGAAATGCACATGTCAGTGTTATGGAGAGAATGCTCATGTCCTCCCCCAAAACAGGTGTCATATGTTGAATCCCAGCCCCCAGGGTGATGGTCTTTGGAGGGTCTTCGAGAGGTACGTACGTTTAGAGTAGGTCCCCAAGGTGGAGTCCTCATGATGAGATTAGTGGCCTTATTAAGAAAAAGAAAGAAAGATCGCAGTCTCTGGCTTTCCATGTGCACACGCAGTGATCCATGTGAAGACTCAGTAAGAAGGGAGCTTGCTGCAAATCAGGAAGAGCACTCCCATCTGAGACTCGATGGGATCTTGATCTTGAACTTCCAGCCTCCAGAGCTATGAAAAAACAAATTTCTGTTGTTTAGACTACTCAGTCTACATTATTTTGTTGTGGCAGCCCAACAGACTAATATAGTCAGTGGTTATGTTAGAAAAACCTATTAAAATGATTTCTAGAACTCACAGGTAAATTTAGTGTAAAATCTAGGTAAAATTTAGTGGATTAAAGTAAATTATTTTATTATTATTTCTTCCTGGAAATAAAAAAGAACACTTTTGAGTTGATCCTTAGTATGCTTCCCAAGGTCCTCATAAAATCATATTTTGCAGCATTTTGTTTTAACACATTTTTCTCAGTTTATGAGGCAAAACATTGCCTTCATCATACAAATGCCTCTCTACACCCCATTTCCTATAATACCAGATGTCACCTGATTTTTCCCCCACCAGGGTCATATCAGAAAATGAAATTTACTGAACTTGTTTTATTCTGCATGACCAGGCTGTTCCCCTCTTTAACTTTCTCCAAGTTTCTTGGTTCAGTATTTTTCAATCTGTGTATAAGGTTCACGAGGGTGCCGTACTTTTGAAATGCCTAAAAAGGTGAGTGTTTTAAAAAATAGATCTAAAAGAATGTCATGCTTCTAAAAGTAGTATTTGTAAAAGGCACGTTAGACATGTTTGAAATGTCCGTACACATTAAAATTAGACAATGAACTTGCAAGAACAACAAAGGAAGTGGAGCCAAACTCTCACAAGATCTGCAAAAACAACACACATTGGGATGACTGCAGTTGGTAGGAGTCATCAAGTAAGGAAGGAAACCACATCATCAGCTCCAAGAACTGGCTCATCTAGAGGCAACAGCAGCTCAAGTGGTTCCTCCAAGACTCAGCAACTCCTCAAACAGCTGTCTATTCAAGGAGCATCACAAACTTACTACCTTCTTTACCTTTTTCTGCTCTTCTAAAGCCACCGGGTGACTGGTTATGCTTCTTTTTTCCTCCCCATGGGGGTTGTGTTTCTTTTCTTTTCAGTGACTCTCTGCCTTTAAATCACTCTAGGTTTTGAAACTTTGTCTATTTGCCATCAAACTTTGTCTATTTTACCATGAAGACTAACGGAATCCTGAGGATCTAATGGATTTGTTTCAGCATAATCTAATATTAATTCTCTCCTGGTAGGTGGAGCTGGCCACATTAAGGTCTGTTGGCCAACCCACAGATGACTGCCCAGAGCCAATCCCTCACCAGTCATCTGTGGCCCAGCTTCTAGGATTAGATGGTGCCAAACATGGCAATCTCTTTCCCCAACATTCTCTAATTAAAGGTAGCATGGCGTAAGAGTGCTATAAATCAGAATAAGGTAAACATTCACATTTTAGCTACTGGGTAGTAGAAGACAGGTTAGTGACTATCTTGGCTATCTTGGTTTGGGATCTCCAAAAGCAAAATTCTCAGACAAGGATATGGGGGCAAATGGTCTATCTGAGAGGTGATCCCAGGAAGCACAGCGAGGAAAGGTGGGGGGGAGGACAGCCAAAAGAGGATACATCAATGAGGGGAACTGTGGCTGTATTTCTCTAAGAAGTATAGAGCATATTCAAAATTGTCTCCCAAAGAGGCAAGGAAACAGGTTGTATCTCCTGAGTCCTTTAGCTGGGCATTAGCTGCTGGGTACTTCTGGCGAATCCATGGAAAAATGCCCTTAGTCAGAGTCTCAGAGAGAAGCCCATCTCCTGGAACCAACTGCTGTGATCTCAGGAGTAGCCCAGTGGGATATTGGTGGGGCATAGTCTACTACAAGGCTTAGCTATGGCAAGATCTAAACTCTCTAGACCTCAGAGGTGGGAGTGGGCTGGGAAGAGGTAAGGGAAAGAAGAGTGGAGTGAACCCAGCATCAGGACACCAATATCACAACAACATAGAATTATTTAGAATTGCAGGAAATTGGATTAATTTGAATGTCCAGTAATAGACACAATGATAAAACAGCTTGTGGTAGATCCAGAAAGGGAACCACTCTGCAGCCATTTATATTACAGAACTGTATTCAATAGCACAGCAGAATGTTGAAGAAAAAGAAAAATCGAAAAAAAAAAGCACATCTATTTTCATTTGGATGGGTTTGTGGATTTTTCTAGATGTGAGGAGCAAATAGGTTCTAAGGAGAAATCATTCAGGTCTTTGAAGCTCACATAAAATGAGTAACTTCCATAAAAGGTCCAAATGCTTATCTTAGTCTCTAAACATGTCCCTTTATATTGCTGGGGGAAAAAAGACTCGAGAAATGGGATGCCTGGTGGCTCAGCAGTTGGGCGGCTGCCTTTGCCTCAGGTCATGATCCCAGGGTCTGGGATTGAGTCCCGAATCGGGCTTCTGCAAAGAGCCTGCTTCTCCCTCTGCCTATGTCTCTGCCTCTCTCTCTCTCTCTCTTTCTCATTCTCTCTCTCTCTGAATAAATAAATAAACCTTAAGAAAAAGAAAAGACTCTAGAAAAGACTGCTCCAACGGGTGAGTTTTGACTCAGTCCATTAGGAATATAGGAAAACTCTGGCTCTCAGCAGTCTTGGGTCCTGGCATCTCAGCCACACTCCCCAAGTATCTGACTAAAAAGAACCTGAGCTCAGAAGTTGAAGCACATATGAATGTGCTTCAACATAGACAGACTATGTCTACTGCTAACCTCTCCACAAAATAAAATAACTGAGAAGTAGTGGCCAGGCTGTGACTCTGCTCCAAAAAGCCTTCATCATTTCTCCTACAGGGAATGTTCTCTCAAAGACTTTTCCTTATCAGATTGAATTAAAAAGTGTAAATAAAACACTCCCTGATTTATAGATGAATATTTTAATGGAATTCCAAGTCAGTTTATATCTAGAACCATAGCTACTTTTCATGCCTATGGTCTAGTCAGATTAAAAAAAAAAAAAAAAAAAAAAAGGATGGCAAGAAATCCTGCTGTGCAAGGTTTAGCAAGAGAGAGGGAGGCAAGATCAGAAAGGAATAGGAAGGATGGAGGTCAAGGGTAGCAGGTCACAGACAACTGGAAACAAGAGCAGATTTGCCTTTGTTTACATTGCCAAGGGGGAAAAATTAACTTGATGGAAAAGGTAATTAAGCATTTCTTTTTCCATCACGGTCCAGTCTGGCTTCATATCCAGCTGTTCTATTAGACATTGTGATGATTCTTCGTCGAGTCACAGAGTTAACGATGGCCAGTGTGGCACCAATGTCACACGGTACTACTTCCCTCACCATTAACCTTTATTTTATTAATAGACAGTAAAAATTTTGGAGAATAGTCTAACTCAGGTAGTCATATAACGAGGGAAGCCTGAACGTTTATAGAGAGATGTTGCCGGAACAAAGAAATAATGTGAGTAAATCAGCAGATTGGCCTCGAAAGGCATTTAGAGAGATTATCTGGCTCAATACCCTCAGTTCTTAGGTGTAGAAACCAAGATCATGTAAGGTGAATGGGTTTTCCTGGAGTTACAGAGCTTGTCATTGTAGATCCATCTGTATCCACCTGTCAAGACTGATCCTCCTTTTTGCTTGTATTTTCAATAACCACCTGCAGAGAAATTACACCTACACCTCAATGTAGGAATAAGCTGATTTACACAAAGTTACTGTTTGGAATGTGGTGTGTGTTTTCTAACAGAAACAGTTGGTGGGACATGATGGTAGTTTTGCCAGTCGCGTCTCAGAGACTGTTAGTATCCCTATTCCATAACTCTGGGAATGCTTGGCCCCCTTTTAATGGGGGTTAATGATTGCATAATGAAGACAAATGACCAACTGAGTCTGGGAGTCTGGCCTCCCAATGCTAAGGGAAATGTCCTGTCCTACAGACCTGGTTACTTTTCAGGTAAATATAGATCAGCTTTGTATGTCCAGCTGCACTGAAACCTAGCATAGGTTAGATCATTGCCATCTGAATACTCTGGGAATGTATTGCAGGACACATTTCACTTATATAGAGGAATAGTCACTGCAAAGCTTCAATGAGGTCATAATCAGCTGTGGAGACACTAATTTATTTGGATAAACACACTGTTCAGGTGAAGGAAAAACTACTTTATTTTAATTGCTTCACATAATAAACCAGCCATTCAAATAAGGAGGCTGGGATAAATATTTTGCTTGGTGTAATTGAATCAGTTTACAAGAATCAGAGGAAATCCAGGCAATTGTGATTTCTGTGCAACTGTTGTATGAAGGTAGGAGACTTGTGGATGAATGTTTACATGCTACAGAGCAAATATTTCAGGCTTGGGGGTTTGCAAATAGCATTTATCTTGTTTAGACCCCTTGGAACTTTTACAACAAAATGACCTTCTACTGCAACTCTAAATAGTGGTCAGGGCTTACCTTTATTACTAGATGGATTTTGTACATCTCCTAACTTGAAAATGGTTTTCAAAGACAGTCATCCATTCAGTTTCATATTTTATGGTCATTTCAAATTTTGGTGCAAAATGTTGTTTACCAGCTAGATTGTCCTCCTCAGTTATTAAACATATCTGTGTATGTTTGGGCTATTTCCTCAAGTCAAATCTACCTTAAGAATTCAAGAAGTGCCATCCTTGATGAATTTATGGAGTGGGCACCAAGTTCTGTAGCTGATTCTCAATTGTACTCCTAAAAACCCTTTGTAAAATGGCAGTGTCACTGGCAGTAGGGTATAAATTTCTGTAGCTATTTTTAATCTTGTTGGGGTCATGGGTCCCTATGAGAATATGACAAGGGCTATCGCCTTCGAGAAAAGTGAATACAACAATATGTGTACATGTTTTACAGACTGATTCATACCTTTAGAGTATATTCAGAGGTTAAGAACTAAGTTCTTAATTGAGATTAAGAATTTTTGTTTTAAGGTGCATTTTTGACAGAAATAGCATCTATTTTGATTTATAGCTTAGATGTTTATTAAAAATGCAAGTTTCATCATTCATCATCACATCTTCAATATATACATGTACTATTCTGTACAGGCATGTGTAATTGACTACATTAAAAAATGAGCTGCTTTTTAGAATTTCTGTTTTATATTTTTAAAATTTCAATCTATTTTAACTATTCTTTTAAACCTTTTCAATTTTCAAAATGAGATGATTTTTTTAATTTCTGGAAGTATTTATTATTGTTAATCTTAAAAGATCCATCTTTAAAACTTTGGTTCAAATATTCAACTTAATATTTGCATTTGAAATTTTTTTCTAATAGAACATTGACCTTAGGGCAGCCTTGGTGGCTCAGCAGTTTAGCTCTGCCTTCAGCCCAGGATGGGAATCCTGGAGGCCAAGGATCGAGTCCCATGTCAGGCTCCCTGCATGGAGCTTGCTTCTCCCTCTACCTTTGTCTCTGCCTCTCTCTCTGTGTCTCTCATGAATAAATAAAAAACTTAAAAGAAAAAGAACATTGACCTTAAAGATTTTGAAAGTCACAATCTACATATACATTTAATTCCAGTTCTCTGCTATTAAAATAACATTGACTAAATCTCAGAATTAGGTGATAACTCCTTTCCCTTTTTTGAACATTACCAAATGATAATTTTTAGAATTAAATAAAATATGAATCGAAGGTGCTGCAAGGATTTAGTGTATACAAATACATTTTTCATGATAGTTTATAGAACTTACATAGAAATAACAAGCTCTTTTAGTGACCATATACACTCAATATGTTTTCTTTCTTATGATGAATAATGATTTTATATTCATATACAGTGCAACTTTCATCACCTCCTAGTCAGAAAAGCTCTGCTGTCATTTCAAACCCACAACTAAGTATAACATAATAGGATCTATGATTTAAAACATTGAGGACCATATCCAGTCTTCTCAAAGTTCATGTGACTAGGAATTCAAAGAGCCCTTTGAAAAGAGAAACTTCAGTGGAAACAATCTCAGAGCCACATAGTCATGTGTAGATGCCATCATGAGCTTATAGCTTTTATCTTGCTTTATTGCTGTATGTGGAGGCAGAACCATTTCAGATACAAAACAAAAGTAACTTGTGGGTTTGGTGATGAGTCAGATTGATAGGAAATCCTTGCCATCACATAAAGACATATATTTGTGTACACACAGAATATACTCAAATATTTCTAGGTTACAGAGTCTTTTATATATTTTATTTCTAAAACTAGGACACTTTCTTAAATTAATAGTATGGTACAGTTCATTTGGTAGCATTTTTTTCTTAATCCTACACAAAATAATAATGAAAATAACAATTGATGGTGTCTTAGATTCAATGAAGTGTATTATATATAGACTAGAGTACATGAGAGCAGAAGGCACCTTAGCAATATTAAAACGACTCTCCAAGGAAATTGAAACTGAAGGGTCAATTAATTTGCTAAAGAGACAGATTTTGGTGACAGTCCAGAGATTAATTTTTCAAATACTTTCACCCATCTTATGTGAATCATTAGACCATAAACTCATAAAATCAATGTAAATCACTTTTTAAAAGACATTTCTTATGTAATATTTGATGCATGAAGCATAATGTTTATGTAAGTTATAAAGCATAATGAATTATTGTTGAGTATAAATGAACACATTTTAACTACACACAAAATCTTGGATAATCTTAAAATATTAATGTTGAGAGAAATGAGTATAGCCAAGCCTAGTTATCAAATGATGCCATTTTTCATAAATAAGTAAAATATTTGAAATTAAAATTTAGCCTGATTCATATAGTACCTTTTTAAAACCATTGCTCACCTCAGTGTTAATGTAGGAAAAAAGTATTCAAGAATTTTTTTCTTTAAATCCACATGTTAGAGCCAAAAATTAAAAAGGCATGTTTTAATGGGAACTGGTTTAAAACAATTTGACTAGAGTGAGAGAACAGTTTGGAAAATTATTGTCTATGCTCAGTTTTGCCTCCAAATTTGGACTTTGAAACTTATTGTCAGTCTCAGAAAGAAATAAGCTGTGCAGATAATTAAACATTTGCCTTGGGGGAATTATTTGCAGTTAATTAAAATCATACACTTTGGGTGTATACTTGCTTCACTGGTTATTAAATTTGAATTATATGTTAACTATCCAGGTTTCTCACTTGTCCATCAAATGTTGCTTGTGGCAGGTTCAAGAAACAGACTTTCTCACAATATTCCAAACTGCATTGTTTAAAACTATCTCCTAGTGTGGAGGGGGAGAGAGGTAAAAGGAGTAAGGAAAGAAAGAATGCTTTGAGACTCTGATTCAGCTCTGTTGGGTGCTACAATTCAATGGAGCAATGTGAACTCAGTAAGGAACCCATTTTTAGGTAACAGAAGTGTCAGCCTGCCATGCCCAGTTTGCTCCATGGCCATATGCATAGAAGATAAGCTCATGACTTTTAGATATCTTTGGATTACCACTCTTTTAGCTGCATAAAAAACATCCCCTAGATTGTAACCTGTATGAAGGCAGAGTCAATTAGTATTGACTCCCTAGCCTCAAGAAGTATCTAACATAGAGTTGTCCCTTAATAAATACTTTTGGAGGGAATAAAAGGCCCAATTTAAGTCTTCCTGCTGACCCACCCACATGCCCTTTATGATGGCTTTCTAAAGAGTCTACAGAAAGGCCTCAAACATCTAACAAGGAATCCTGCATAGTCTTGCAACAGTCCACAGTCATTGAAATCTATTTGGCCATGTTATTTCCTGCAAGTATATCATATAACAAAAAAAAAAAAAAAGAACTTATGCTAATTTCACATTTAAATGTGCTATATGAGGGAGAGGATGAAATTGCACAAAACAGAAGGTTTGCATTCCCCTTTGCTATTGTTCTACTGGTAGTGTGCCTCAGGAAGATGAACTTAATTACAACTGGATATCAAAGCTCTACATCTGGCTTATTCAAGGACTCAAGGCTCCTGTATATGAACAATTGCAGTAATGGAAGCATTAAGAACATTAAAATTGATATTCCTTTAATCTCCCCTATTTTACCTTCCTTTCATATCCTTTTGCACAATTCTCCAAAGACTTTCATTAATGCATAAAACCTGCTTACATTTTCTTCTTTGTTGCAAAAAAGATGACCCAATCAAATTTGTGTCATCCTACCTTTGTAAACTTTGTACAAGACCTCTTATGCAGTAACTTCAGGACCAGCTTATTTACTATGAAAATATCTAAGTATTTTAATGGTATTTTAAAAAATAAATAAATTCCATCTCCCAAAGATAGATATATCATGACAGTGTTGGAAGCTGCTCTATTTCCCAGTTAAAAATTCTGACTAGATGTTTTGCTTATTTGTTGTGGCAGATTCTACAAAGGACAAGAATATCACAAAAGACAATGAAGTAACAGATCATTCTGGGTGTGACCAAGATCATCCTAATGGTAAGTTGCAAGGTCCTTTTTTAATTTTTTTCTGCTGAGAAATATTACATTTAAAAAACAGATTTTAGTTTTTCTGGGAAAAATGGAATATGGTAATATTTTATTTTTATGAATACCAAGTGATTTGTAGCTGCCAAGTTTAGAAGGGAAATTTGCTCTCCGCTATCCTCATCATTCACTATTTTTGTACCAGGCTGACTTTATTATTGTTACCTGCCTAAACTCTATAGGCATCAGATTTGCAACTACAGAAATGAAGAAATGATAACAATGAGAAAAATGTGACACATATAGACAATACATCTAGGTGATTAAATCTACATATCCATGGAATACCAAGAAGAGAGGCTAGAACAAACAAAAATGAAAACAATCTTTAGAAAAATAACAGAAAAAAAGTTTTCCTAATGTAAACCAGTTCCACCACCCAAAACACAAGAGTATACATACTTATTTATAGACAAAGATACTGAAAACTCAAATAGGAACAGAAATCTACAAAGTCTCATGGAATTTCTGAACATCAGTGATAAAGAAAGGCTTTGAAAGCACATAAGAAAATCAAAATCAGGTTACAAACAAAATCACCAAAATCAGATTAGCCTTGCCTTTCTTCTTCCACAATTCTAAACACTAGATGAAATGGACGAACATTTCCATTGCTCTAAAGTACACAGTTTCTATATTTAGTGAAGTTGTTACTACTCATGCATGAAGTCAAGACTAACATTTTCTCAGGAATTCATAGATTAAGAAATATGCCACCCAAGTATCCTTCCTGTGAGTAAACTAACAGAAATCCTGTGCAAAACCAATAAATATAGAAAGGAAGGAAAAAGTTAAGACTGAGAAAGTCACACTTGGAAAGAAGTATGTGATAAGAGACTCATTAAATGTATGAAAATGTTGAAATAATTGCTTCCAAATTAGGATCAGAATACCTTAATTAAATGTAGACTTTTATCTTTGAAAATTACAGTATATGTTGCTTTAAAATGAGAAGGAAAAAGGAGAGACTTCTAGTTTCAGGAATGAAAGTCTAAATAACTTAGACCATTACTCTCCCTGAAGATAACTAGACAAACCACACCAAAAACAAAAAGGTATGGAGTCTGTTTAAAGGCACCAGAGAACTAACAGGGTAGTGAAAAATTGTCAGGCTAGGTTCTGGGAAAAAATAGATATCCAGAGATGTGAGTTCAGAAATTGAAGCTGTTTTTTTTTTTTTTTTCTTGGTCATTTGCTGATTCTGCAAAAGGTATCCAGAGTCCTATTGCTGAAAAGGGCAAGGGACCACGGTAAACCCCCTGGTTTCTTTGTCGAAACCCTAAAGATATGTATCCTAGCAGAAAGAATCAAGCAGCAGGAGACCAACTTTCTGAAAGACTGATGCCCATCTTTGAATCATCTCAATCCTCAAAATAAATGAAGACCAACCCAGATTACTATTCCCCATAGGCACCAGAGAAAAACCAGTGTAAAACCATTTACAAAAACGAGTTCTTAGCCAGAATTTCCAGCATGTCTAGCACATACACACACACACACACAAAAAAAAATATCGAGAAAAAATGAAACATGGTAACATAAAAAAAAAAAGTCAAGAGAAACATGCCCAGAGCACCCAGGTGGCTCAATTGATTAAGCATCTGCCCCAGGTTGGGTTCTGCCATTCCCCCTGCTTGTGCTCTCTCACTCTCACTCTCTCAAAATAAATAAATAAATAAATAAATAAATAAATAAATAAATAAATAAATAAATAAAATCTTTTTAAAAAAAGAAATAGGCCCATTTGGGCTGAAAGTATTATAGTTAAAACATAAAGTATAAAATACTTTTCCTGGCTGTTAATAGGAGGATAAAGATGACATTGAAAAAATTAGCTGAGAAGTGGAAATTCAAAACAAAGCATCATAAAAGAAAAAGAAAAAGTCTAGAAGTAAAAGATACAATAATTGAAATGAAGAATGCAATGAATAGATTCATGGTTTAAATGCAAACACAGATGAAAGAGAATTTGTTCACTAGAAGTTAGGTCAGAAGAATATATCCAAAATAAAAGTAGTAGAGAAAAAAAGGAAAGATAAACACTAAAGAAAGGGAACAAATATAGAGGATAAATGGTAAATCAATTGGAATTCTAGACAGAAAGGAGTGAGGTAATTGAGCAGAAGAAATATTTCAGAAAATTATGCTGAGAAATGACCTATATTGATGAAAGACATCAGATCACATCTTCCTAAAACCCTTTGAACTCTAAGCAAAATAAGTCCACAAGTATGCCCATCATTGTACAACTGCTGAAAATCAAAGATAAACAGGACATCTAAAAAGAAATCCTTAAACAATTAGACTGATACCTGACTTTAATAGATACAATAGAAATAAGAAGACAATATAGCAGAATAATAGCCAACCAAGAATTCTAAGCCAAAAAAAAAGGTGTGTTTCAAGAATAAATTTAATCGAGCAAATTTCAGGCCAAAAAAAGAAAAGAAAAGTTCACCAACAGAGATTTTGGTGTTCTTCAGGTAGGAGGGTATTGATACCAGATGGAAGGAAAAAGATGAAGGAAAAGAAGAAAAAGCAAGGTAAATGGTAATTATTTGATAAGTCTAAATGAGTACTGATGATACCAATTCTTGACAAGGAGCAGGAAAGTATGACATATAAGAGAAGAGAAATCAATTAATACAAATCAATTCAGAAATGGTACAGATTGTGTAATTAATGTGAAAGGCCATGTTAAAAGTTATTATAATCATATTCCATATCTTCTGAAAGCTTAAAGGAAGATTGTCCATGTTAATTAGAGACATTAAAGGTATAAAATGACACAAATTGAATTTCTAGAGATGAAATACTAAATGTCTGAGATGAAAATTACACCTGATGAGAATAATGGCAGATTAGTCACTGAAGAAGAAAAGAGTGGTGAATTTGAAGAAGTAGCAATAGAAACCATCCAAATTGAAACACAAAGAGAATAAATGATTGAAAACAAGAAAAATATAATCAGTGAGCTATGAAAGAACTATAAAGGTAATTGCAAGCCCAATATACATAAATCGAAATATCTGAAGGCAAAGCATGGAAAAGGAAGACAAAAAATATTTGAAGTAAAAATGATTGAAATTTTCCAAAACTTCAGTGAAAATTGTGAATCCACATATCCAAGAAGTTCTATGACCTCGGAGCACAAGAAACATAAAGGAAATTATAACTAAGTACATCATCATCATCTTGTTCAACATCAGTGATAAACAGAAAAATTTCAAAAACAGAGGAAAAAAACAGGTACAGGGAAATAGATATAAAGAGGAAGCAGAAGTCTCATTGGAAACTACAACTAAAATTACAGGCTAAAACATGAATGACTCTTACAAGTATAATGTTAAATCATAGAAGGTACAGAAGCATATATATTGTACAATATCTCATATCAAATTCAAAAAGCAGGAAAAGATAGTGATGCTATTTAGAAAGGCATACTTGTGTGGAAAAATAATAAAGGGAATCTAGGTAGTGATTACTCTGAGTTAAGGTGCTGATTAAATTTTGGTGATTAAGGAGGAGGTTCTGATTGGCCCATGAGCTGGTCTTCTGGACTGGATGGATACATAGTTTCTATAACTATAAGAAAGTATAGTTTCTCTATTTGCTTTTGGTTGTTTAACTGAACTCTCAATATTGTTCATGCACTTTCTTATATTTTGTTACATTTTTAAAGATTAGTTAAAAGGAGAAGGAAGAAAGGAGGGAGAGAAAAGGAAAGAAACATCAATGCCAGAATTTATAAATCAGGATTATGGTGGGGAGTAGGGAGGGTTGCACAAAAGCTGATTTCAATAAAGGTAGTCAAAAAGTAAAAATCGTGTTCTGCTACAGATTCTGACAATATAAGTTAGGATTAAGAATACCTTTGAAAAATTTAATGATAATCACAAATAGAATTAAATCACAATAGAATTAAGGGAAGATACTCTCTCAATTTCCTGGTATGTTTCATACCAAAAATGAGTATTTTCAATAATGGAAATAATTTTAAAAAGTAAGTAGCAGTGTAACAAAAGCACAATATATCAAATAAGACAACAGAAACACAGGTACAGGTACAGGGAAAAAAAAACAGGTACAGGGAAGTAGTTATGACAAGAAAGGTAATTAGGTTAATTTATTAAGTGTAAAAACCAGTTGGGTTGAATTAATTTTAAAAAATAGTAAAGGTTTAAAAAATATAAATTCAGGAAAGGTATATTTGGGAAATGAACATTAAAAGAAAGCATGAGAAACTACTTTAGAATCTATCCAGTTAGAATTCCAGCAAAAAGTCTTGAGCAAGAGGGGCATCTGGGTGGCTCAGTGGTTGAGCATCTGCCTTTGGCTCAGGTCGGGATCCCAGGTCCTAGGATCCAATTCCTCATTGGGCTCTCCACAGGGAGCCTGCTTCTCCCCCTGCCTGTGTCTCTGCCTCTCTCTGTGTGTCTTTCATGAATAAATAAATAAATTCTTAAAAAAACAAACAGAGTCTGGAGCAAGAAAGATTTGGTCATTTTATATCAGTAAAAATTTAATTCCCTGATTTAATATAATAATGATGGGTCTTTATATGGCAGATGATACAGTAAGAATAAAATCCAACTGCAAATGCAATGGGGGATCACAGATATATTTTCAGTCAATGACAGAATAAATAGACTACAAAAATATGGTATCTTTGAAAAATGTGATTAACACTGTAGTCCTACTGTAGGAATAGGCAAACAAGTCAATCCATGAAATGGAATAAAGACTTTAGAAATGGACTAAAGTAGATCTGGGTTTTTAGCACATCTTCAGGCTGACATTTCAGAGACAGATGACTCCATAAATGGCATTAAGACAACTGCTTGGCCATTTGGAAGAATAACCTGAATCCCAATCTCATTCCTTATACTAACCTAAATTACAGGAAGAGCAAAGATGAAATGTAAAAATGAAACTAAAAATACCAGACTAAAAAAACAAAAGTGTGACTTTTAAAAAATTTTGAAATAAGAACTGCTTTTTGAACTGTAAACAAAAATGCACAAACACATGATTGTATACATATGTTATAAAAAGGCATTCACATATATATATATATATATATATATATATATCTGCAATGTGTGTGCATGCATCAATATATGTCATAAGAAAGAAAAATGGCTAAATCTGAATATATGCGTTTTGACATGATAAAGATTATAATCAAATTCTAAAGAAAAACTACTAGGAAAAGTACTCTCAGCCTAAATGACAAAGAATCAATTTTCTTAAAGTAAAAAAAATCTTATAAATCAATAAAAAGAAAAAAAAAAACAAAAGGAAAATGGGCGAAGGACTCCATTATGATTTATAGAAGAAATACAATCACAAATATGAAGAGATGGCCTATCTCTTTATTTCTTAAAGAAATGCAAATAAAACATGATTTCAGTTTTAATCAAACAAGTTTATGTAGGAGAATTAGTGGGAGTAAGGTATCCAATCAGGCTCACACACTATTGGTGGGAGAATGAAAGACATAACCACATCAGCAATTTTGACAAAATCTAAGAAAAAGTAAAGTGTTCATACTATTAGCCTAGAATTATGCTTTAGGACTTTGTCTTAAAGTAACACCCACCAAGACTAGGGAGATGTGTATTTACAAAAATCTTCATCACAATACTATGTTTAATGGGAAGAGAGAAGGAAATGTCAAAAATTTTGTACATACTATGGAATATACTGCATTTTTTTTAAGATTCCTATTTTATTTATTCATGAGAGGCACAGAGAGAGAAAGAGAGAGAGAGGCAGAGACACCAGCAGAAGAAGAAGCAGGCTCCATGCAGGAAGCCTGATGCAGGACTCGATCCCGGGTCTCCAGGATCATGCCCTGGGCTGAAGGCAGGCGCCAAACCATTGAGCCACCTACGGATCCCCTATACCGCATCTTTTAACAATAAAATTACTTCAGAAATTTTATTTTATTATTTTTTTAAGACGTTATTTATTTACTCATGAGAGACACAGAGAGAGAGGCAGAAACATAGGCATAGACAGAGGGAGAAGTAGGCTTCATACAGAGCCCAATGCGGGACACCATCCCCAGACCCTGAGATCACGTCCTGAGCCAAAGGCAGATGCTCAATCACTCAGCCACTCAGGCATCCCTCTGAAGAAATTTTAATAACAGTGTAAGATTCTTGTAAAATTATGAGCTAAAAAAGCAAGAATCAGAGTGTAAATTCATTTTGATCCCAGGATATATGTGTATATTTCTGCATGTGTATATGTGTATTGAGTCACATACACAAAGACTCACTAACACATATATATAGAGATCCATATATATGTATACATATAAGATATATATCTACATACATGGGAATACACACATATATGCATGTACAAATGTATATCTGCATGCATCTGTATACACACATATGCATATGCAGATGTATATCTACATATATATGTGCACACAACAGAAAGATAGTTTACAATATTAACAGTGACAGTTATAAAATTATTATAGCTATAAATTATAGTTATAAAATTATTCATAGCTCTCAATAATTATATGTACTTTTCAGTGTTTCTAGAAGGAAACTACAATTCTTTTGCAACTGCAGGAAAAAATAATTTTAGAAATAATTTACATTAGGTAGTAAGTTTTTTGGGCCCCAGGAAAAAATGAAGGATGTCTAGAAGATAATCAAATTCACACTAATCTGGGTTTAATTTTTGCTCTTAAGCTGGGGTTATTTTTACACATGATAAACATAAAATTTTGAATATTAGCAGCAATCAAGTTTCAAGTTTAACAAAAGGATGCAATTTCCATTGTCTTTAAGACAAGCATTGAAGAAACAAAGTCTTTGTTCTCATGAAGATTTGAGCATATAGTAATCTGCAAACAATAAAACTATACTTTTGTTACTATTGTTCAGAACCAGTCCATTTACAGAGTGCAGTTAGGTTTATCCTCTCAAAATGTTTAGTTCCAGACTGATGGCCCTAGACCAATTTTTATGCAAATTATTTAAAGCATTAGCTTGAGCCAAACTTAATTACCAGGGCTCCAAGAAATAATCACGTGATCTATTTCTAAAGAAAAGTGAATGGATTTTTGGATTATCTGTTCTAATAGTCCCCTCCCATTAGCATGGATGATTGAGTTCACTATATAAAAATATATACATAAACTGTGGGACCCTTTATGTTCCTTTGTTTCCTCTGCCAGGAGGGATTAGGGCAGAGGACAGTGGGTGGAATTCAACTAGACTGAATGTGGAGAAGCAAACATAAAGCTTGCCTGCATGGGGTCAAGAAGCAAGATGAAACATGGAATGTCTGAGCGCACTGCAGAGAAAGACAGAAGGGCTGGAGACCCCTGGAATCATCATTAACACACAGCAGGCCTGGGTGCAGGGCAAGGAGCTCACATGTACCTCCTCTTTGTGTAATATGCCCAGTCCTGGCTTGCCTCAGGAATGAGAAAATATGATTATTCTTGGATTTCGAAGCTGTGCACTTCACTTCTCTCCCTGTTTTTTATTGACTTTATTTCAGAAAAATTAGAAAGAAGAAAATACATGTATTTCTATTTCAAGAAAAGATTGCTAAAATATGTAAAGCACACAGGTGAAACAGATCAAGAGTGGGGACAAGTGAAAAGGCAGAAGAGAGAAATACTCCAAAAGAACTTTGCAATGGCCTCTTATCCTCAAAGTGAAATGCCAGCCTTTACTAGTCAAAGAGAAAAATCCCTAGTATTCATCAAGAGCCTTAGGCTGCCACCACCAGCAGCAGTCCCCCCAACAGCAGGTGCCGCAGGGCCTGTAGAATCGCTGTCTTCCTATCCCTGATTGAATTCCTGTGAAGATTTATCAAGTGGGGCGCTGGGAGTGGGGACACACAGGAACAGAGTGGCTGCTTCTATTCTCTGAATGCTCTACTCTTTGCCTTCATCATACGTCAAAGCCAAATTGCAAATGATGAGTCAAAGTTCCCCGCAGTGACCCAAGAGTAGGTGTGGGGTCGGTTCCCTATCACAACAGTGATAGGGAATGAAGCTCACCAAACAGTGAACCTCCTCTCTCAAAATCATCCACCCAATAAACAAACATTGGTGGTAACTAAAAACTTCACGAGGAGACAGAGCCTCATATCATGCCATAGATAGAGGGAATCTAAGTTATTATCCAGTTTTGCATCTTTAAAAGTAAATAGATAATGAACCTGAAGCCCAAAGAGGTTGTGATTTGCCTAAAACTTAAGTTCTTCCTTCAGGGTTCTTTGTAATAAATACAGTATATGGATAGGCAGCCAAAGGCACTTACCTTGTTGCTAAAGGATGCAATAGAAAATAAGTTACAATCCCTAATTACTATTTGCAGACATTGATGCTTGCTATAATGGACAGCCAGTTAATTAAACATTTATTGATCACTCCTTATTAGTAGGTGCTGGGAGGGGAAATATGAATAAAGCACAGTTTCATAATGTTCATAGACCAGTAAGAGAGACCAAGAGATACCACTATATTACAATGTGGTAAGGAGAATAATAAACAAATGAGCAAAGGAATTCAATAAGCAAAAATATAAAAATGATTGGTTCTGACTAGTGATTTAGAGGACGTCACAAAGAAAGGTAAGTTGATGACTTAGTTTTGAAAGATGAAGAGAATTTTATCAGATAGAAAGAGGGGAAATGAGGATATTTCAACCAGTGAGAATACACGTTAAGTGGACACAAAGGCAAGAAATAACCTAAGGTGTTTTAAAAATGGTGAGTAGGTTGCGACATAGAAGAAAGGTAGGTGATTTGGCCAAAAGACAAAAAAAAAAAAAAAAGGAGAAGAAGAAGAATATGCAAGAAGAAAGAGCTACTCAACAGCTGAATTTCCCACGTTTTTTAGAGTTCAAGTACAATAGATATCAAGCCAAAGTAACTGGATTTAGCTAAACACAAACACCTTTTAGTTATAGTTTTTTCTTCTATGATATCACTGAAAGCATTTTTGTTTTCTAAATTGTTTCATTATAATTATTAAATTAGATAATATGCATTTGTTGTAAAATATGAAATGCAGGTTAGCAAAATAAAAATTCTGTAAATTAAAATCCCATGTACCATCCAAAGATAATCAGTGTTAAATATGAGATAAAGCCTTCTAGTTTTTGTCCCCACTAATCTAAATACATATAAAGGTATATGTGATGAGTCCATAGTTACAAAAATGAAATCATATTCTATGTTCTACAGTCCTTGAAAATCTCATAATATATTTTTAATGGTTGCTATCACATAAAAAAAATAGTTGCTTAGACTTCCTCTAATCCATTAATTAGAAATTCTATTGCTATTTTCTGTCCTCTGTATATATCATCTTTTCATGTGTCATTTTGCTCCCTGACTTTTGTTCTCTTAATGAATTTTAATTCAAAACTTTGATTTCTGAAACATTAATTTATGAACAGCATTCATTAATTTAGGAATAGCATTCATTCTCTCTTATGACATCCATTGTCCATGTTCATGCTGTTTTTGTGTTTTTAGGCTTGTAGATTTTTCTGATTGTCTCAGTTTCCCCTTCAATCAATCCATCTTTTCATTTCCTTATTCATCAGTTCTTAGAGTTCATTGCAAACACAAAAACACTGCTTTTGTTTTTCTGGATATATCTTTTTTTTAATAATAAATTTATTTTTTATTGGTGTTCAATTTGCCAACATACAGAATAACACCCAGTGCTCATCCCATTGAATATATCTTTTATAAAAATATTTTTCCCTTACTATAATTCCCCTCTTTTATTATGTTTCAGTTTTAAGTCCCCTGTTCATTAGGATAGCTAGGAATAGCTAACCAGGCAAGATGTTTGCCAGGAAATAAGTGGAAAAATCCCCTTCACTTTCCATGTGCTATAATCCTTCTTTCCATCCAGCCATACTGGTATCTGTCCAGTATTTATCTAAGGTAAACTTGGAATGCAAAATCTGTGGCTCTAGTTTTATCGGAAATAGGATTTATTTCCTCCCATCTCACTCCTTGAAGTTGGATTTATAAACTTGGTTTTAAAATTTAGCACTTATCCTTGTCAAATTCCATCTTATTTCATTTAGTCTATTTGAGAGTGCCTCAGTGTTGATGTTGTTGTCCAATATATTGGCTATCTCTCTCAGTTTCCCGTAATCAAAAAGTCTGCTGAGATGTCTGGGTGGCTCAGTGGTTGAGCATCTGCCTTTGTCTCAGGATGTGATCCTGGGGTCTGGGGATAGAGTCCCACATTGAGCTCCTGCAGGGAGCCTGCTTCTCCCTCTGTATATGTCTCTGCCTTTGTCTCTCATGAAAGGATAAATAAAATCTTAAAAAATAAATAAGTAAATAAATAATAAAAATTAAAATCTGCTAAGTGAATTTTTCATAAATTTGGAATTCTGCTTCACATCTTTCTAGAAAGAACTTTACGCACATTTAATGCCTTTTTCCTTGCAACTATGCATTTTGAGGCCAAGTATTATATCTATTTTATTTAAGACCTATTCCCAGCACCTGACATATCTGCCATTTAGTAGCACATAATACATTGTAGAATAAATGACCCATAGTATAGTGTCACCACTTTTTATAGTACCCAAAGATGAAAAAAACGGGTGAAAGATTTTGCACAGCTTTCTTCTTCATATAAAAGAATTTTGTCATTAGTAGTATCATCAAATTGTCTAAAGGGTAAAAGGCACACATGGAATTCTCATACATTTCTGGTGGGAGTGCAAATTGGAACAAACTCTTCAGAATGCTGTTTTTCAGGATTTAGTAAAGCCAAATGTATGCATTGCTGATTACTTACCAATATCACTCCTGAGCTTATACCCAAGTGGTATGAATACATATATCTAGACATGCACAAGAATGTTTTTAGCAGTGTTCTTCATAATGGCTCCAAACAGAAAACAATGCAACATCCATGGGACATAATATATTTGGATAGTGGAATAGTATACATCAGTGAAAAAGAATGGGCAATTGGTATACACAACAACTGGAATTAATCTCACAGAGAACATGTGAAAAAGCAAGCTACAAGAAAGCATATAGTGTAAGTTCTATTTCAAAAAAAAAAACACGCAAAACTATTACCTTTTGTCTGTAGTGGGGTATCCATTGTTTCCAACAGAGCACCACTCGTGCTAGAAGTGTTCTTGTTCTGGGTGGTGATCACACAGGGAGATACTTGTATACGTATGTGAAAAGTCATCAAGCTATGTACTTACGACTTGTATGTTTTATATAAGCAAGATATACTTCAGCTTAAAAATTAAAAAACAAATAAAGACATTCCCAGGCAAAACAAAGAGGAAGAAAGAATCTGTAGTCAGATAAACCCAGTTGGAAATTTTGAAAGCAGATGGGGATCACAATACTTACTTTCAGAGCTAATGTGGTAATTAGAGATAATGTATGTGAAAAGTCTAGGCCAAGTCTGGCATTTTTAATAGGATAAATAATTTGCAGATACACGTATATGCTGTATGCCAGCACTTCTCAAGCTTTAATGCATATACAGATCACCTAGAAATATTGTTAAAATGCATAATCTGACTCTAGGTCTGAGATGAGGCTTGAATTCCTATATTTTTGAGAGAAGAATGGAAGTTTTTGAGAGAAGAATGGAAATGAATGGAGTTTATTAGCAGGGAAACATCTTGATCAAATCCATGTTTTAAAAGGCATTTCTGCTAGCAATTCACTGGATAGACTATAGGAGAAGACAGTAACAGATCCAAGAGAAAGAATGTATCCCTGAATGAGGAAAGGGGAAGAAGAAATGGAAAGTGGGAAAAGAGAAACATTTTGCAGAAGCATCAAGACTTGGCATTGTATTGACTTTTAGGAGTGATGACAGTCATCAAAGACAGCTTGAGATATTTAGCTTCAACGATCGGACAGATAAATATACCTCTGTTGTAATTATTTTATCAGATCCTTTTGATTAAAATTGAGCTTGAAAAGAACGATGTCAAAAAATTTCTTTTTGGGGTCATGCTAGCAGAGAATGAACCAAAGGGAGGCCATATAGTGGGCAGCTTAAGAATAGTTGCATTAAAGAGGAAACTGTAATAAAGTGTTGCACCAGTTAGCTTTGCTGGATAATCCTAAAAAATAATCCTAAAAGTCCCATTGGCTTACAACAAAGGTGTGTTGTGTCTCTGCGTGGTTCTGCTCCATGTGTTTCATTCCAGGATGTAGATTGAAGTAGCATACTCTCTTAGGATCAAGAAAGTTGGAGGAAAACATGCAATGGATCTTGAAGCTTCTGCTCAAATGTAGTACACATCATGTGTGTTGCTGTGCCATTTTGTAAACTAAGTCACCTAATAGACCTGGTATCAGTCAGATGGGAACAAACACTTGTCCCATAGTGGCCATTGCAGGTTACATGGTCACAGACACGGAAGTAGAATCCTCTTATGGGAAGAAGTAGGGACCATTTGAAACAATAATGCAGTCTATCACAGGAATGTGCCCAACAGAGCCCAACCCCCTCCATATCCTCTTCAGGCCTATAACCAACTCTAAGCTATGGATTTTTCTAATTCAACAGTTCAATATTCTCAGCATAAAAAAATATATTCTCAGTATAAAACCTTTCATTAAAATGAGGCAAATGGACAGATATCAATTTCCTCTCTTAATGAGCACTTAAATATTTGAAACCGTACAGGGGAGGGGGAGAAGCCAGAGGGTGTGGGAAAAAAAAATTACTAATCAGCCTTGGAGTAATCAAGCGTTGGCTGAATTCTCTCCTCACCTTTGCCATATTTAGTAGGTGTCTGTCTTAACAGAATAGTTGAGCTGTTAGGTGACCCAACCCCTGTGTGCCCATGTTACTTAAGTTGTTCATGATCTTTTAATGGGACAATGAGAATACTAGTGTTTTAATTTTATAGGAATCCTCAATACAGGAAATGTATATATCTTAAAGAGAAATTAGGTGTAGAATAGCCATACAGCCCAGGAATTATTTAAAATTTCAAAACTTCCAGGTTGTGCCCATCAGTGTTCGGTGCATTGATAAGCTAAACACCAGTTATACTAGTCAGTTCAAAGAAGAGATTTTTTGCCTAATTACCTGGCTATTTCTCATAAAATAATTGACATAAATTTGATGATTGGCAAAATTGTCCACTTTGGTTTGAAACTGCTCTCTGCCTCTCCATGCCTGATCAAAACACCGTTTCTGAATGTTTTGCTTTTTCAAACCACGGATAAATCTACAGTCATGCATGTCTCATTTCTCTTCTTTTTCAATTGCTGTTCTTGACAGGACAAGAGCATGATTCAACAAAGAATGAAATAAAAATTGAGGCAGACTCCCAGAGCTCATATATGGAAACAGAAGGTATTGAAACCAGAATGCATTGTTATCAGAGAATGAGATGAAACTGTGAACCATGACTTCTGTCTGTCCTGCTGTTTGTGAGTGGTGTGTGTGTATGTTTTAGGCAATGATTACCAGATAATGGCAATAGTATTCTGCTTTATGTGCTTCTTAAAACTTGAAGGGGAAAAATGAAAAAAAAAAAAAAACACATTAACTTTCTCTGCTGTAGTCACTGTATTTTCTCAATGATTCCAATTAAAATATCCCTGAGTATCCTTCTGTCTCATTCTATTTAGAGCTTTTGCCAAACCAAGAAGATGCCACGACTGTGGAGCAACCAGAAGTGATCCCGCTAACAGATGACCAAGAAGACAAAGAAGGTGAAAAAGGTAGCACTGCTCTTAAATTAACCCATCAAGAATAAAGACTTTCTTTGGATTCCCTACTAGAATGCAACCATCAGTTATCATCTGGCAATAGCGATCTGTAAAGGGGGAAAATGAGCAGTTCTTTCATCCTGATCCTACTAGTGAGAGTAGAATAAAATCTAAAAGTAGCAAAAGAAGATACATTAACAGGTTTTTTTGTCCTTTCAAGAAGTTTGAAGATGTTTTTTATTATTCGTTTCAATTTAATTTTAAAATCATGAATACAAAAATCACAGTATTGAGAAAGCCTTTAAGAAATTGAAATTATGGACTAGATGGATGAGTCTTAGAAAGTGTGAGATGGCTTTGAAACACAAAGATAAACCTTTCTGTATTGATTTCCTTCTGTCGTCCTTCATATGGTAGTGATTAAGGAAGCAATTTAAGTCAAATATACACATTATATGAACCTTCTATATTGCAAGCTTTGTCCACTAATACTGGGTTGCAGTAATATTGACTACTCTTAAAAAAGTAAGTGAGCATTATAATGATTTCTGAAGACACAGGAGGAATGAACACTTTGTAAATTTTAAAGCAGTATTTGGGCCATCAAATCAATATATTGGAGTAAAGACAGGCATCTTTTTAAAATATCTATTTTAAAAAACTATTATCAAAGAAATGTTATATTTATTGAAGAACTTGATGAACTCCATTTTAAATTATAAAGCAATCTCTTAAAAGAATCTCAAATATGAAATAAAAAATGAAATGATTTGTCTGGTATACTATATCATCAATCATGCTGCTCTTAAATAAATATGTGTTTGCAAAGCATTTGCAAAGTAACAACTTGACAGGCCTTGTTTATAGAACACAGTGATCAATTTTGGTTCCAAATTAAAAGGCAGACATGATCTCAATAGTAAAATCAGGTCAATAGTAACTACAGCTTCCAAATTATGAACTCTTCTTGGCAGGGGCATTGACACAGTTTAATTACTAAGCCCTGTTAGTGATTTCAACATCCTTTTTTTAAATTTCCACTGCATTGAGAGCACAATATCTTCCATCTCTTTGCTTCTAATAGCTTTTTCTCTATTGTAAATCCTAGTTCAGGTTCATGGCACCATGTTCCTGGCAGGTCAAGTAAATGGCATATTGGATATATTTCCTGTCTGATGACGTAACAGAGATTTTCTAGGACCCTTCCTTCAGACACCGGTACATGTCACTGCGCTCTTCAATTGTACTTCTCTAATGTAAAACACACAATGTCTTGCCTGCCTGTTTAATTTCTCTATAGCGGAAATTATTTACTTTGTGTATTGTGCCTCAAGACATGCAAGAGAGGAACATCAAATAACTGGTACATTTTCTTCTTTTTAACTTGACCTGCGAGGGAAAAACTAGCTTTCAGCACTCGCCGACACGCGTCCCTTCTTCCAGAGGTTCTCCAGCATCTAGCCTCCTCTAATTACTGGAGAATTAAATATCCGCTTGCCTCTCCCTTGCAGGGATGCCCATCCTCTGTCGCACAGGGGGAATGGCACATGAGAAAGAAGTGAAGGCCAAAATCTGCTACTTGCTGATAGTGACTTTGAAGTTGGATTGCCTTTTTTGAAATGTGACTTTTCACTACAGGAGAGTAATAACCCGCCTGTGGCCTCAAATTAACAGTTTTCCCTACTCTTCTTTCTGGGAGACATTAACCTTGGCCCTGCCTCACCTGTTTGTGTTTACATTTGAAATAACTTAAAAATGCTCCCCTTGTCGTCTTACTCCTTGCTTCAAAGTAAGAGTTAATAGCGAGCCTGCTACACATAAAGGAAAGTCACGGAAGGAAAGTGGGGTAATGTAGATCCAGAACTCTGTGGAGTAGCTCTGCCCCACATTGACAAGCTGGGTGGCCTTGGGCAAGTTATTCAAACTTGCAGTGCCTCAGTTCCCTCCTCTGTAAGATGGCAAAGACAAAATTACCTACCACCTACCATTGTGGAGAAACTTTAATAAGTTGGCACATGCACAGAAATCACAATACCTGCACATAGAAAGCACTTGGTGTTTAGTATTTCTCATGCTTTGATAAATTATGACAGAGTCGAGAGAGTCCACGTCTGGAGTTTCTTAAGTCCCTTTGTGGTCCTTCCTAACTATTTTGAATTCATAAAAACTTTACATTCTCCCTTCCCTTCAACGAAAAACATTGTTCTCCACTTTCCCTTTACAGCACTGTCTCCTGTAGGCAGTTTTGATATGTATATTCTTTTCTATAAAGATAGAACAATTAATGAAAGGTGAGGTGGGAGGCATTTCTCGCTATTCAGAAACTCCTTTTTCCATGTCAAGATATCGGTCTTCTATTTGGGAAGTGCTGATCCAACCATAATTCCTATTTTTAAAAGAAGATGCCATTGATCTATTGGCAGATCCATGGGGTAAACATACTAAATAAATCAAATGAGAATAATTTTTTTTCGCTTTCTCTAGAGTCATAGAGTTATTAGAATCTTGTTTGAAAACATTTGAGAATAATGCTCCAGGTTTTGTGTATATTCAGTATCTCTTAATGGAAAGTTTTAAGATGTCTTAGAAATTACTCTTATGTGAAAACAGAAATAAATGAATATTCTATTATATTTGTCAGGATATCCTTATAGCTTTAGAAATATTGGTTGTGTTATTTTAGAATCCAAGGAGACAAAGTGGTTGCTTTCAAAAAAAATTTCAGACCAGGAAAAAATGTATAACCTTTTTTTTCTCATTTTGTAGCATTCTATAAGATTAGAAAATGTAGATAATCTTCAGGATACATCTTCTATGGCTCCCAGGTGTATGAGCACAGATGTTGCAACATTAAGTTTTTAAGTTAGCTCTACCAAAATATGGGTTTTGAAAAGAAGAGAAAATATTCAGCAGAAGTTCATGCTGATAAAATTATACAATAGCACAATGGACATATCCCTGGGAGATCTGAAATACAAAAATTTCAACAGGCATAAAGTGAGGTTTCACATATGGCAGTTTTTCTCATAGAGCCACATTGCCTCTTTCTAAATGAGTCCAGTTTTATGCTTTCGCAGCAGGATCTACAGCACATATGAAATCCAGTAAAATAGCACCATTTAGGCTGATAACCTAATAGGAAAGTAATGTTTAGGAGATCTCCTCTAAACAGGATCTCATGTTTTTAGCATACAATAGAAAGCCAGTTAAAACATTTTTCTGAAGATTTTTATTTCTAGTTGAATTTAGAAATATTTTACATAAAATCTTAACCATATTAAAATCATGTCATTATTATAATCAAATAATTTGCATGTATGATTTATTAGGAATATATTGGAATTTTTCTTCACGTGTTCCATAGAAGGCATACATCCCAATTATTTTCCTGTACCATTGGTCAGTATAACATAAAATAGTAATTCTTTATTTATCTGTGATTGACCAAAATGTTACTGGAAACTTAAGACCTATGTTCTGGCCTAAGACTTTCTTGGGAAAAGATGGATGTAGATGGGGCATACAAGTAGAAGGTGAACTAAAGGTCACGAATTATAAATTATCATGTTGGTAGGCTAGTTTTTTTGGCCTCTGACAAGCATGGTTTCTGGCTCTGGCTCTGTGGCTCCAGGCAGTTCTTTACCTTCTATGAATCCCAGTCTCTGGGATTGTACAATGTGGACTGTGAACTCAATAATGCAGTTTTACAAATTTTCACAGAAGGCCAGAGAACCGCACTCTTAATAAAACAAGGGGAGGTGACATGGGGGCCAATGGTCATCAATGCACTGAGAAAGCCCAATTCAGAGGTCTTACTCAGTTTCACTTATTTCATTTTATTGATAAAAATGCAGAAGTGCCCTAGACCAGACAAAAACATCAGTTAAGTCAACCATATTTTATTTTGTGACTTAACCAGTTATTGGACAGCCAATTATTCCCCGAAGATACTTTCAATATGGCAGAAAAAAATGCTTTTCAGCTGAAATTTGGTTTACACCCAAATTGTACTCGGAAGCAGGCTGGCTTTCCATCACCATCTTTCTTATCTATGTGGGAAACATCCTTTCTTGCAGCTCCTCTGGCCACTGTTTCATCTTTTGGGGAACACATAGTTAGGAATCACTTTTTCTTCTGCTTCTACCAATCAAATCCAATAGGGATTCATTTTGTTTACAAAGCCACCATTGCACAGCCCTTGGTGTTTTCCACCATTTATGGGATTCTAACATCGCTGACAGAGCCGTTCCTCTCTCCTTGAAAAGCAGCCTAGATGCCAGCAATGTAGCAACACACAGCATCCTTGGCATTCAGCTTTTCCTCCTCCAACCTGTGATCTTTGCTCTAGAAAATCATAGTTCGGGCATGCTTTTGATTCAAACAAAATCTTACATGAACTTGCATCTTAGGTAATTGACTTCCTGGAACTCTATATTTTCAGAAAGTCTTTTTATCTCATCTTTTCAAATGAAGTAGACTTTCATAATGCTGAGCTTTTCACATTAATAGCACTACAGTTTAGTTTGGGTAGGGCCATTTCATGTTTAGGTAGTTTCTTCTGTTATTGGTCTTCTGTCCTAATCAGTATTTTGTAGTTGGAATTTGTCAACCAAAAATTTACTTTAGAATATAAGATAAATGCATAATGCTGGTCTCTGTTAAGGTTTTATTAATATTTTTAAGTGTTTAATGAAATTTCTTGTATTGGTCAAATATACTGAACATAAAAATTATGACCTTTTAAGCTAATTACTTCAGTTTTCTGCATATCTGTATGTAGGCAATATATATACATATATATATCAAATATATAATCAAAGGAAATCAAAGGAATCAGCTCATTGAAATTGCACTGTATGACAAGTAAAGATACAATCTTTATATTTACATTGGGGCATGACTTTTTAAAATTCGTTTTTGGACTGCTAATCCTCTGTGTGTTTCAAATAAAAATGTATCTTCAAATAAAAATGTACCTGACCTATAATTTTAAAGTTAAAAAACACAGAAGAAGGATAGTATATTCATGTCTGCAATAGTAATTTTGGCTTCCACACTGTATATCTGCATGCATGTGCATAAATTTAGATTCAGCATTGGCTCAGTAAGAAAGTATATATCATGCTTCTTGAATAATAACATTATAATATTATTGGCCAAATCTTCTAGCTTGCTGGGATCAGCTTATCTTTTAAGATTTAGAAGAATTTACCCCAAACCTCCATTTTACATGTAAGTGGGGGAAGAAACTTAAGGATATGTATAGGATCAAAACTTGTCAATATTAGTCCATCCTTATCCTATCTGGGGAATTTTCAGAGGCCGTCTCTTCTAATAAATCTCTAGCAGCCAGCTTTGTTTCTGGATCCACTTTGTCTTTTTGTATTTTCTCCCCTTCCTAACTCCCCAATTTCATTTCCAATTTGAAGCTGTAGCATGCTTAGGTTGTCTGGTCTTGCCCTGAGGCGTATGGCAATGTGGCTTATCAGAGTAATTTGCAAAGATGAAACAGACCTCTCCCTTAAGTAGAATTCTGTCTCCAGGTTGTGGAACTTTTTATTCCTGTCAGCTCCGTTAGAGTTCTGCAACTCTCTGCACAGCATTAAGGAATTAAGAATTCCTTAATTCTTATCACATCTAATGAAAAGATTTTTACTTGCATCTAAGCATAATATTATTTTGCATACGTCCTTAACTATTTCAGACAATTAGTCTCCTCTAAAGATAGTGAGTAAATTGTGAACACTGGGTGACATGTTCATTATATTTGCCTTCCTCTCCAAGATAGTAAATAATGTTAAATTGTCATTTTCAGAAAGATAAAATCATGAGTATCTTACAAATATAAAGTGGATACATGCAAAAGGTTTTCTTTAAATCATTAATTAATGAGGAAACTAGAAAGATATAAAACTGATTCAAAAGAAAATGTTAGATATATTTATTTCCATAATGCACATGCAATCAGGAATACTGAATGTAGCCTCACATAGACACATACACACATAACATTCAGGGGTACTAAAATTTGAATGTCATATAGGACAATAAAATATATTCCTTCTTCTCCACCAAACTGAATGCATTTGCACAGCTGCCAAGAAGTCTTATTCTCAATATTACAAGTTTTCTACAAGTTAACTTCTATCTCTACAGATGTGTACAATAGTCTACTTGATAGAAAATTAATCAAAGAAATAACACCCAATAGAATCAGATAGTTCCAGAGAGCATACTGGACAACATCCAGCCTTCCACAGAAGGGATACCCAGGGAGCTCTTTTACCCATTGTCAAGTGTTAGACAAATTTTCTTGGCAGTACAATGAAGGTAAAACTGTCATTTTTACCCTTTTTCCCATTTCATTGAATTTGCCAATGTTGGTTGTATGATAGGTGTAACAGACAGTGATAAAGTACCAAAGCAGTGTTGGGGTAGGATAGCAACCTCTAATTACATCTCTGAGATTGTCATTTATTTGTATCATTTTGTGCTAAGGGCTGCTATTTGCTATTCTACATATACCATAGATGAACATATACTGTGGATGCATGTATACTTTTAAGATGCTGCAGTTGTAAGATGTACCATTATTTTACTTATCATTAAAAAAATTTTTTTTAATCTTGCCAGTTAAAGTAAGATACATTTTCTTATCATTTAGACATCTTATCTTATAACTATTGAAATAATTTATAATTATTTTATAACTATTAAAATAACTAGACATGGGGCACCTGGGTGGCTCAGTCAGTTAAGCAGCTACCTTCAGCCTGGGTCGTGATCCTGGGGTCCTGGGATTGAGCCCCACGTCCGTCGGGCTCCTGCTCAGCAGAGAGTCTGCTTCTCCTTCCTCTGCCCTTTGCCCTTGCTTGTGCTCTCTCTCAAAATAAATAAAATCTTTAAAAAAAAATAACTAGATGTAGAATTTTATCATCAATAACTAGAGAATACTTAAACATAGGAATGTATTAAATAAATTAGTTAAGATAGTGCTAAAACTTCATCAGATTCAGTCTCCTTCTGAATCACTTTCAATCAGAATGATCAGTATCTGTGTTGTTTCACAAATACTGTCCTCTGTGCTATTAAACACTTGATGGTTCAGACTTTAAGAGTATCCATAAAGAAATTAAAAGGAACTGTGCTATTAAGATAGAGCTACCTTACTTTTTCACTTAGAGACTGTTGCTGAACACTTCTGATGAACTACTCCCTCAGCTCCGTCCCTGTTTCACTACTATTTCCAAGGATTTTCATCTAAGTCATTGAAACCCATTCTACAAGTTTGGGTATTTTTGTTTTTGATGTTAGTGCCTGTATAGGATCAGTTAATTTCATCACAGTATCCCAGCCAACAAAAATTTAACAATTCTCTATTTCATAGATGTTAAGATATGGAAACAATGCACCTTAGTATTACAAAATGTATTTATTTCACTGTGCAAACAACACTAAGCCTAGGTAAGGAAAACCTAATTACTGGTGATATAATTAAGTAAAGTTAGTTTTTCCTTCTAACTCATAAATCTGACTAGAAGTAGGATCCTTGCCAGCACATTCGTATACCGTTTCCTATTGCGTATCATATAACCGAGAGTGAGAAATTGTTCCATTCATTCAACAAATACTTATTAAGCACCTAATATTGACATATACAGCCAATCAGGACCATAGATGTATGACATTTATTTCACCCTGCTGGCGTTTGGTATAGGATTTGTATGGAATAGTGAAAAAAAGCATAAGAAATATGATTTGTTTATATAAAAGTAAGCAAATAATATGCATTCTGGTTATACACAGTATAAACAAATTTTTCGTATTTTGAGTGTTCATATATACCCATTGCATATAGATATTATTACTATGTATTATATACCTTACTTATATATAACACTGACTAGCTTGAACCCCAAGTAAGCTGCTTAAGCCTCCTGGAGCCTTAGTTTTCTCTTTAGTGAGAGATGTAGTTGTCCTCATGTCTCTTGGAGTTGCTGGAAAGATGAAATGAAACCATCTTTGAGGGGTGATCTGTGGCTTCTAGCAAGCTACAACCCATCAGCCAAATCTGGCCTTACTGTCTCTTTTTATATGGCTTGTGAGCTAAAAAAAAAAAAAATGGTTTTGACACTTTTAATTGGTGGGGGAAAAAGAATAATAATTTGTGAGACATGGAAATTCTATTAAATTCAAATTTCAATGTCCCCAAATAAAATTGTATTAAAACATGCAAAACCTGAAACATTGACTATCTGGCGCTTTACAGAAAAAAATCGCAGATCCTTAGTCTATACCATATATGTGAATGTAGCCAAAATTACCCTGAATGTGAAACCACTCATTATCATGCAAGAACTTCTAAATTACATAGTTTTCATTAATACACACCTACATATATGCACATATGTTTCATTATGTTGCAAATGCTGGCTTATTCCCAAAATGCTTTGCTCACCTGTAGGCACAGCCTTTGCTCTGTCCACACCCCTCTCCAAACTGAGGGATTGGAAGAAAATGGCCCCCTCTCATGTTGATGTTAGCATCCATTAGAGGCAACAGTGTGACTTGGACCCCAAGCATTTCACACTTTGGATGGTGAGAAGGAATACTCCAAAGTCTTGGCTCTTTCTCCCTCAGAATAAAAATTTAAGTTACCGATAAAGACATTTTTTTTTTTTTTTTTTTTTGCCACTGCTTTAAAGGAGATTATGCAGATCCTAGGTGGCTCAATCCGTTGAGCCTCCAACTCTTGATTTCGGCTCAGGTCATGATCTCAGGGCCATGGGATCTAGGCCCTCCTTACCCGCACCGCCCATGGGGCTCAGCACTCAGCACCATGTCTGTTGTCCCTCTCCCTTGGCCTTGCTCCAAAATAAATAAATAAAATATTTTAAAATAATAATAAATGTTCAAAAAAATTTTTAAATACAAATAAAAAAATAATAGGAGATTCCACCTATTTGCCAGTGAACCAAACTTTGCTTTTTCTAAGTATACTACAAGTGAGATCTGCATTAGGACCATTGGACTAAACATCCTAATCATAACCATTTTTACAGAAAGACCATTAGGTGACAGAACCAACAAAAATCCAGGTCTAATCTGTAAGGTGAGTGGGGTGCATAGTTAGGGATGGTAATAATATGAATGTGTAAATATGTCCATTTACACAATTTGTTGTAAAGACCAAAATATTGTTAACTCAGGTTTTAACATATAAGCTTAAACTCAGATAATGGTTCGAGTATCTGCTTTCAAAGACCACAGAAACTCAACATCTATTGGCATAAAATATTTTCTAAAAAAAAAAAAACAATAAATAGTGACCAAATAATACATGATATATATTAGATAAAATATTTTCTGTACTTGAATTTAGACTTGACCACTTCACTTAACTCAGATGAAGGAGCTTCCAGACCCTATTGATTGTACAAAAAGGTATATCCATTCTGATTTAGATTTCGAATTTAAGTGCTACTTCTCTGTTTTAGAAGGAAACTCGATTTCTTTTTATTACTCGTTATACATCAGGTGCCTTCATTTCAGCACAGTATGCAAAGAGCAGGTGGTATAAGGAGTACTTTGAATGTTAATTATTTTTTTCATTTATTTCACTGTGAGGATTTACCTTTCAATGTGTTTTTTATAATCAGGATGGAAACAATTAGGGAGCTTGCTGCTTGAATGTTTCACTACATTTATTTTATGACATCTGCTGCAATGATTTAAAAAAAAAGGAAAAGAAAAAGGGAGGTAAGCATTTTAACAATAGTGAGGGGTGTGGGTCGATTGTATGTGATCGCTTTATTTCATTGTGAATCTTCAAAGGAAACGTCGTGATGAATCAGTCATGTTTCTAACCAATAAATACCATTTCATTGTTAGAGCTTACATTTTTGACATGGAAGCATGTCTGTTCATGTTTCAGAGATGCCGTAGTTTATTAGTCTCAGATTTTAATTGAAACCAATAGAAATAGAAAAAAGCTACAGAGAAATAGGAAAGAAAGGGAAAGAAGTGGAAATTTATTGTTAAAGACCTATTTCAAAGGAGAATATTTTTTTCCATTTATAATATTCAGTTTATTGTTCAAATATACACAAGATATTTACTGAACCTGTCCTTCATTTTCATATACTTTGGACCATAGTGCATAAGATAATATTCAGTATCAAAAGAGGTATGGTATGTTAAGATTTAGACATATAATTTCAATGTAAGGGAATACTTTTCAAAATTAATTTAGTCATTTCATAGTGTGTTACATTACTACTGTTCTTCCCATTAGCAAAATATTAAAAATAATCCTGTGCCATCAGAAAATAAAACTTGCATAAAATCTAGTAATTATATGTAATTAAATAAGATAAGTAATAGAGATGATAAATATAGATACAATGTGTGGGGAGGTGTTTGAGAGAGACAGAGACAGAGAGAGCTGGAGGGAGAAAGACAGAGACAGGGACAGAGAGAGAGAAGAGAGCACATGCCTGAGAACTATGCTGGTAGTTTTGAAGATAGATAAAAAAGGCTATGGGACACGGAAGGCAAGCAGCCTCTAAAAACTAAAATATGTAAGGAAATGGATTCTTCCCCAGAGGCTCCAGAAGAAAGGTAACTCTGCTGACACCTTGATTTTAGCCCCATAAGACCCATTTCAGACTTCGGGCCTCTGGAACCGTACGAAAACAAATTTGTGTTATGTTAAGAAACTAAACCTATGGAAATTTGTTATAACAGCAATAGGAAAGGAATACATTACCTCTCAACATGGTTTCTTTAAACCATGTTGAAAATTCAGGCTTGTCTTAATAGATCCCCAGAGAAAGGAGAGGCTCCAATATCTTTCCATCTTCCAGTTGGGAATTACCATGAAGTTCTCCCTGCTTCTATAATCTCTGCTAAATTAGGCAGCATTTTTATTATCATGACCCATCCCTTCTTAATGTCAGTCTCTGTTGGTTGCACAACTGAGATTTAATTCGGGTAAATCTAATTACCATGGCCACAGTAAGTGGAAATGAATAGTTATGCATCTCTGGGAGATTAGAAGAAAAGGACTCCAAGGCATTAGGGAAATGAAGGCTGGGAGAAGGAAAGGAAAGAGAAGGAAAGGCGGGAGAGAAGGATGGAAGGATGAGAAACAGCTGGTTTCTGTTTTCTGGTCTCAGAAAAATAACAAATTCAATATCCAGCCAATATTGTTTTGGAAATGGACGAGATACGAAATTCATGCCCAACAGACTTTCCCGTTTGGCTGTCTCTGACCGACGAGTCGCACAAAATGAGGAGAGCTTTTTGACCCTAAAACTTTTCTAATAGTTAAAGGCCAAACTGACCACAAACATGGTTGGTATATTATTCCAGCACAGTGGCTGTCAAACTTAGACATGTTTAGGCATTAGAGTATTTGTGATTTCTAGACCCTACCCCCAGAGATTCTGTCTGACAAGGTAGACCTTGGTGGGTGTGGGATTGCACACTTTACTAAGCTCCAGGAGTGGGTGATGCTGCTGGTCTGTGGGCCATACTTTGAATGGCAATAATAGTCTAGTATTTGGCATCCAAAGTTAGATTCTTCTTTTTGAAAATCCCTTCAGCCTTACCCTCTGACTTAATTTCATTGGAGGGTGGAGTGGCTAAACATGGCAAAAATGGTAGATACATAGATACATAGATAGACAGATGATAGAGAGCATACGCCTCCTCAGTCAATCCAAATCACCTGGATGCCTTGTTAAACGATGGCTTGCTGGGCTCTATACCTTGAGTTCCTGATTCAGTAGGTTTGAAGCCAATGGGCTTCAATGGGCTTGAGAACCACTGGCAAAGCCCTTGGTTATTATCTACACCAGCTGACTCCCATCAGGTACCAGGGGAGGAAATGGTCTTTTAGCACTGTTGTGGTTGACCAGGACAAGCAGTTGGGACACCGGACATTAGGGTATCTGTGGTAGGAATGGGAACCTCTTCCCAAAGTGAACCCAAGCGTGTCTGAGTTCAGCTGCTGCTCTTCCCGTTAAGCCTCTCTTCCCACATGTGCCTTCCTATGGGCAATGGTGCTATGTGCCCCTCCCGCAGTGGCTAGTCTAGAAGGAGGAGAGAACACAGAGGCTGGGTGCCTAGGTTAGGAAGATGCAGAAAAGGACTACGTTTGTCCATTGGGATACAGGCCTGGGCTACTCCAAGACAATCCCGAGTATGCATTTGAGTTGTGTACCTGAAAAATGTGTTTCTGGTTTTGATGAGGAGAAAAGAAGTCAGAGAACATTTTCCCATCGTTTGAGTGGTCTTACCCATCGTGTGACACAGAGGCCAGACAGAGTAATGTGAAAGAAAGTGGCATTCCCTCTACAAATGTTGAAAAAAGGAACAAAAATAGGATTGGGGGCATAACTGCCACCCAATTTACAGGAGTTACCCTACACAGAGTAAAAATAAAGTCTGATTTAGCAGTCGTCTACCTGATTGAAGTCAGTTTGTCTTCCAAAATCCAGCATTTTCCTAGCTGAATTTGAGGGGATTAGTTATTTTTTAAAAAAGAAAAGAAAAAGAGAAACTAAACCAGGCTTTTAGAGCAATGCACATAAGCTGTTTGCCATATTGAATCAACACCTGGGGCATTGATTTGAAAGCCAAACGCAGGCTGTTCACCTGGATTGCCAAGTATAACAGAAGCAACTGTCTGGCTGATGCTGTCAGAAAGAACGTGCCTCGCCAGGACTCCATCTGAAGCTGCCTTTGAGGATGAGAGAGAACCCAAAAAGATATACAGAGGTACATCTGTACAATTCCAATTGGAATTGGAAACCCAATTCCAATTTAGGAGGCTATCTTTCTCTCTCTCCCACTACTGATGATTTCTAATTAGAAATGCTTTTCGAAAGCAAGCCTACCTGATTCCTTTTTCTCCCTTAAAAATGTGTCCCCGTTTTTGGTGTCAGTGTTTGGCTTTGCTTATTCACTAAGCACTGTTGTTGCTTAGTCTTCTAAGCTTGTTGGGCCTGCAGTTTCTGACATTCCAAGCAGTAATGGTCTCATTGACCCAGTAATTAAAGAAATCCTGTACCTTTCCACTCTGGCTAGCCGCCCTCTTTTTTCTCCCCTATTTGTTCTTTTAGTAACACCACCAGCAGATGGTTAGAGATTTTTCACCCTTTCAAAAGCTTTATATTTTTCCCATCTCATCAAGCATATCTCAGCCAAATGTAATTAGCTTAAGGCTTTTGAGCCCTCGCGGGAGATCAGTAAAAAAAAAACCCAAGCAATTTCAATAAAGAGCTTGAAAAGAGGATCCTGGAAGGCCATGCAAAACCACAGGAGGGCTGCTATTATTTAGAAGCATAGATCTCTCTCTTCCTCCCGGTCCCCCGTCTTGGCATTTTAAATTCTCAGAATATTCATGAGGCCTCCAGGGCTTTGGAGCTCTGTTTTGGACCATTATTGGGTAGGTGGGATATTTAAGCTCTCTTCAGCAAGGTCAGTGTTTGCTTCTTTTTAATTGATTTCAATCAGGGAGCCTTTTTGAGTAGCCCTGAGTTACTCCCAAATGGCAAACAGTTTGTTTGCTAAATCTCTTAGCCTTTTCATTCATTTTTTTTTATCCTTTGGTTGTTGGAAATGAGCTGGTAAGCCTTCTTTATAGTTCCAAGCATTTGATATGAAGGCTAAATTAATTAATCACAATACAGGTTCGCGCCCTGCGTCTGAGTGGTGGTGAACCACCTTTCTTTCTGAATAGCCACATGTACTACAGAGTTGATCCCACACTTAGGAGAAGGCAAGTTTTTGAGACCAAATTAAACTCTATTTTTATTGAAATGGAGTGAAGTAGTGCTTAAGTATGTGAAGCACAGATTTTTCGTGGGATGTTGAGAGGCACATGGGCTCATCCTTGAATTGTGTGATGTGTAGTTTCCCCAAGCACTCAGGTGGGAGACTCCAGGCCTCAGGTGTTGGGTAGTAGGATGATTAAGTGTGTTCTCATGTCAGTTTCTCATTACCAAGATTTGGGTAAAAGGGGAATCATTCTTTGTAAATCCACTACCAGCTTTTTCAGATAAAGGGAATCGATGCCAACACTTGATTAAAATGACTTTTTTTTTTTTTTCGCCTCAAGTGAGCTGATCATTTTCTTCCTGAATACTGATATAAAAGTATGGATTGGTGCCTACGATGGAGCTTGTTACATATGCCACACTTTTTTTATAAGCACAATTTAGGGGCAAATTCCTCTTAACATGTGGGAAGTGTGTTCTGAGCAGTGTTATGCCAAGGCATAGGTTTGCAAACAGTCTCCAGACACTTACGACTTAACATTGTTATCTCCCAAATACAAAGTAATGTTGGAGGTACAAACTGACTTACAACAAAAGATATAAGCAGAGTGGAAGTTTTCTGTAGGTAGGACGAATAAGAACTTGGTCTTTTGTAGAAATGTTTGTTTTGCAAAGCAAAATGAAAAATTAAAATTAATTAATTGCAGTATCATTTCTTAGAATACAGTAGGCCCAGAGGAACTAGACTATTTCTAGCAGGGGGGAAAGTTCTCGTCATGAAACTAGTTGTATTGGTGCAGAATGAGTAAGACAAAAAGAAAAGGAAAGAAATTGTCCACAAGACCTTCACTTAACAAGAGAGACAGAGAGACACAAGGACTAGCAACAAACTCCAGGTCCAGAAAATACACAGAAATAATCTTCTAACAGACCTCCTTCTACAACAGTTCCACCAATAGCCAGAGTACCATGGGCAGGATATCCTTAGTTCCTTCTATTTCCCAAATAACTGGTGCTTAATCAGAAAACTTTTGGGGCCAGTTATCACTATTTCATAAATTCCCAAAGTAATGACATTTATTTCCTTCCATTTTGAAGTTACAGAAATTAAGGGTATGAGGAGTTAATGCACCTAAGCAGGGTCATACATTTAGTTGGTTGAGGCAGACCTGACATTCATTGTCCAAATTGTGGCCCAGTATTTTTGTCTACCCTACCCTATCCTTTATTAGTTGCTCTAGGGGTTCTTCTTCACACACTAGGAGCCTGAAATGGTAAAATCACCCTACGGTAAACCTTGGATTTGGAATGAATCCTAAATGTCATCCACTCTGCTTCCCACTCTGATGCACAAAAGCCTCATTCCTTCCCAGAAGAGCTGTAGCTTCTGCTACAGAACATACATCACGGGGAACTCACTACCTTTCCTAGCAGCACCTTCATCCACAGGTGGTTCTGAGTGTTGAAAATGAACTTGACTTCACTGCAGCTTCTGCTTATTTGTGCCAGTTCTTCCCTGCCTGGGGGATTGAAATGAGCCTGGCACACATGGCGAGAGCCCCTTGAGTATTTGAAGGTGGTTTACAGAGCCACCTTTGATGTCTTCTTGGTAGTCACTTAATTCATTCCTGACTCATTCCAAACACCCCTCACATCACAAGGTTTTCTAACCCTTCCTCACATTGGCTGCATACCTCTAAGCAAGTTAAATTTGCCAACTTCTCTCTCAAAACATGGGTACAGAATTGCACACAATGATCCAGACCTTCATTTGTCAAATTAAAGGCTAAAAAAATTTGCTTTAAGCCCTGGCAACTCTGTGTGTGAACAGCTCCCTGTGTGAGATGATAAAGGATCTGAGTGGTAAGACCAGCAGCCAGTCTGCAGAGGCTTGCAGACTATCCAAGCTTGCAGGCCGACTCTTCTCTAATGATCTACAAACAGGCTATTTACCCTAGACTTGGTTTCCCCAACTGTAAATGGGGGTGATGGTAGAGTATTATTTGTAAGTATCACATGATTTAATATGTGTAAAGTTGTAGCAATAGTGCCAGGCATGTAGTAAACTCTTAATCAACATTAGTCATTGTTATTGTTCAAAGCAGAAGCCCATACTCCAACCTAAAGAAAATCCCACATTTTTGTGATGAACACAGGGAAACCTAACAACAAAAGGAACACTGGATCAAATGTTACCTCTGCCCTATAATTACTTGGCTAATCGACTCCCTTAGTCCCTACAAGCACAATGTGGGACCATGAGCGTGCCCTGAGAGATATCTAACCCCTTTCATCCTCCGAATGTGCACCAGCCAGAAGTCCAATAATTTCCCTTTAGCTGCCAATGTCTTTGATAGTAAGAGACCTCATTAAAGGGAGGTAGCTGGTCAAGAAAACACCCTGAAGCCCTTGGCTTCTGGCGGATGTGCTGTATCATATCCCCATGCAGAAATGACAGGGCCATGCAAACAGCTCCAAAACCTGGCCAGAATGGGCCTGCAAACTTAAGGGATGAAACATTCATGGAGGTGGATCTGTGCATTCCCACTGACATTATTTTTAGAAACCTAGGCACAAAGTGTAAATGCTGCAGCATGCATAACATGACTGTCACAATCACAGTTGGCATTTGTATAGAAACAGCAAAACAAGGACTCAGGAGCATGGAAATGCCTATCCCTCGGCTTGGTGGTTATAGAATTTATCATTAATTCCATTCCCTCACTCATGTTTCTTGTTATGGGGTTTTACATTTACTGGAACTCCTTTCAACAGTTGATATTGGATCAAAGCATATTACAAAGCAGGAGACAGGAACAACACTCCCCACCATGCTCTGTTTCATTTCCTCCAGGCCCATTCTATAAAGAAACTCAAAATCCCCAAAAGAGCCACATTCTGAGGGAGAAGTAGATTGAGGACAAACAGAAATTTCAATTCTGGCAAATCAGTTAACTGTGAGGAATTACTGTGAGACAGTGGTAGCTCTGTTTAATCCTTCTAGGTCATTCCTGGTGGGTTCAATCTCAGACTAGGATGGTAGAAGTCAAATTTTTCTCTCTACTGAACTTGATTTTAAATGCCAGGGTTGAAGTTCTTGCTTTATATAAGCTTTGTTATCATTGGTGTCTTAATTATTCTTGGGATTATAAATGATTAAGAAAATGCTGAGCGAGAGAGAACCAGGTGGACTTGTGATGTGGGTCCTGGTACATTTGGGTCACCCAGGCAGCACCACACAGCCTAACTGCAGACAGATGACCTTCAAAGGCCCTTCTCTTCAGGGCTCCCACAGGACCAGCATCTTGTGACATTTTGTGCTGGGTACAGAATCCCACAGGCACTCACCTCTTATCTCAGCATACACCAGTGATCACAGCCACAAAAACCAGGGAACAGAATATGAAAGAATAAGTGCTTTGTCTTCTTACCATTTTATCTTATTTTCCCTCTAGAATTCATATTTTGTACCAACCATATTGTAACAATAAAGGCAGTTCTAGAGAATGGGAAAAAATAGCACTATGATATTCAGCCTTATTATATCAAACTGCTTTGGGCTTTACCCTCTTTAAAGTGTGTTAAAGTATTCAGCTACAAGGAGATTTCTGGAAGTCCTCATGGGCAGTTCATTTCCTTATCTCCCAAGTGTGCTGCTCCTGGATCATGGTCCCTGGGGTTCTTAAGAACTTGGGATATGAGAACCATATTGGGAGATGTAGCATCTCCTCCATCCCTTGTGGGGGATAGACTAGAAGTGCCTGGCAATCACTTTCCCCCAATTGCATTTTGGGCCCTGTAAATCTGGATTCCTCATGATTTGGATTCTGGCAAACCAGTAACTGGAATAAAAGAAGCCTGATGAGGGAATACAGACTTGGGAACCCAGAGACAGGAACTGTACCATCTCAACACACAATTTTATATGGTCTTATCAAAACCTCAAATGTAATTCTTTTTTCAAAAGGAAACCAGTCCTTCTCAGAAGGCATAAGTGCATCTCAAACATTCCACAGGCATGAAGAAAAGCTTCCCCAAAGAGACTCAACCCATTAAGCTTGGGACTTTGAGTATCTTACCCTAAATAGGAAACAAGATGGTTTGGGTCACTTGTGCCAGGACTTTGTTGGTGGGGCAGAAATGCTTGGTGTCATTGGAAGTGCTGTGAACTGAGGATATGAAGAAATATGTCCTCATCCAAATTCTGGTAGTCTGGTCCCTATTGAACAAATAAGGTATGAGACAAAAAAAAATCGAGGATGGAACATTTGCTTGCAGAAGGTCTGTCAATGTTCACCAACAGGATGAGATGGCATCAGCTGCGTATGATCAGAGTTTCTGAGGCCAAAACAATAACCACTGCCCTAGAAAGAACCAATTAACCTTTGGCTGAGACTGGCTTCTATCTTTCTATCTGATATCTCTGTAGTAGTGCAAAGTACTGGTTGTCATAACTTTGAACCATAGGTTGAAATACTAGCAGATTCTAAGGATTCCAAGTGGTGCAGATTATTTTAAGGTGCAGAGTACGAATCTATATCTTCCTAGGAGCAGATGCTAAGATGGGATTTATTTGGGAAATACAAGGTATTTCTTTTTCTTTTTTTTTGTATATTTTTTTATTGGAGTTCGATTTGCCAACATATAGTATAACACCCAGTGCTCATCCCGTCAAGTGCCCCCGTGAGTGCCTGTCACCCAGTCACCGCATCCCCCTGCCCACCTCCCCTTCCACTACCCCTTGTTCATTTCCCAGAGTTAGGAGTCTCTCATGTCCTGTCATCCTCTCTGATATTTCCCACATTTTCTCTCCTTTCACCTTTAATCCCTTTCACTACTTTTTATATTCCCCAAATGAATGAGACCAGATGAGAATGTTTGTCCTTCTCTGATCCACTTACTTCACTCAGCATAATACCCTCCAGTTCTATCCACGTTGAAGCAAATGGTGGATATTTGTCGTTTCTAATGGCTGAGTAGTATCCCATTGTATACATAGACCTCAGCTTCTATATCCATTCATCTTTCGATGGACACCGAGGCTCCTTCCACAGTTTGGCTATTGTGGACATTGCTGCTAGAAACATCGGGGTGCAGGTGTCTCAGCGTTTCATTGCATCTGTATCCTTGGGGTAAATTCCCAGCAGTGCAATTGCTAGGTTGTAGGATAGTTCTATTTTGAACTCTTTGAGGAACCTCCACACAGTTTTCCAGAGTGGCTGCACCAGTTCACATTCCCACCAACAGGGCAAGAGGGTTCCCTTTTCTCCGCATCCTCTCCAACATTTGTGGTTTCCTGTCTTGTTAATTTTCACCATTCTCACTGGTGTGACGTAGTATCTCATTTTGGTCTTGATTTGTATTTCCCTGATGGCAAGTGATGCAGAACATTTTCTCATGTGCTTGTTGGCCATGTGTATGTCTTCCTGAGAAATTCTGTGAAATTTCTGTTCATCTCCTTTGCCCATTTTATGATTGGATTGTTTCTTTGCTGTTGAGTTTAATAAGTCCTTTTTTAAAAAAGATTTTATTTATTTATTTATTTATTTATTCATGAGAGACAGAGAGAGAGAGGCAGAGACACAAGCAGAGGGAGACGCAGGATCCATGCAGGGAGCCCAACATGGGACTCGATGCCGGGAACCCAGGATCATGCCCTGGGCTGAAGGAGGTGCTAAACCACGGAGCCGCCCAGGGATCCCCTAATAAGTTCTTTATAGATCTTGGATACTAGCCCTTTATCTGATAGATCATTTGCAAATATCTTCTCCCATTCTGTAGGTTGTCTTTTAGTTTTGTGGACTGTTTCTTTGGCTGTGCAGAAGCTTTTTATCTTGATGAAGTCCCAATAGTTCATTCTTGCTTTTGTTTCCCTTGCTTTCATGGATGTATCTTGCAAGAAGTTTCTGTGGCCAAGTTCAAAAAGAGTGTTTGCTGCCTGTGTTCTCCTCTAGGATTTTGATGGATTCTTGTCTCACATTTAGATCTTTCATCCATTTTGAGTTTATCTTTGTGTATGGTGTAAGAGAGTGGTCTAGTTTCATTCCTCTGCATGTGGCTGTCCAATTTTCCCAGCACCATTTCTTGAAGAGACTGTCCTTTCATAGTCTTTTCCTGCTTTGTCGAATATTAGTTGACCATAGAGTTGAGGGTCCACTTCTGGATTCTCTATTCTGTTCCATTGATCTATGTGTCTGTTTTTGTGCCAGTACCACACTGTCTTGATGACCACAGCTTTGTAGTACAACCTGAAATCCGGCATTGTGATGCCCCTGGCTCTGGTTTTCTTTTTCAGTATTCCCCTGGCTATTCGGGGTCTTTTCTGATTCCACACAAATCTGAAGATTATTTGCTCCAACTCTCTCAAGAAAGTCCATGGTATTTTGATAGGGATTGCATTAAATGTGTAAATTGCCCTGGGTAACATTGACATTTTCACAATATTAATTCTTCCAATCCATGAGCATGGAATATTTTTTCCATCTCTTTGTGTCTTCCTCAATTTCTTTCAGAAGTGTTCTGTAGTTTTTAGGGTATAGATCCTTTATCTCTTTCATTAGGTTTATCCCTAGGTATTTTATGGGATTGGAATCCCATCAATGAGATTGATGCCTTAATTTATCTTTCTTCAGTCTCATTGTTAGTTTATAGAAATGCCACTGATTTCTGGGCATTGATTTTGTATCCTGCCACACTGCCAAATTGCTGTGTGAGTTCTAGCAATCTTGGGATGGAGTCTTTTGGGTTTTCGATGTACAGTATCATGTCATCTGCAAAGACAGAGAATTGACTGCTTCTTTGCCAATTTGAATTCCTTTTATTTGTTTTTGTTGTCTGATTGCTGAGGCTAGGACTTCTAGTACTATGTTGAATAGCAGTGGTGAGAGTGGACATCCCTGTCTTGTTCCTGATCTTAAGGGAAAGGCTCCCAGTGTTTCCCCACTGAGAATGATATTTGCTGTGGGCTTTTCGTAGATGGCTTTTAAGATGTTGAGGAATGTTCCCTCTATCCCTACACTCTGAAGAGTTTTGATCAGGAAGGGATGCTGTATTTTGTCAAATGCTTTCTCTGCATCTATTGAGAGGATAATATGGTTCTTGGTTTTTCTCTTGTTGTTATGATCTATCACAATGATTACTTTATGAGTGTTGAAGCAGCCTTACATCCCGGGGATAAATCCCACTTGGTCATGGTGAATAATTTTCTTAATGTACTATTGGATCCTATTGGCTAGTATCTTGTTGAGAATTTTTGCATCCATGTTCATCAGGGATATTGGTCTGTAATTCTCCTTTTTGGTGGGGTCTTTGTCTGGTTTTGGAATTAAGGTGATGTTGGCCTCATAAAATGAGTTTGGAAGTATTCCGTCCCTTTCTATCTTTCAGAACAGCTTTAGCAGAATAGGTGTTGTTTCTTCTTTAAACGTTTGATAGAATTCCCCTGGGAAGCCATCTGGCCCTGGACTTTTGTGTCTTGGGAGGTTTTTGATGACTGCTTCAATTTCCTTCTGGGTTATTGGCCTGTTCAGGTTTTCTATTTCTTCCTGTTCCAGTTTTGGTAGTTTGTGGTTTCCAGAAATGCATCCATTTCTTCTAGATTGCCTATTTTATTGGTGTATAGCTGCTCAGATTATGTTTTTAAAATCATTTTTATTTCCTTGGTATTCATTCATTCATTCTTGTGATCTCTCCTATTTCATTCATCATTTTATTAATTTGGTCTTTTTTCTTTTTAATAATGCTGGCTAATGGTTTGTCTATTTTATTAATTCTTTCAAAGAACCAATTCCTGGTTTTGTTGATCTGTTCCACAGTTCTTCTGGTCTCTGTTTCATTGAGTTCTGCTTGAATATTTATTAACTCTCTTCTTCTGTTTGGTGCAGGTTTTATTTGCTGTTCTTTCTCCAGTTCCTTTAAGTGCAAGGTTATCTTGTGTATTTGAGTAGTTTCCAATTTTTTGAGGGATGCTTGTATGGCAATGTATTTCCTTCTTAGGACAGCTTTTGTTGTATCCCAAAGATTTTGAATAGTTGTATCTTTATTTTCATTAGTTTCCATGAAACTTTTAATTCTTCTCTAATTTCCTGGTTGACCCATTCATCTTTTAGCAGGATGCACTTTAACCTCCATGTGTCTGAGTTTCTTCCAAATTTCTTCTTGTGATTGAGTTCAAGTTTCAAAGCATTATGGTCTGAAAATAGGCAGGGGACAATTCAAATCTTTTGGTGTTGATTGAGACCTGATTTGTGACCCAGTATGTGGTCTATTTTGGAGAAACTTCCATGTGCACTTGAGAAGAATGTGTATTCAGTTGTGTTCAAATGGAAAGTTCTGTATATATCTGTGAAATCCATTTGGTCCAGTGTATCATTTAAAGCCCTTGTTTCTTTGGTAATGTTGTGCTTAGAATATCTGTCATTTGCAGAAAGTGCCGTGTTGAAGTCTACTATTATTAGTGTATTATTATCTAAATATGTCTTAACTTTGGTTATTAATTGATATTCTTGGCAGCTCCCACATTAGGGGCATAAATATTCATGATTGTTAGGCCCTATGGTTGCATAGGCCCTTTAAACATGATATAGTGTCCCTCTTCATCTCTTACTATATTCTTTGGGATAAACTTTAATTTATCTGATATGAGGATTGCTACCCAGCTTTCTTTTGAGGACCATTTGAATGGTAAATAGTTCTCCAACCCTTCATTTTCAGGCTGGAGGTGTCCTTCTGTCTAAAATGAGTCTCTTGTAGACAGCAAATAGATGGGTCCTGCTTTTTTATCCAGTCTGAAACCCTGGGTCTTTTGATGGAATCATTAAGCCCATTCACGTTCAGAGTTACTATTGAAAGATATGAATTTAGTGTCATCATAATACCTATTCAGTCCCTGTTTTTGTGGATTATTTCTGTGGGCTTCCTCTTTCTTTTACAGGGTCCCTCTTAATATTTCTTGCAGAGCTGGTTTGGTGGTCACATATTCTTTCAGAAGCTCTTTATCTCTATCTTGGAAGCTCTTCATCTCTCCTTCGATTCTGAATGAGAGCCTTGTTGGATAAAGTATTCTTGGCTGCATGTTCTTCTCATTTAGGACACTGAATATATCCTGCCAGCCCTCTCTGGCCTGCCAAGTCTCTGTGGAGAGGTCTGCTGTTAATCTAATATTTTTCCCCATATAAGTTAGAGATCTCTTGTCTCTTACTGCTTTAAGAATTTTCTCTTTATCTTTGGAATTTGCAAGTTTCACTATTAAATGTCCAGGTGTTGAACAGTTTTTATTGATTTTTGCGGGGGTCCTCTGTATCTCTTGGATCTGAATGCCTGTTTCCTTCCCCAGATTTGGGAAGTTCTCAGCTATGATTTGTTCAAATATGCTTTCTGGCCCTTTGGCCCTCTCGGCGCTCTCTGGAACCCCAGTTATATGTAGATTTTTCCTTCTGAGGCTATCATTTATTTCCCCTAACCTTTCCTCATGGTCTTTTAATTGTTTCTCTCTTTTTTTTTCCTGAGCTTCCTTCCCTGCCATCAACTTGTCTTTATGTCACTCACTCTTTCTTCTACCTCATTAACCTCGTCATTAAGACCTCCAGTTTGGATTATATCTCATTTAATTGATTTTTAATTTCGGCCTGATTAGATCTAAATTCTGCAGTCATGAAGTCTCTTGAATCTGTTATGCTTTTTTCCTGAGCCAGCAGTAGCTTTATAATTGTGCTGCTAAATTGGCTTTCTGACATCCAATTGTAATCCAAATTCTGTAAGTCTGTGGCAGAAAGTATTGTTTCTGATTCTTTCTTTTGTGGTGAGTTCCTCTTTCTAGTCATTTTGCTCAGTGCAGAGTGGCTGTATGAGTAGGCTGAGTCAAGAATATCAACGATGACCTAAGTAAATTTCACCCTAAATGATTCTGCCAAGGTCAGAGACCAGAAATTGAAAACAAAGATCAGAATGATATAAAACAAAAGGACCACTAAAGTGAAAAGCAAATCTTAAAAAAAAAAAAAAAAGTAGTAAAAAATAAAGGGCCAAGAATCCCAAAGAAGAAGAGAAAAAAAGGGGAGAAGGAAGGAGAAAAAAGGGGGGCCCTGGGAGATAGTGGTGGTGAAGAAGTTGTAGTGAAGGGAGAATATAGTCTACCTGAGGGGTTCTAGAGGATGATCCTCTTGTTTCAGAGCATATTAAGTTCTGTATGTTAGAAGATGCTTAGTCCCAAATTTATATAAACCAGAAATACTTGTAGAAGGCCACAACATTGACCACAAAAACATAAATGAGATAAAAGAGGGGGACAGAATGGGAATGAGGAATCCCACAAAATGAACCAGTACGGTATACCACTTGGTTCTGGGTGCATACTGGTCATGTTTTAGAAGGTATTAACTTCCACCAGCATAGAACAAAATGAGGCAGAGAAAACAAAAAACACAAAACAAAGAAACATATCTTGTTTATCTCCCAAAATTTAGTTGAGTGTTTTGAAGGGAATCTAGAAATGGAAAATATATCTAGGACCTGTAATTGTAGAAATATGAAAGTCAAAAAGGAAGAATCTTAAAAATGAAGAGGTGGTAAAATATTGTAGTTAAGGTGGTAAAAGAGAAAAAAAAAAGGTGGGAAAAGAGAAAAAAAATTGGAAATTTACAGTCTGACATAAAAATGAGTCGTACTGGAAAAAGGAAGAAAAAAAAAAAAGGAGGGGTATCCTCTGGTTCTATATAGTGTAAATCCCTGACTTCCCCTGGAGCTTTCCAGCACTGCTGGGTCAAGAACTTGCTGACCCCTGTCCTTCCAGCTGGTCTTCTGGGGGAGGGGCCTGCTGTGCTGATTCTCAGGTGTGTGCACCTGGGGGAGCTTCCCCACCCCCCGCCAGGTGCACGGCTCAGTGGGAGCTGTTTACCCCGTGAGGCCTCTGTTCCCTAGGGCCCCGCTCCATCCCAGGTACAAGGTGACACAGGAGCAATGGACAACACTGGCGGCGGCCAGCTCTCCAGCCCTGGAGTCAGCTCCCGCAGTAACTACTGCAGCTCCCAGTCTGCACTGGCCGGGATGCTTCCAGGGTGGGGGCACTGATCTGCACAGCTCGGGGGTCCTGGTGGCAGGAGCGTCCCCGCTGTCCTGGGCCCTCCCTGCCTCTGCCTGTCCCGGGGGGAGCGCAGGATCCCGGGCTGTGTCCCCCAGCGCCCTGGGATCCTGGCAGCGCAGCCCCCTCTGCCCAGGGCCCCCTCCTGAGCTGCTCCCGGGGCCCCGCCGCCCGCTCCAGCCCTTTACCGCGCTCAGCCCGCGGTGTGCCGCGGCTCTCCCCCGGGCGCACCTCCTCTGCTAGTGACCCCGGGAGACCGGGGCTCCAGGCCCCTCCTGGGGTTCTGCCCGAGTTCCCTGCGAGCGCCTTTCTGTCCGGGAAGAATCCGGTGCTGATTTTTAAAGTTCCTGCTTCTCCGGGGCTGGGCTTCCCTGTCCCCGAGGCTCTCGCTGTGGCCTGAGCCCGGCTCCTTGCGGGGCCCCTCCCCCCCTTGATTCTTTATTATTATTTTTCTGCCTTCCTACCTTGTTAGAAGCGAAAGCCCTTCTCTATATAGCGCTCCAGCTGTTCTCTCTTTAAATCTCAGGCCGAATTCGTAGGTTTTCAGGATGGTTTGAAAATAATCTTGGTAAGTTGGTGGGGACAGGTGACTTGGGGACCCTGCTCCTCCGCAATCTTCTCAGCTCCCCTGTATTTCTTAAGAGGAATGCCCATGTGAGAGAAAAGGAGGAGAGGGTTGGTGAAGGCTGGGACAGCTTTCAGGCCATACTGGAAGAGGGACCCCCAGATGAAGAAGACAGAAAAGGAAGATTAAGATGTCTGCAGTGTAAGGAAGTTTTGGCAAAGCACCTGGGAGTCTTTGAGGTAAATTTAGCCAAGAACAAACCTGCCTTAGTTCCCCTAAGTTACTGCTGGGAGCAGCCCATGGGAACCAGCCTCAGAACAAATGCAGTAGTAGATTCCAGAGCCCAGCAGCTGGGGCCCTGGGTCATTACATTGCTTGTAGTTGGAGGTCTGTGAGGCACATTCTTATGGCTCCACACAGAGTCCTGGAAACTCAGATAAGCATCCAATAAATTACTCTACTTTTTAAGCACACAATGTGGGTGTACAGCTAAATCTCAAAAACAGGCCCATTTTTCAGTTTAAATTGATCATGAAATAAACAAACCAACATTTAGACATACAAAATAAGTGAAATTGCTTTCAAAACAATTCCTTTGGGGAGGTGTGTGCCATTATTGAGGGCTCTGAAGTCGATCCTAACTGTGGTCACATCTCAAAGTACACTCGGAACTCACCTTTCCTCCCCTACTCTGAGCATGCATGTGACTAGGAAAGCAAGACTAGGGCTTTGCACTTTTGGGATATGTAATAGATACCTAGTTGTGTTAAAAGTGTGATAATAGCCAGAGAATATGAAATGATAAGTGAGTGTAAAAACTTCACTGCCATATCATAGCTAATACATTTTCAATTGAATTCAGCTTTATGTATATGGACTTTTTTTAATGCCCAACCACATTTTTAATATGAATTTTTGGCATTATGGGTTTTCGCCTGCATTGTCAAGTTGAATTAAATGGGGAACAATAATATCATTAATGGTTCTCATCTGGACAACAATGTATTAATAATCTCTGATCATTCCTTTGCTTAGAAGTCTATATTCATGGTTATTATTCACTTAAACTCAAGTTGTCTCAAGAAACACACATTTTACAATGAACATTAAACTGAGCTTGCTGGCTTCTGTGTCCTACCCACCTCTGGTGATACGCGATGTCAGTAATCTTAGACCATTGTTAGATGGTATGCTTACTGGTTGATGTGTTTGAGAAAACAATGTCCTAAATATTTTAATATTAAACCAAGGCTGGTGGCTTCAATCTCACAGTTTCAGTCTGGTTTAAAACCAAGCAGGTTCAAGACTGCAGGATGAACATGCGTGTTCATTGCCATCCCTTCAAAAGACCCCATTGAGATAACAGTATAGAAACATAAAGTTGTAGTAAACCCCAACAATGAAGAAATCAGGAGATGGACAATAGATTCCAACAAATTTGCAAATACTGGAAAGCAAAAGGAAATATGTTGGAGATGACATAGTCTAGAATAGACTGTAAGAGGAAATGCCACAGTGTAGGAGGAAGTAGACCTTTCATTCTAGAACCTCAGAGTAACTCAACATTGGTAGTCAGCAGTAGAATGACCAGACAATTTATTTTCTAACCTAGGACACTTCTGGAAGTAAAAGGTGACACTAGGACATATGGTCAGTAGGCAGCATGGAGTTCAGGGCAAAGAACAAGGGGCAGATATAGGTGGCCCTAAACTAAAGTTCTCTTTGGAATAACTAAAGCAGTTGGCCTCCTCACCATAGTACCTAAGAGAGCAGGGAGCTCAATTCTAAAAAAATCAAGCAAATGAAATGAGGAGAATTATGGTAGTGTGGATGCTGCCATCCTGGATAAATGCCCCCTCATTCTAGCATTTGGGGGCCTGATATCTGTCTCCTTGTCATTCTACCCTAAGGTAAAGCCTGTCCAATCAACATACACCACTCGATTACATAAACCCCCCATGCCACCAGGATTCTTCCTTATGGGAGCTGGTGAGCAGAGAGACTAATGCCCTTATCAGAGGAACTCCCTATCACCCTGATTTCTCATTTGTGAATGTGAATAGTAACCTTGAATCAGTGAACGTAACAGGAAATCCGTCACTATAAATAAGGGAGAGTAAGAGAAAAACTGAAAAGCAGAGGTAAACTAAACATAGAGTAGTACTTTTTAAAAGAACTATCACAAGAAACCACAAAAAAAGTCACAATAATTTGTAATCTCTTGAAGGAAAAAAAATGTTTTTAAAATAAGGAGTTGCAACAATTAGAAAAAGGCAACAATTAGAAAGTAAGGAGTGTTTACAAGGTAAAATGAAATTGCCAAAATTAAAAATAAAATCGATACATAAGATGAAAGTTAAAATTGGTAAAAAGGCAAAGACAGAAAATATAAGAAAAATGTTGAGGTCTAATTGTCAAAGCAAATTGAAGGAAAGGCCCCACAGCTAACAGATGTGATTGAAAGGGCTGAATAAAAATTTGCTATGTGAACAACAAAGGAATCACACTGAAAATAAATTATTGTGAAATTTCAAAATTTTAAATTGGAAAACTAGCAAACAAATAACAAATCAATCTCACAGATTTTTTTTTTTTTTAATCAGCAACCCTGAATGTTAGAAGTCAATAGAACATAGCCTTCAAAGTTCTGGGGGGAAAGTGATTTTGAACTTGAATACCTTCCTAGTAAAGGGTATAGTTGGAATAAATATATTTTAAGATATACAAAGCCTTGAAATGTTTGCCTCCAATATACTCTATCTTAGGAAATTACTTGAGGAAGCATGCAAAGAAAATGACAGAGAAAACCAAAGTGGAAGAAAACAGGGGATCTAATAAGCATTAGATTCAACCCTGTAGAGAAACAAAATACTGTAACAAGAAAATCTGCTCTAAGATGATGCAAACTAATGTTGGTACCATGGTAATCAATTTGACTTTAATGCCATGAACATTCCCTATTGTGTGACCCTGGTGCCAAAACAAACATTGCTTCTGTGAAGAAAACTCATGACTGTGCTCTACTTCTTGATTTACCCAGAAACAATATTCATATCATTTTGTAAGATGGCCAACAATTTAGACCTATTAATTCAGAAATGCCAAAGTATAGATAACATAATCAATACATACATTAGGGACACCTGGGTGGCTCAGCAGCTGAGCATCTGCCTTTGGTTCAGGGCGTGAGCCCAGTCAGGGGATGGAGCCCCACATCGGGCCCCTGCATGGAGCCTGCTTCTCCCTCTGCCTGTGTCCCTGCCTCTCTCTGTGTGTCTCTCATGAATAAATAAAATCTTTTTAAAAAACAACATATATTAGCACTGGTAGACACAATGATCCTTAAATCTCTATCCTATTGTATAACAAAGAAAGAAAATCAAATTTGATCCGCTAATTTATGTATCTGGGAATTTAATCCCTTGTATATATATTCTCAGTGTTTCTTGTGTTGTCCCCCTTCACGGTCTCTGGCTTCTCTGGCTTGTTTGGCAATGCACCTTTGCTACCTAATGACTGATCACCCCGTTCTTAACATCAAAATCTGTAGTCTGTTCTCTCTAGTCCAGTCCAGGCTTGGTGATTCTCTAGTGACACTACCCCTTGACCTCAGGTGGCCCTTCAGTGTGACTATAACTCCTCATCTTTTCCCATTCCTAGGGTTCATTTCGCACTTTTCAGCTGCAGGCTCAAGGCTCCACATTTCACAACTCTGGGGAACACAATCAAAATCAATACCCTTTGCAAATGTGCCATTAATAGCATGCTCAGCTTCACATGGTGGTCTTGCTCAGGGTCATGTACTCCACACTATGGTGACTGCCCAGGTTAACTCACCAGTGAGCATCACCAGCTACATTCTGGACACCCTAGTCATAGAATATGTGGGGGTTTCTGATTGCAAGGCATGAAGAGATTTGGGGGAGCTAAACATAATCTCACAGAGACACCATTTTAGTCTAAGCAGAAAAGTGAAGGGGCAGATCTTCCTAGGACATACATTTTAAATCCCAAATAGTAAGTAGAGCAAAAGGAGCACCTGCATGGCTTGGTTGGTTAAGTGGCTAACTCTTGGTTTCTGCTCAGGTCATGAGATTGAGCCCCACATCTGGCTCTGCGCTCTGCACAGAGTCTGCTTCAGTTTCTCTCTCCTTCTCTCTCTGCCCTTCCCACTCATTCTCTCTCTCTCTCTCTCTCTCTCAAATAAATAAAAATTTTAAAAAGTGGATCAAAAGCCCCTCCTCAAATTTTGGCTTTACCCTAAACCTACCTATATGCCTCCTCTCTAGGTCTTTGGACTTTATCCCATATTTAAAAGAAAGTGCCATAAGGGCTAGACTTTAATTATCCTTTCTGACCAGTACTTCTTCTCAACTTTAACTATAAATGAGAATTACCTGGGGAGATTTCAAAAACCCAACTCTCAGACCATAGTGCCAACCAACTATATTCAATGCTGTGAAGATGGCAGCCAGGCATCAGTATTCTTTAAAGCTCCATAGGTGATTCCAAAGTGTACTCAAGTTTGAGAATACTTCTCTATATTCTCCCTCCTTCCTGAGGTGGCATTGGCCTTCCCACTCTCCAGTGACTAAAATAGCCATTGGCTGCTAGAAAATGTGATGTATGGGGAAGAGGAATAAAGCATAGTCAAAATAATTTCAATATATTATTTGATTAGAAAGTAAACCCCAACAATGAAGAAATCAGGAGATGGACAATGGATTCCAAACTGTTGTTTTTAAGTTCTAACATTAAGAATAAATCATTTGGGTTTATTAGGGTCATAGACAGAATATAAATTTTATTTTTGGCCATGTAAGAGAAAATTTGTGGAAAACTAGAAGGAAAGGTTAGAGAACTTGGACACTTTGGGTGCTTTAGTTAAAGATGCAAAAGTCTCCCATAGGAAAGCTAGAAAATTATTGTAGCTATCAAAATCTAGGAAGAGAGAGTGTAGCATAAATAATATATCACCATTGGTCATTTTGAGAGTCAATAGCTTTGCCCAAGAAAGGCAGATAAAAATGGAAGCCTAATTCCATGTTATTTAAAGGAAAGAAGGCAACCATCTGGAGAACTAAAACAAATTGTAAGGGCTGTCTCTTAGAGGTGGGTCTGGGACTGAGAAGAGTTCTCTATTTCTGAAATTTTACTATTTACTACATGTAACAAAAATTACAGATAAAAAAATAATAAAATTAGGATTCCATACTGTGGTGCCTATCAAGGGATAAGGTTTAGGAAAATATCCCCAGTCAAGGCCATGGTGTTGATGGTAACTGCAGTCCACCACTGACATATGCAGAATGCTAGAGCCTGAGCTTCTGTCCACAGCAGTGTCACATGCCTGGGTGGTGACACTGATTCTCCATGGTCAAGTCCTTAGTTTTAGTTAGCAAATTGCTCACCCCAATGTTGCTGCATTATAGTCCTTTAAATTTTGTGCACTCCAGAGAAGATAACATTTATGAAGAAGCCACAGAGTAGCCTTGAAGTTTACCACTTTGCAGTTTCTTCTGACCATAACTTTAAGTATTGGCGTTCTGTTAGAGTGAGAAGGTTTTAGTAGACATTTTTGGTCTATGTGTCACATGCCTTCAGATGCTTTGAGAAATATCTGTCAAGATAGACCATAGGTAAATAGAGCACTGAATTGAATAATGGAGCTGTGATATCTCATCCTGGTTGTACTGCCACCAATTGGTTCTGCATCCTCAATGACATCATTTAAATTCTGGAGGATCAGCAAAACGAGGGGATCCACTGACTCAAGTACTAAATCCCCATCTACCCTTCACACTTTGCACATCAAGGTTTTTTTCTAGAACAAGAAGTGTCAATGTTTGTGTCTGGGTTTTCTTAAAATTTTCTCTACCACCTCACCTAAAGATTGAGCTTTAAAATGTGGGCCTGCCTGTTACACAGGTCTTTAACAAGCCTGGTCTTCATATAGATGGGATGTAAAATTCCAGTTCTATCACTTTTTGGCTGGATAACCATAAAAGCAAGTTTTCTAACTTTTTCTAGCCTCAGTTCCTCAACTATAAAATGGAGATCAGATGTTTACTGCTATTAGAAGGGTTTCATGTATATAACTTCTAGTCTAAAAAGATTCTCAGTAAATGACAACTTGTTATGCTGAGAAAGAAGATGACATTAGCAGCCTAACACATGCTCCCTGCATGGGAAGACAGGTTGTCATAACCACAAGGAGAAGTCCTATGTGAATTCGTGGATAACTAAGTCAGATTTTCCCATTTCCCTCATTTGCAAAGTAACAAGCCTTCTGTTCACACACAGAGTCTGTGTGCTGGGGGAAACCCTGGTCACCATCTGGGTTCAACAGAAGCCAAGAAAAGTAACAGAACAGGATAGCAGATTAAACATCCCTGGGCCATGTCCCTTTTCCATCCCTGGCCACTTTCCCTAGCCTGAACATCTGTCGTAGTGTTCGATACACTTTGACCCTTTGGCCAAGCAAGAGCCCTGGCCTCTCCTCTCAATGTAACCATGGCCACCATTTGGAGTTTCTTGACTTGTGCACTTGTGTGTGTTAGGGTTAGAGGGCTCTGTAATCCATTAAATCTCATCCTCAGCCAATAGAAAGGTGAGGGAGAGGCAGAAGAGGCAGGAAAGGAGGATGATATCCCAATGGCAGTGATGTCTTTGCTGCAAGCCATCACTCTTCCCAATTTCCTGCTTTTTAGTATGGTGGCAGTATTTCTTCAATCTTGCAAAGTAGGTTGGTTTCTTGGTCATTGTTTTGTTTTGTTTCTTACTTTATATCTGTGGTTGGCTCTTGAAGACTAAGATGGAAGAATCAGTCTGTATGTTTAGAAATCTAGTCCTTTGTTTCTATCCAACTATTTTGTTACAAAGTTCTTTACTGATGATTTAACCATGAAAATTAAGCAGCCAATTTAGATGCAATTGAAATACCATATGTTAAGTATACATCAGGTGGAAACACTAAAACACTCTTTCTTGAAGTTAAATTGTGAGTTTAATATCCATGGTAGGTATCCTTTTTCCTAATTTTGACATCTCCGTAGAAAGTAAAACAGTGATGACCTGGGGAGTTGGTGGAAACTCCACATCCAATTGCTTTTTACTAAACTGACTCAGTCTTAATTCAACTAGCACAGTGTTAACTTATGTTACAGCACCGTTCATCCACTTTAGTTAAAAGAAAAAAAAAAAAGCTGTATATTGAATGAGCTCATTTAGAGAATTTTCCTGGATGGAAAATAAAAGTTGAATGTTTGTTTTTCCATACAAATACTATAGTTTGTTTTGTTCTACAGTGGGTACTTTACTGGAAGTAAGCTAAATTTTGGCCACCTTACAATGCATCTTTGTCACCAAAGTAGTCTCTCTTATGAATCCTCCATAGCATTTAACATTTTTATTAATATGCACTTTTAGTTTTCTTTTTATTTCTTTTAAAATATATTTTATATTGTTATTGTTCCTATTATATAGTTGGTTTTCCTTTTAGTCATGCTATTTTTTTAAGATTATATTTATTTATTCATAGAGACAGAGAGAGAGAGAGGGGCAAAGACACAGGCAGAGGGAGAAGCAGGCTCCATGCAGAGAGCCCGACATGGGGACTCGATTCAGGGTCTCCAGGATCACGCCCTGGGCTACAGGCAGTGCTAAACCACTGCGCCACCGGGGCTGCCCAGTCATACTATTTCTTTTGAGAGCAAATTGCAGTTGGTTATTTGGTTATACTGTTACATTTTTTGGTTACTTGGTGCTATTTTTATTTTTTCTTTAAGAATAGTGTGTATCTTTTGCCCATATGTCTAATAGATTTTTCTTTATTTCTTACTAATTTATAAGTGTCCTTTATATATTATACTCTTGTTTTTTCATCTTAAGTTTAGCAGTAGCAGAAAACTTAAAGATTATTCTATTTTACTATTTGTTATAGAAATTAAGAAAGTGAGGTCAGATGACTTTTCCACTGTTATACATAGAGAGTTCGTGGACAACCAGGACTGAAAAATAGGCCTTTTGGATTTATTTAGAAGTTTCCCTCTCAGCCTCCTTGCCTCCATCTTCTTCCTTTTCCTCTTAAGTTGAGCATTATTAGATTATTTGATCTGATTCAAAGTAATAATAAGTTGGTTCCCTACCTCAATAAATTCATCACCAATAGCTGCTGACTCCCAAATTTTACCTTAATTACTGATATTTCCCCTGAACTCAGGATTCCTTTAATAAACCTGTTTGGATTTCTCACCAGCAACTCTAACTCAACCTTTTCAACTGAGGTTTTAATATCTGTTCCCCATCTGCGATTCTTATAGTCTTTCTCATCTGGTACTTGTTCTTGGTGGTCACCGCCAAAATTTTGGTTATCCTTGTCTCTTCTCTTTATCCCTAAATCCTAGCCCAATTCATCATCAGATCTTAGGTTTTCAAAATATACCCAGATATGGTCACATCTCTCATCTCCTCCACCTCCTCCCCAAATTTACCTCTGCACTGATTATCCATAACCTTCTTGGTTCCCTGTCTTCATCTTTGCTCATTAGAGTTTGTTGTCTCACCACAGGTGAAGTGAGACTTTTATAAAATCAGAATGTACTCTCCCACTTCTCCTCAAAATCCCTCAGTGACATCCAACATGACCCAACATCCATATAGTGACCCACATAGTCTTGACCCACTGTACTCCCAAACTGTCCTGGTTTTTTTTCTCTGTTGACAGTTTCTCTTTATTCACTCATGTCCTTGTTTTTCTTCAAATGTCTTAAGTATACTCTTGCCTCAGGGCCTTTGCACCTACTACTCCTTTACCTGAAATGTTCACTCCAATGCATATTCAAAGATAACACCATGACTACAAGGACATTTTCTGCTTTGTAACTGCGAAATCTTCAGCACCTAGAAAAGTGTCTGACACTAGGCTGGTGAACAATTTATGATTATTGAAATATCTAATGAACTATACTCACTAGAAATTATTTTTTGGTGGTATTATAAAAAATACACCATGGCATCCTATGGCTTTTGCAGAACAAAGATAAAATAGCTTAGGAACTGAATCCTTGAATCAGAATAAAATTGAAATTCTTTGCCCCTGACAATCCAACAGCATCTCTTTCCTTTATCTCCCTCCCTCACTACTCTTCAGCCATACTGGCTTTCTTTCTGCTCCTTGAACAGGCCAAGTGTATCTGAGCCTTTGAGCCATTTTTCTGGATGTGCTTTCTTCAGGGAAACCCCTGTTTCTGTACCTTTGCATGGATGATCTCACTTGGATCTCATTTTGAAACTCTGTTTCCCCTATCACTCAAACTAAATAACTCCCTTTCATCATGTCTCTATTATGCCACACTGGTGGGGCATCATGTCTCTATCATGCCACACTGGCGGGGCATGATATGTGTTTGAGGAAAATAAAGCCACTCTTTATTTTCCTCAAACACATATCCAGAGAGCAAAGACCTTACGTGTTATTTCTAGCACTGTATTACCAGAGCTTCACATTATATGACACATAGAGGACACTCACAAAATATTTTCAGGATTAATAAATGTTTTTAGTCTGGCTGCTCAAGATCAGACAATCTGTGCCTCCAAGATGGCACTAGCCACATGAGTCTGTCTCCGACAAAGACTGTGAGAACCTCTGGGACAAGTACGATGTCTAATTCATAGTCACTTCCTTGCCATTTCCCACAGTTCCTGGCACCTACTTGTACCCCATAGATGTTTGCCAAACTAACACGAAGCAGCACGAAGGCCATACAACCTCTTCACCAAGTCATTTCACTGGAGAATATGAATATTCACTTGAGAATAGAGAATATGAGTTACAGATAGTAAAATATTAAAAGTGAATATTACTAGATGGCCAAGGGAAGCCCTATAAATAAGGGTAACAAAAGAGTTAAGACATCAAAAAATTAAGTGCCTAGAATTAGCTTTCAGAGGGAGAAGAAATACAACAGTGAGATCATCAATTCAGGTACTCATTTCAGAGCAATGCCAAGTTTCTGGTACTATAAATTTGCATGGCCTTTTTTTTTTCCCTAGGCTAAGAAATAATGTTACTGATGTACTACATTTAATGGTTCCCATGGATAAGCCATCTTTTTTGATTACCTGAGCACACTTCTTACAGTAGCTATTCTAAGCTTTCTCCATCCTCCCACTCTCTCTTCCTCCCTCTCGTCCCTGTCCCTCCCTTCTTGCTCCTCCTCTCCTCCCTTTCTTCTTCTCCTCCTCCTCATTCCTCTCCTTCTCCTTCTTCTCCTTCTCTCACCTCACAGATGGTCCTATCTCCCACTTTGCTGAGAAAAATCAAGGCCATTAAAGGAGAAATCCCCTAACCTTCTATCTTCTCCATCAAAACTATCTTTGATCTAGACACATTCCTCTCTCATTTTCTTCTGTCTTGATATAATAGCTACTTTCTCTTTTCCAAAAATTAACCTTAACTTTGCATCTTAATACCTTTTTCTTTTTTGTTAAAAAACACCTTGTATCCTCAATTATTTCCTATTTCCCAGAATCATGCATATATTTCTTTCTATTTGTTCCTTCTCTTTAGCCTTCAAACATATACAGGTCTTCCCTGTCTTAGAAAACCAATGGTTGCTCCTATTGCTCCTCCCCAACCCAGTTGCTATATTTTCCTCTGTGGCTAAGTCTTATATGCATCACACCTCCATGACTATCTCTGTTCTTACAATATAGTCCCTCTGTTATCACAGAGTCCTGCTCATGATTCAGGTCTCAACTGTGGTAACACTGGACTACAAATGTGGATACCAAACATGACTTTCTACATTTCACATTCAATGACCTCCTCCCACTGTTGACTCTGTTGGGTTGATATGCAACATTCATCCCATGGTTTGCCCATAACTTTCAAACATGATGCATGCACACCTACTTTTCCTCCAACTTATTCTCCAAATTATTGTATTTCTTAATTGTGGACAGCATTCTAAAGTCTCTATGGCACCTACTTGTACCATACCTTATTTAAACATAAATATGGTTTTTATAGAAATTTAAATAGAATAAAAGTTTTATAGCACTGCAAAGAGAACCAAAATTAAAAAAATAGCTTGAAAAGAAAAAGGTTACTTAGAATAATGTTATAAAATATTATGATAAATATTTTATAAATAGTAGAGGGAAGAAAATGGGCATAGGAGTGGTAACTAGTCACAGTTTCATTTGATTAGCCGTGCTGGTGGAAGTGATGTCTAAGCTGAGTAAAATTAGCTACCTTGAGTGAGAGTGGGCTGATGTTGCAGGAGGAAGGAGCAGCATGTGCAAAGGACTGCAGGAGAAGACAGAATGATGCACACTTCTGTTTACTTAGTGAGCATTTGAGTGTCTACTGACACATCATCAAGAGGACCAACAAGCATTTTTTGTTTTAGGGTTGTTTTTTTTACATAATTTATTTTTAAAATTTAAATTCAATTAATTAACATATAATGTATTACTCATTTCAGAGATAGAGGCTAGTGATTCATCAGTCTTAGGTAATCTTCAGTGTTCATTACATCATGTGCCCTCCTTAATGCTCATCACCCAGTTACCCTAACCCCCCATCCCCACCCCTCCAGCAACCCTCAGTTTGTTTCCTATGATTAAGAGTCTCTTATGGTTTGTCTCCCTCTCTGATTTCATCTTGTTTTATTTTTCCCTCTTTTCCCCATGATCCTGTTTTGTTTCTTAAATTCCACATATGAGTGAGATCATATGATAATTGTCTTTCTCTGATTGACTTATCTTGCTTAGCAAAATACCCCGTAGTTCCATCCAAATCATTGGAAATGGCAAGATTTCATTCTTTTTGATGACTGAGTAGTATTCCATTGTATCTGTATACCACATCTTCTCTATCCAGTCACGTGTAGATGGACATCTGGGCTCTTTCCACATTTTGGCTACCATGGATATCACTGCTGCAAACATTGTGGTGCAGGTGCCCCTTCAGATCACTGCATTTATATCTTCAGGGTAAATACCTAGTAGTGCAATTGGTGGATTGTAAGGTAGCTCTATTTTCAACCTCTGAGGAATCTCCATATAGTTTTCCAAAGTGACTGCACCAGCTTGCATTCCCACTAACAATGTATGAGGATTCCCCTCTCTGTATCCTTGCCAACATCTGTCATTTCTTGACTTGTTACATTTAGCCATTATGACCAATGTGCAGTGGTATCTCGTGATTTTTTATTTGTATTTCCCTGATGCCAAGTGATGTCGAGTATTTTTTCATGTGTCATTGGCCATTTGTATGTCTTCTTTAGAGAAATGTCTGTTCATGTTTTTGCCCATTTCTTGATTGAACTATTTGTTCTTTGGGTGTTGAGTTTGATAAGTTCTTTATAGATTTTTCATACTAGCCTTTATCTGATAACACATTTGCAAATATCTTCTCCCATTCTATCAGTTATTTTTTGGGTTTGTTGACTGATTCCTTTGCTGTGCTTTTTATCTTGATGAAGTCCCAATAGTTAACTTTTGCCTTTGTTTCCCTTGCCTTTGGAGATGTGTCTAGCAAGAAGTTGCTGTCACTGAGGTCACAGAGGTTGCTGCCTGTATTGTCCTCTAGGATTTTGATGGATTCCTGTCTCACATTTAGGTCTCTCTTTCATTTTGAGCTTATTTTTGTGTATGGTGTAAGAAAATGGTCCAGTTTCATTCTTTTTCCATGTGGCTGTCCAATTTTCCCAATACTATTTGTTGAGGAGATTGTCTTTTTTCCATTGGATATTCTTTCCTGCTTTGTCAATTATTTTTTGAATACTTTATTTCACGTGAATCTTCAGACAGGATTTTAAGGAGATTTTAAGTAGAATTCTTGGCTGTCTACTGCCATGGTCTAATACAGGAAAGGTCAAATGAGTGATAACAGTAAGTCTATTGTGAAAGGGAAGAGCAAGTCCTGGGCTGAGGTGGACAAGATGAGGAAGGTAAGCTAAACCTTAAAGTAACACTTGCATTTCATCCAGTTATAAAACTGATTACTGTGACAGATAGACATAGTTCTGGCCCTCACACACATTGTAACTTTTTCTCATATGTCTCTTCTATAAGTGTCTACTATATTAATTTCAGTAGGCTGACTAAAGAAACAACCTCATAATCTCAATGACTTACCATGAGAAAAGTGTATTTTTTACCTCACACTCCAAAGCTGTTCTTAGGAAGGAGAAGGCTCCTCCACACAACCATTCAGGAACCCAGGATAATGCATTCCTATACCTTGTACTTTACATTTTCTAGAGCCTTGATATCCAAAATGTGATTCCTGTCCCAGCAGCATTATTACTATCATGTGGTAACTTCCTAAAAATGCAAATCCTTGGGCCTCACCACAGACTGGCTAAAGTCAGAGGCTCTGATTCTAGGATCCAGAACTATGCTCTTCCCAAGCTATCCAGGTGTTTCTAAAGTCTGAGTACTGCTGTCAAGGCCTAGTGGATGAGGACAGGGATTGTGGAGGATCATACAGGAAGATATTCAGGTGCCAGTCCCAGAAGTAGCACATATTCAGTCCACAGTCCATTGGTTTCTACTGTGTCATGAGGCCCTGCCTACTATTTAAGAGGGGATGGTTGTATGGTTCAACTCTTTGCTCAGAAGAAGAGTTCTCCCCTCCTCACTGTTCTTCCCACTTCAGGTTCCCCCCACCCCCAATTAAATTCATGCTCTGCTCAGTAGTCATACTAATCTTCCTAAAAGGGGACTCTGTTATGCCACCCTCTGACTAAAACCTCCATGGGTCTCATAGTTTCTGAATGACACTCCTTAGTTCTCCAAGGACTGGTTTCTGTTGCCTCTTTGCCCACCTCCCTTGAACTCTAAACATCAGCCATCTTGAACTGCAGTAATAACAACTAACTGGTCTATTCACCGGCCACACGCCCACATCTCTCAGCCTTTGTGCCTATAGCTTTTCCCATACCTCTCTTCCTCCTGGCCAGGCCCATTCAACCATTATAGCTCAGCTGGGATGTGACAGCCAAAAACATCTCCCTGAAACCACTTCCTATCTCTCCCTCAAGACTGGGTAAGATGACCTCTACTAACCTAGAATCATTCTTATCACTTGGGATTACAATCACTTGAGTCTCTGGAGGACAGAGACTGTATTTACACAGTATTGCTTCCTGGTTTTCCATAAAGAGCCTCGCACATGGTAGATATTTAATGAATGTCTTTTAAGTAATTAATTCAAAGTGGCTTAATGGAAGCTCAGTGGGTGATTACAGATGAGAATGTTGATCGTACTGTACTTTGGCCAGAATTTGTTATTAAGTCCAATATGCTTACTCTTTCTTTCTTTCCTTTTTTAAGATTTTATTTATTTATTCATGAGAGACACAGAGAGAGAGAGAGGCAGAGACACAGGCAGAGGGAGAAGCAGGCTCCATGCAGGGAACCTAACATGGGACTCGATCCCGGGTCTCCAGGATCACACCCTAGGCTGAAGGCAGCGCTAAACTGCTGAGTTACCGGGGCTGCCCACACTCTTTCTTAATAAAGTACTGCACAACTATAGCCAAGACCTTTACCCCTGAATACACAAGGGCTGCATATACATGGGTCTGGAGTAAAGCAAAGCTATCTGCATCACCAAAAAATCAAGTCAAAGCCCCACTCTGGTCACAGCCCATCTTTTTTATAGACAAAACCTATAGACAAAAAAATATCTCCATCCCATGTGATTTTACATATGTAATTTACATAATAAGTAGGCAAATAAAGAAGCCCAATATTTGACACATAATCAAATTACATTGTTCAGAAAACAGAGAAAAATCTTTCTGGTGCTGGTAGGACACAAAGATCTCTCAGTAGCTTAATTGTTGGATGAATCAATCTCCTATTCCTGTGAGTGCTTCTGCCATGACTCATTCTGATGGACTAATCTTTAATTGAAAATGATAAACTCAGAGGATGTTCTCTTAAAAATATATAGCAACACCCTTCACAAGGGTATGAAGATAAGTAATATTAGCTTCCAAAAGTTATGATAATTCCTCATGTAAAGAATATGAGCAGAGGCAATAGTTGCTGCCTTGGGTCTTCTCCTCATCTGTGCTCTTGATGATCTCATGATCCCCTTCTCTAATGGACTTTGCTTTAGCAGCTACTTTCATATCTCTTTCCCCAATGATTGTCTCCTCAGTCTGTAATCAATCGTGACTGCTGCTCCCATTGCAAAAAAAAAAAGCCTAAGTAACAGACGTGCCATTTGGGTTCTCTGTGAAATAGATAGGTAAATGGTTGGAGTGAAAAAGTCTACTGAGGAATAAGATGTGTGAAAGTCAAGGAGAGGAAGCAGAGTTGTGCTTCCTCTCTTTGAGAAGAGAGGTGGCATCACTTGGCCAGACTTGCATAGCTAATAAGTGGCAGAGCCAGGATTGAAACTCCACACACCCAGCCCCAGAATCCACGTGCATAAACCACTATCTGTACTGCCTATCTTCTCCTGCCCTGATAGATCATGCATTTTATTATTACTCAAATCATAGCTTTTCATAATTATTTATTATGGGCCAAACACTCCACTAAGTGCTTCATCACATACATTACCTATTTGTGAGGAAGGCATCACTTTGTGTCTTTTACATATTAGAAACCTGCATCTCAGTGAGTTTAAATAACATGCCCAGAATCATTCAGCAAGTAAGTAGCAGAATCAAAATTCATACTTGAAATCCATGCTTTCAACCCTGATGCCACTGGTCCTTCATACTGTCATTGCCTTTGCATTATGATAGAGCTCCATTGTAACCACATAACCTAACAAATTACAGACAATGAATAAGAATTTGCGAAATGAATGAATGAATTCCAGAATTTTTGTCTGCAATTATGGAATTATCATCTTTTAAATGATGATTTAAAAATCTTAAAAGAATTGAGATAATACTATTCCCAATGTTTCAATTATCTTTTTAAAAATGTTTGCGATAGCTCTTATGCTATGAATAAAATTTCTACTAGTCAATATGTTAGGCACACATACTGGAAAAGGTTCAGGAACTTAACGATGCTGTTTTTATGAATAACCATGGATAAGCAGATAATTCTTAAACTTCCATGCACACAAGAATCACTGGGGAAGATTGGTTAAAGTGCAGATTACCAGGCCCCACCAGCCAGATTCCTATCCAATAGATTTGATAAGAAGCCTAGAAATGCGCATTTTATGGTAATCTCCAAGTAAGTCTACAGTGGATGGTCCATCGACCACATTCTGAAAACCTCAAGTGAATCACTGGTGCTGCCATTAGCTCATCAACTTCTATGTCACCTATGAGAAATCTGAAAAAACATATAGCTTTTCCAAAGGGTAATATTGCCACTGGAATACAACAGTTTGATGACCATTATCTCCTATAATGATTTTTAGAACTGTATGATAAGACCTAAGACCCATAGCATAACACATGTTATGTGCCAACTCAGCTTTGTTGGATCAAGGTGGACAGAATATTTCATAGCTGTTTAAAGCTTCATACCAATTTGGGGGGTGGGGGATCAGCTAATGACTCACTTTGCATATTCATTGTGTTTATGTTACCCCAGCAGAGTTTTATTTTTATTTAATAATATATCATCAAAATTAAGATACCTTGTTATAAGAATTACTCTCCCATTAACTATCACCAAGTAAGGAAAAAAAAAATCCCCCAATGGAGAATTCAGTATGAGACAACAAAGAGCTATGCCCTTCGATGAGGTCAAAGGAGAAATGGGGACAGTGCCTTAATTTGTGTTCCTCCAAAAGCAGATCCTGAGCCAGACCTCGGTGCAGATAGTTTATTTGGGAGATGGTCCCTAGAAGCACAAGTGAATAGTAGGGAAATGAGAGAGAAGGGAAGGGACCTATGAAGTATCAGTCATGAGCAGATTACTACTATAAGAAAATGGACTTGGTCTCCACTGAGGAGTGAGGACCTGTGTAGACCACATCATAGAATCGCTGCATGGAAGGGTAGGGAATCTGGGGCATTATTAAACAGCTCCCTTCCTTCATGGGTTGAGGGTCACCCCTGGCCTTATTAGATCCCCAGCACTTTTTTAGTGAAAAGAAGCTATTTTTTTAAAGATTTTATTTATTTATTCATGAGAGACACACACAGAGAGAGAGAGAGGCAGAGACACAGGCAGAGGGAGAAGCAGGCGCCATGCAGGGAGCCTGACGTGGGACTCGATCCTGGGTCTCCAGGATCACACCCTAGGCTGTAGGCGGTGCTAAACCGCTGAGCCACCAGGGCTGCCCTGAAAAGAAGTTAATAAGCAAATGATCCTCAAACTTCCATATGCACAGGACTCCTTGACTGCCCTTTTCCCCAGGCTGAGCAAGTCACGTGAGCACTTGGAGAAGCAGAGAGATGCTTCAAAGAGGGGAATCTGTCCAAGTACCCAGGGTTACTATGTCAACCGCAGAACTCTCAGAGGTGGCCTCCGGAGGATGGCCCAGGCACCAAGAACTGCTCCAAAAAGCCAAGAAACTTGGGTATCTTACCTATGACATCGATGGAAGTGGATTTTTTAAAAAAGTCTCCCATAAGAACTTGAGTCACAAACTGGTACTAATCCCATAGGTTTGTGTCCTGAATTCATAACCCAGTGCAGTCCACAGAAACCACAGGCAGGGAATTTAATTTAACTGATTTCTGGTTGGTAACGTTGTCCAGTGACTAACCAGCAAATGTAAATCCTCTGTCTGAACTTGGCTTCAACCCAGGTTAACAGCAATTGTAGTCCTATTGATTATTCATCTCAACTTCCCATATGTTAAAATGTAGGGGGAAAAAAACATGTCCCCAAATCAAGGTAATACAGTAGTAGCAATATAGCTACAAGATAGATGCAATTCCTGCATACTAAAACCTGAAAGGGGGTAGTAGGGTGGCTCAGTGGTTGAGTATCTGCCATTGGCTCAGGGCATGATCCCGGGGTCCTAGGATCGAGCCCCGCATCAGGTTCCCCACAGGGTGCCTGCTTCTCCCTCTGCCTATGTCTCTGCCTCTCTCTGTGTGTCTTTCATAAATAAATAAAATTTTAAAAAAAGAATAATAAAACCTTAAGGGGCACCTTCCACTTTCCCCCAACATACACAACCACACCACCACAATTCTCACAGAAGTTTCTTTGTAATGGAAGACATAGTAAATGGTATATGAGAACCCATCTTCTTTCCTTCTCCAAGGTTTACAACCACACAAATAATCAATATTCTCTTGAAATCAGCCAAATAACAACTGGATTAAATGTAACAAAACCAGAAATCTGAAATTGGAGGGCAGCTTTTAGTATAATGCTTCTCATTTACCAAAGGGGGCCGCAGGGCAGGGGGAATGTTCCTGCTTCTTACTGAATTATTGTAGACTTTCTAAAAAAATTTACAAGCAAAAAATGTCAATATAATTCTGCAAGTTGAACAAAATTAAGCTTTTGTTTTTTTCCCCTTCAAAAAGTCTGGTCTTCAGGCTTTTATTTGACAATCACATATGGCCTGGTCTACACCTTTTTTTAAATTTTTTTTTAAGAAAAGCATTGTGGCCGGAGATCAATAAATCAAAATTGGGTTGCCTCCTCCTCAAAGGTGAATTGTTATCTTGCTGAAGAGGTTATGTGACAGGATCTCAAGTTTGGTAAAATAACATGAACAACAACAACAAAAAGGATTAAGATTTCTTTGCCTGAAAGGGAAATTCTGGATGTTATTTTTTCTACTATGAAAGAGTTTCCTGAATTGTCTCCTAGAACAAGAGATTAAATGTCAAGAGATAAAGCAGGTGCAAGGCCCATTATTTGGTGTCCTCAGAGCCCATTCTCTCACTGAAGTTGCTGTTTCCATACAGGGAATGAAGTCAACTTGACAACTACAGAAGGAGTATCTACGACAGTCTGAGAGAAGAGGCAAATAGGCAGTCAGAGGGCTAGGGACTCTTGGTTGTCAAAATTCAAGCTAGGCATTTCTGACTATGGGATAGACCAGAGTGCCTCTGTCAAGATCATTAGTCAAGAAAAAGCAAAATTCAGCAGTTAGGAGTCAATCAAGCTGTAAAGCAACAGGCCAGTTAAAAGGCTCAGCATCCCTGGGGTTTGGGAATAGGACTGGGCAGCCTAGTGATGTCAGCCTCAAGAGGCTAGTGCTACAGCATAAATCCAGGGAGACCCCTGAAGTCTGGAGGATGACATCATCACAGACTCAACCACCGTTGACTGACCACCCCCTTTAGTACCAGAGGCCTCAGATCATCTTGTGCCCAAGGAAGCCATGAAACCTTATGCTGCTCATGTTTAGAATCACTTCCCTGGGGAATCTCTGGGTGGCTCAGTGGTTTGGTGCCTGCCTTCGGCCCAGGGCGTGATCCTGGAGTCCCAGGATCGAGTCCCACGTCAGGCTCCCTGCATGGAGCCTGCTTCTCCCTCTGCTTGTGTCTCTGCCTCTCTCTCTCTGCGTCTTTCATGAATAAATAAAATCTTTTAAAAAATTAAAATAATAAAATAAAATAAAATAAAATAAAATAAAATAAAAAAAAGAAAAGAAAAGAATCACTTCCCTGAATTCCAAACTAAGCCACCAAATACTTTAAACCCTAGGGGTAAAAGTTCCAGAGTGACATTAACCTGGTTTTTCAGATTAAAGAGGACACAAAGTAAGTCCATCTTTAAAATGATAATCAAACCACCAAGCTTTAACTCTAAAGTATCTGGCAGAGAAATATGACCCATACCACAGGGCCCTGAAGACCCTGTACGAGAGGAGAGCCTTGGTACACCATCATTTTTACTGAGCCTGCTGCCACTGACCACAGAGAAGTCCCTGGCATCTGATGAGGACCTACTCTCTTCATCGTGAGTAAATTTGTGCTACCTTCTCCCACCCAAACATCTTAGGAATGCAAGACTTTCAAGTCCATTGCTTTCAAATGGATTAGCACCCCAAATTCCAGTCTTATTTCAGCTTTCTCACCATTGTCATTAGTGTTTGATGAAGTATTAGAAATAGCCCAAAAGTGAAGTTAGGAGAAATTTTAATTCTGACCTCAGAGCCAGGTGACCTGAGGCAACCATGCCTTTTCTCTGAGACCCAGTGTCCACATCTGTGAAAGGGTTTGATTGGTCTAGAATATGGTCAAGGGTCTTTTTTATTCTTTGAGGAATGCAGTCCTATTCAGACAACAAGAAATAACAGAGTTACAACCTAAAAGGAGAATAAAGTCCCTAAACAGAAGAGGTTCGCAAACATAACATAGACTTCTCACAGGCAACTTTGAATTCTGTTTAGTGAAAGGCTTCTGGCTGATTTTAATAGCAGTAACATTTTAGTTACATATTTAGTGGATTTGGCCTGGACAGTCTTTTAGGGTGTGTGTGTGTGTGTGTGTGTGTGTGTGTGTGTGTGTTTGCTCTGGTAGTGATAAATATTCAGAAAGTATAAACATGGTTAAAGCCAAAAAAACTCAAAGATTAAGATCCACGTATCTGTGATAAGGCATTGTGAATGGAAAATGGATTAGAGTTTAATACCAGGTGTGTTTGAAACTTTTCCTAGTAGGAAAAATTATATCCTTTTTTGAAGGGTGGGAGGGGGAACTAAAAGAATTGATGTTGAGGAACCAAGACCAGAAATAGAAATACTGTAGCAGAACTGAATGCACTTAGTTATCCTTCAGAGACCTCTGATAAACTATCCTCCAGTGCTCTGTAATCTGCTACTTATTTCTTGGATGCAGCTTTCTTCCTGGGTGTAGATTTCTAGTACTGTGGTCATGGACAAAGGTGGTACACTAGGTTTTATTAAATGTTCAGAATAAATTGTGCTATTTAGGAAAATGGAATAGACAAAAAGGGCAAAATCTAGTGGAAATAATTAAGGAGTCTATAATTAAGGATGTATAGGATTAAATTATTCTTTGACTAAAGAGCTATATACTTAATGGTGCAGGATTTCAACCAAAGCAGTCAGAGGCACTTTCTTTCAGGAACCTTAAATGTATGATGAAGTTTCTGAGAATCCAGCTTTGGTTATTGCCAGCAGTGAGTTCCTTCCTTATGAAAGATTCCACATAAAGAACCACTGAAAAGCCCAAAGCTGCCCCACTGTGGCTCCTTATATAGTTAAAACCCTATTAGAATGAAAGAATCAAAAGACTCCTCTGGAAGAAATACATATCTCTGTGTTCACTAAGACCCTGCTGTGTGCAGATTTATCTGGTTTCTGTAGAGAAACAAAAGCCACGATGGGTGTGTGATGGTGTGGGGAGGGAGTTTGAGAGACACTTAATCTGTGTTGTTTCTGCTGGAAAGACCCTAATCTAAGACCAGTGCTGGCAGCCCCTGGCTGAGAAGGGCCTCCATGTAGTTTCAATTCCTGCCAGGCTCTGAAAAGGTGGGGAATGCATAATGAGGCTGAATGAAAATTAGATGCTTAATTGGGGTCTGGGAAAAGGAAAGAAAAAGCCAGGCTTATAGAATGTGATCAACCTCCAGCTCAATGCCTGGGAAGCCTTCAGTGGTTGCTATCAAGCACAGAGGAACTTGAACTGCCTTGCAGCCTGGGGAATGTGGGGGAATGGAAGAAGAGTGAAAAGGTGGGGGCAGGGAGGTGGAGCTGAAGGAAGAGTAAAAAGGGGCCAGGCCTAAGCTATTCTGGCGGAAGATGTGAAAAGCAGAGTCCTTCAGATGTTTTACAGACAGGAGATATTTCTTCCTAACCAAATGCTTAGCATGGGTGCAAACGATCTGAAACTGATCCAGCCACCTGGCTCCAGCTTCCATGCCATCTGCCTGTCCTCGAAGAGTTTTCTTCACCCTATTCAGAAAAGGTGAATCACTCTCTCCTTTGTGCCTTTGCAGTTCTTGCTAATAATGTCACTTGGCTTGTGAGCAGTTAAATCAATCTCTCTCTCTCTCTCTCTCTCTCTCTCTCTCTCTCTCGTCTCTGTTTCTGTCTGTCTCTCAGCTAGCTTGTGAACTTCATGAAGGCAACCATACCATATGCCTCATTCATTTTGTCTCCCAGCCCATAATAGGCATCGAAGTATCTGGTGGACTTTTCTTTTTCTTCCTAAATATTGGGTTTTTCTGTAGCGTAGTTATTTGAACAATAACCGATGATGAATTTCCAAACCATTCTCAAATGACTGTATGGAGGCACATCATCAGGTAAAACATAAAAGAATGTGATCTCATGCCTACCCTCAGCAACCGCCACCACCTTTCATCTCCTACTAAAGACATCTTCTGATTTTGATTAGAGTAGAATGTTCCCAATTAATACATGAAGTGTGTTGCCATGGAAAGGGTGTCTTGTTGAAACTTGTGAATTTTCCACTTGCTTGATCCTGTCAGCCTAATCATTTATTATTTGACTTTGGAGAGGGAGCCCTGGGCATATGTCTACAGTGTTTGTCCAAGTGATCAAGAGAGGTAGTGTGGTCAAGTAGTAGCTTTAGCACTGAGGTTTTGAGGAGAATGTACACTAGGTAGGGGACAGAGTATACATTTGTCCCAAATGATACCTTTGTCCCAAAGCAGTATGAGCTAAATAGAAATCAAGTACATCAGTCTGCTCAGGTGGCCATAACAAAGTACCATCGATAAATAAGACAAATTTTCTCAGAGTTCTAGAGGCTGGGAAGTCCCAAGTTCAAGATGTTGACCAATTTGATTTTGCGTGGGAGCTCTTTCTGGCCTATACATGGCCTCCTACTCAATGTCTCCTCATGTGACAGCTCTCTCTTCTTTCTCTCTCTCTCTCTCCTTCTCAGGCCACAGCCCTATCAGATTAGGGCCTCAACATTATGACCTCATTTAACCATAGTTATCTCCATAGAGGCCCCATCTTCAAATATAGTTACATTGTGGATTGGAGCTCTAACACAGGAATTTGGAGGAATACGAACTTTCAGGCTATAACATCAAGTCTACAATCAGAACAATCATTTGATGAATATTCCTAAAGCCAGCTGCTGACAAAGGTTAAGTGTGTGTGCCACATGTTGGGAATATACAATCACACTAACCAAAACACTTTGTACACCTGGTCTTGGGTTTAAGATGATGCTGGGAAGTCAGATTTCAAACCTCACTCCTTCAAATAGTAACATGAAAAGAGGTACATAAAACAAGCAAATGAAGAACACCAACAAAAACAATAATCTGACAGAAGAATGGGCTGGTAGCCATCAAAAGAAAAGGTACATTTCCAGAAATGCTGAAAGCATGAGACTGGTGTTGCCCAGCCTACCCCCTAAATCTGCTATGCTCAGAAATAACACTGAATAGGACCTTACTAGCTACCATTTGCCTCTGCAACTGGGAGAGGAGCAGCCCAAGGAAATTCCCGCAAAAGTATACAGTCAGCCATGAACACCTTTTAGTTCTCCCTTCCCCAAGAGACAGGAAAACCCTCTGTAATTCTACATTTCAATTATCTCCTGCTGGGAGTAAAATGGGAGAGGAAAAGCAGACCAATAACAAATGCCTAGAACTAGTTACCTCTAGCAAAAACCAGGAATTTCACTAGATAGAAAACAAAAGAGAAAATCAACAAGGCAAGATCTTGGGGCACCTGTGTGGCTCAGTTGGTTAAGCATCTGACTTCTACTCAGGTAGCAATCGCAGGGTCCTAGAATTGATCCCTGCTCCAAGATGGTCCATCTCTGTCTGTCTGTCTCTCTTACTTAAGAAATCCAGTACAACTAATGTGGTAAATAGCTCTGGCTACTTTACCTCTCCTAAAGAAAATCCTCAAAAGAAAACACCCTTCTTGGTAGCTCGTGGAGGACCAACAGGCCACAGATACTTTGAGAAAGAAGAAACATGCTAATGAATACGTATCACACGTCTTGCCCCTTGACAGAGGAGGAAGGAATGAAGCCAGTGAGCATGCAAGTCAGCAAAACACAGACGAAGAAGCTATTGTGAAAGAAAACATAACCCCAGACAAAGCTTAAAATTCCCTACAATAGCTATAAAAGAATTTAAAAGAACATTAAAGATCTTGAAGTTAAGGTGATAAATGACATAATGATCTGAAATGTAGTCATGACAGAGACACATTTTCAACCATTAGGAAAATAAATCAATTAAGAACAGCAAAGACAAAGTTACTGACAAAGAAAAAAGGCTTGAGATTATCACAGTGAAAAAGAACACAGAAACTCTAAAACAATTTGAGAAAAGATGATATATATAGAAGAGAGAAGGAATAAATTGTTCTATGTGGGAACAGTTGGTTCTGTTTCTGAAATTTAGAAGTCAACATATAGAAGAAAAAAAATTCTCTAAAATGAAGGGAAAACTGAACTGATGATCTAATGGGCAGACCACGTTCCAAAAAATCAATACAGATATCTCCCCACAAGAACACATCTTTAACAAATTAGTTAATTTAATTAATATTAATTAATTAATTAAAGAATTAGCATATGTTTAAAAACAAAGCCTAAGCACAGATCAAACTCATGACTTTGTAGCTATGATTGCTATGGGACAAAATTAGAAAGCAATGTCAAGACTGAGTTGATTAAAATGTATTATTAAGAGGGGTAACTATTATCACAATAATGTGGCGTAGCAAGCCATCTTCAATCTCATGGGCTTAGAATATAACTAGCTATCTTTGGTTCATGGATATGAGAATCAACTACATTTAGTCTGGGTTAGGAAGGAAACCAGGCTGTTAGTTGAATCCAGGTCATTCTCTCCTTGGATCAACTGCTCCCTAAAGCATGTTCCTCTTGAGGTAAAAGGCAGGCACACAAGAGGCCAATCCCCGACTCTACAAATGTATTTCAACCCTCTGACTCATTTCTGCTACTATTCCATTGGCCAAAGCAAATTCCATGGCCAAGTCCAATGTCAAGGGATAGTGACATAGACTCCCATGGTGGTAGAAAATAGGAAGTGAACATTTCTGTGTAATTATCAAATCCACCACATTAATAGTGAAGCTAGAAGATAGATAAGGCAAAAATCAAGATGGTTCAAGAATACCACTTTAAATCCAGACAGGCCCGGCTCGCTATAGCTGTTATAACACCTATGCAACTATATACTCTGAGAAATAATTATTCGTCATTTGAAATATCGCATGGAGTTTATTGTCAACACTAATCTCAAAAGAAAAATTTGAAGGATCCTCCAACATCTCTCCATGTTTATGTATTAAAAATCTGGTTAACTGCATTCTATGAGCATCTAAGTGGCTTTTCTTTATGATGAGACCTGTTTAATTTATTACTTTTTATGTAATACAACTGACCTACAAAAGGTTACCATAATCAAGGCTTTGAGGAGGACAGTTGCTGTTGGTAATTGAAAATGAAAAAAGTACTGAATGTCCCAGACACTTTCTATTTTAGCATCTTTCATCTCCTGCTAGGAGCCCTGAAATGTACCTCCTGTTTGTGTTTCAAGCAGTAGCAATCAAAGTGGGGGGAGGGACCCGCAAACTGGAATAAACAAGCTCTAGAGGCAATTTTTGTTTTGATCAGATTCTGTTGTCTACATGAAATGGATTCATTTCCCCAGGGCATTCAGTTGCATTGCCCAGGAGGGTAAGAGCTGATAGGATAATACCAGTTCCACACCACACACGTCAGAGTAACAAATCTCTGTCATTCCTCTCCCTCTTCCCAAATACATCACACACATGCATGCACGCACACATGCATGCACATACGCACACACACAAACACTTGAACCACGCACCGCACACAGTCATATGTTCATGCCGTATGCACATATCCTGCATACTCATGATGTTAAATAAATTAATAATGTCTATCAGACATACCTCTAGTGTCTTTGGAAACAGATCTAATAGCTAATGCTTCCCTCTGCTCCTGGAGTGCAGCCATATACAGGGCTACAATTTTGATTTCTGGTTTTATCTCTCTGTGTCATGGGTCTCAAACGTGCCATCAGCAGGAGATGTCCTGCTGATCTGTGCCAATATGGTGACCTAATCTGAGGTTTCTCATATGGATGTTTTGTATTACAAAACAATAAGGTTGAAAAGACAAAACATAAGGCAACCACCTCAAATGTTCACTATTTTTTGATCTGCCTTTTGAGTTTTGCTTTCTTCAACGTCTTCCTTTCTCATTCACCTAGTTCTTGAAAGTGTTTCCTATGTGCCTTCATTTTCCTTGAGCATTGTTTCATTGACTAGCATCCTGCCTATTAGATCAAAAGTTGTCCATGATGCCACAGGGGTTCTCCAGAGTAGTATCACCAAAGGGTTGTTATCATTGATAGTAATGACCTTGAAAGAGATGTCATAGAAGAATCAGCCACAGGTACCTTTAGATCCCATTACAAATAACAACCCTGAAGGGAAAGTCAAGGAAGTAATGTTTAAGGTCAGGTCAATTAATTTCCCTTTCAGAGTAATCATTTCTTATGAAAAATAACAATAATGTTATGTGTTAATTAGTTCTGACGGTGTCTCAGTGAGTTAAACAAGGAGTTAGAACATTTTATAAGTTAGACAAGGAATGAGAACATTCTGAAGCCACTCTAATAGTGAAAAAGCCAAGGCTTTTTTTTTTTTTTTTAGATCCAGGAAATCTTTTTTTTTTTTTTTTTTTAATTTATTTATGATAGTCTCAGAGAGAGAGAGAGAGGCAGAGACACAGGCAGAGGGAGAAGCAGGCTCCATGCACCGGGAGCCCGACGTGGGATTCGATCCCAGGTCTCCAGGATCGCGCCCTGGGCCAAAGGCAGGCGCCAAACCGCTGCGCCACCCAGGGATCCCAGCCAAGGCTTTTAAATGCTGAGCTTTGGCCAGAGTCATTCAAAAAAATGAAGTGACTAACAGGATATTCTCTCATGACATATTTGTTTCTGTCTTGCCCATTTTCCATTGGGTTCTCTGTCTGTTCTCTGTTGTTTTGCATATTTATTTCTTTTTATTCAGTGCAGGAGTCAGTGATATTTGATATCAAATATCAAATAATATCTGATAATATTACAAATATCTTCTTCCACTCTAGCTTATTTTTACTCTCTTAATGGTGTGTATCCATAAACTAATGATGCTAATTTTAGTGTTGTCCAGATTATCAGTCTTTTCCCAGAAGGTTATTGTTTTGCTTTTCCTGTGTAAGAAATTTTTGCCTAATGATGTGAAGGTCTTTTTCTAAGTTACTTTTCATACTTAGTTCTGAAATCTCCCTGGAACTGATTTTTGAAGATGGTGAAAACTGTTCCTTCAGGGTAGGTTTATTGTTTTGTTCCTGAACCAATTCTAATTCTTTTCCCCTAAAATTATTTTATTTCAAATTCAAATTTGAAAGACACTTTTGTTTGCTGTGAAATTTTGCACAGGTAATCATTCATTTGGCACTTTCAAAGATGCCATTGCATTGTTTCTGCCTTTGATTATTTTTGCTGAGAAGGCATCTGTAAGTCCTATTGGTGCTATTTTGATGTTAATGGATTCTTATACACTAGATCATTTTATACTTTTTCTTTAACCTTGGTTATCAGCAGTTTTATGATGACTGGCCTGATTGAGGTTTGCTTGGCATTCATTCTGCCTAGCGATCATAACACTTTTAAAACAGTGACTTGATATCCCATTAGTTTGGGGAAATTAGCCATTATATCTTAAAAATTGCTTTTGCCACTTTACACATAGGATAGACCCCATCTCATATGCCTACTAACTTTTTTCTGTATTTTTCATCTGTACTTTATATTTTCTTCTAATCTAACTTTCAGTTTACAAGTCCCTTCTTTGGCTATGTCTAGTGGCTGCCAAATTCACCTACTGAATTAATAACTTCAATTATAAGATATTTTCCAGTTCTGGACTTCACATCTGACATTTTAAATAGTGTCTAGTTATCTGATAAACTTCTTTGCCATGGAAATTCTCCAAATTGGCATCTAATTCTAAAATACATTAATCATTATTTTAAAAGTGTGTCTATGATATATAGATATCTAACATGTCTCTATATGTTGTCTTATTTTCTTGGTTTTCAGTGATTTGTTCTTATTCTTCTGGAATGCCAGGAAATTTTTTTATTGAATACTGGATCCTGTGTGTGAATAATTGTAGAGATAGCTTGAAGCTCTGGGTGGTTTTATCACATTTTTGCTTCTGACAGGCCAGTGGGATTGAGGCAGAGCTCTGCCATATAATCAGGAATTGAATTGATTAAAAGTTGGACTTCAGTTTTTTAAGAGCTGGTCTGTATCAAGTTCATCTTTGCCCCCAGAATATAAGCCTTCAGGTGGCCCACAGAAGACCTGAAGTACTTTTCCAGGCACCTCTTCCCTGGTTAGCTCTGATCTCCAAGTTTTGCCCTTCCACATCCCCCAGGCATCATAAGACATCTGGAGGCTCTGTTCAACTTGTTGGCACATGTGGAATGCTAGGCTCTCCATTTTCACAGGTTTTAACACAACCTCCTCAAGCTTGTGTTATATTGATGGCTTGCTACTGAGTAAAAATGGTTTCTTAAATAATCTCTCCAGTGTTTTTAACTGTTATTGGTAGGAGGGTTAGTCTATATCATGATAATTCACCTTAGGCTGAAACCTCTTTCTCAGTGTAATTTCAATTTGCACTTCTTTTATTATGAGCAAAGTAAATCATCTTTCACAGGACTATGGGCTGTTTTTATTTTATTTTTTTAATGAACTGTCTGTTAAATTTCAACTTTCTATCCAGATTTTGATCTTCTTGATCTCTATTTTTAGAAGTTCTTCATGTATTAAAGATATAAACCCTTTGTCTATGATAAAAGGAATATTTTTCCTCAATATATAATATTTTTCTTCTAAATATTTCTTACGGTATTTTTTCCATCCAAAAGTTTACTATGTTTGTATAAAATCAAATGTTTCCATTTTTTCCTTATTCTATTTTGAAGCATAATGAACCAAGATTTCCTGCTCTGAGGCTTAGAGAAATCAATCAATGATTTCTTCTGTAATTGTGCCTACAGGAATGTGTTGATGAGAAACTGAAAATGGCCCACTTTTTAGAATTGGTGGAGTGAGAAAGGATATGGTATGGTTTTAAGTTGGAAGGTTCAAGTTTTGTTTCCCCTTTCCCAACATCATCCTCAGGAACTAATGAAAACTTATGGGTACAGTTACTTTCACATTGAAGGCTTGGGATCTGTCCTTTTTTTTTTCTTCTGTTATCCTTTTCCTGACTTCTCTCATCTACCTTCATTCCATCAATGTTATTTCTACATTGACATCTTGCAAATATGCACATGCCTACTCACAATCCTCTTCCTCAGGACTGGATGCAAAAGCTTATTTGGCATCTCCACTTATATGGCCATGTACTTCAGACTTCACATCTAAAATGGCTTTCTCACCTTCCCCCATTCTGCTTGTTTTATATGTCTTCAAGTACTGACCCTACCATCCATCCACCAGGGCTCAGAGATTGGTCATCTTTGAGTCATACTTCATGATTGTCAGCTTCAGTAAATCATTACCAAGACTGCAAGTTCTTCTTTGAAGATATCTTCTTTTGAAGAGATTACAAACTGTACCTTTACCATCCCTGCTTCATCCTCGCTAATAGGCACACCAAATTTAACATATACTGAGCTCAATAAGTACTCATGTAATGAAAATGAATTCAACTTTCTGCTTTAAAAAAGTATAGAAATAATAAAAATTTTGAAATTATGGATTTCCAGACCTTTTTCTGTATCTGTACTTCTCAATACCCTTGGCCTTAAAGCTGTGAAAACATAATAGATTTTTAACTAAGATGTAAGATACTATTGTCCTTTAAGATATCTGGAAAATTTCTCACAATAAGAGAAAACAATCCACTTACTACTACATTTAAGCATGTTGTATACTTTCAGCCACAGCAAATAGATGACATACCCTCTGAAGCTGTGCAGAATAGAGATCAATCACAATGAAAATTAACTAAAGACTTGATTCCCAGCAATTCAAAATGGCAGCATTTGAGACTGTCTCCTAGGAAAGCATCTAAGCTATTCATTTTGTATTTAAACAAAAAAACCCTCACTGCTAGGAAAATGAATTTTTCAGCTTTCAGACATGCCTAAAGCAAAACAGGTTTTCTTTTTTCCCTTTTCAAAGGTTAAGCTACATAAACTCTCTCTCTCACCCTCTCTCTCTCTCTCTCTCTGTCTCTCTCTCTCACACACACACACACACACACACACACACACACACTTCCCTAAATTTAAATTGTATGTTGTTCTGATTAAACTGAGTTTCTCCGCTTTCATGCTACCAGATTTTTAATTTGAGAAATTGTGTATGTATGTATGCGATTACCTCACAAATTAAAGAGAATTTCGATGACAGCACTAAAGAATTCAGGCAATTCAACCCACTATTTCCTCCCTTAACCTTTTCTGCAAAAGAAGTTGAATCCCAGAAGTATTTTTAAATTTAAGAGGGCAATGGAGGGTGACAGAACAATTGGCAGTCAGGCTGTTCTAATTCTCTATTAATCAAGGACTATCTTCTTCCTTTCAGCTCAAGGCGAGGACACACCTAGAGTTCCTGTGCAAAGCGAAGGCTCTGGCTATGCAGAAAACTCTCCAAGTCTTGATGGTAAAGTTCTGAGCTATTTGAGCTCATGTAAACTACAAATCTGACACGTATTCTGTGTGTAATCTAGGATTAGGGGAGCCACCTATTCTATGCGGCAACATATTCAGTTAGAACAAGGTAAATTTCAAAAACCATGTTCTACTAGGAACTAATAAAATTGGCAGCCTTTGGGGAAAAAAAATGATGCTAGCTGTTTTAGAACACTATATGCCTCAGGTTGATCACAGTTTGTAATATGGAGGCCGTAGTGGATAATTCCAAGGGTAACAGGACTGAAGTCCAGCTGGAGAATATTATGGGAATATCGCTTGCTTCTGAAAAAAGTACTTGCCCAAAGTTATCCCTGCTCTATAGGGGCTCCAGGAAACATTCAAGAGAGCCCTGGCTTGGTTTTGGGCTAAGATTATCTTGGACCTTCATCCCTTTACCTCATTACATCACTTCAGATGGCTTAGCCAAAAACATAGTGGATCTTTAAAACTACCTTAGCAATCAGTTTACAAAAAAGTCTCCTTTTATTCACATCTCATTTTAAAGGCATCTGAATACTCTGAGCCTGAAGAATGTTAATATACCCTTGCCCCTGTATGGCTCAGCTGTAAAGAAATTTATCAACATGGTTTACTGTTACCTTTGCCAAACTTATTTGATCATAGGATGCTTTTTATATTGACATTTGTTAATAGGTTTTGGAACCAGTGACCAGTTGGAGGAAGAAACATAGAAGAAAAGCTCTCCTATATTTTATTCTGCATGCTCCCTCACTAAGATGGGTGACCCTACAACAATTTCATAGACCAGGAGAGAAAGTACATGCATTATTCTCCTTATATAGGTAGCATTGCTGCATCTGGCTGGTTTATACCTGGGGTTTAGAATAAGCTCACACATCATTAAAAACCCCGGATGGTTTGCAGGTGGAACAGAGAACTGCTTTAAAACCTTCCTCCTTGAGAAAGTTAGGTGGTATGCCCTTCAATGCCCTTCAATGCCTTTCAATACCCTTCAAGAAGGTGGTATGCCCTTCTTTCAAGCCTCTTTGGAGTGTGAAAACCGGCATTTGCCAGTATTTTACTTTAATCGAGTTTTCCTATTTGAGAGAAAGAGCTTTGGACTGTTGATTTTGTGCAAATAAATGGAGACTACCCGAACAAGAACAAACAGAGGTTATTCGGCTTAATATAGCCCAGGGTGTCTGCCATTATGACTTGTGTTGGTGGACTCAAAGGCAGGCAGGGAAGTAGGAAGCCTTTATAGTTAAGAAAAGATTTCAGACATCCTCTGACTGGAGATCATTGGCATGGGGAAGCTAGATTTGGACAAACTAGAAGTGGGTGATTGGTTTGGGAACATATTTGGCTTTCCCTGTTTGGTCCTGTGTTGGAATCATGGGGCAGGCTATAGTGAAGCTGGCAATCAATGCCCAAGTCCTGACCATCCTAAGCTGATTGCTGCAGAGCCTGCAGTTGGGTTGCCCAGGCTGGTTGCTGCAGAGGTTTTTCATCAGTTATATTGTTATATATGGTCTGGCCATTGTCCATTTGTATATTGTCTCCCCATTTATAGTATGCGCTTTGATGCTTTAAAAATATCCATCTAATTGAACCTACTGACCCTTGAAAATTTCCAGTCTGCTATGCCTGCTCTGGAATACTTCTGGACAATAGCATTAATTACGCATTCTATTTTTATGCAAATGCTCCCATAGAACAATACACACAGTTAAAGTAAAAGCACACATATCATCATTGCTGTGTGACCCAGTTGGAGGTTTTGCTTTTCTATTGCAGGGCATCCACTGCTGCTGCACCCATTGGCAAGTTTGCAGGGTCTGTTTTGAAATTCAGACTTGAAAACTTAGCAAACCAAACAGGTCCACTGACACTGCCATTTTAGAGCAAGCTGCTGACCTCTCTGCATGTCAGTAATCTGTTTTGCTTTGTTTTCTTTTTATTTTCTTAAACATCTATCAAGGCCTTTGAATTTACCTCAGGATGGTAATAAATACACCTAAAATGTCAACCCAAAAATCTGGTACAAAATGACAACTCAGCTTCTACAGATCCTTAAGAGGCAATTCTGCCCTCCCTGACCGCTGCCAGTAAAAACCTGCAAGAATTAGTCCCCAAAATCCTGAATGAATGAAAACGAAGTGAAAAGAGGCATAAGATAGGAGATCAGCAATGTAACCACTCACAGACCATTTTAATGTCACAGACCATTTCAAGAGATTTGGGGGTTTTTTTCTAGAGATTTTATTTATTTATTTGAAAGAGAGAGAGCATAAACAAGGGGCAAAGGAGAAGCAGGCTCCCCACTGAGCAGGGAGCCCAACTCGGGGCTCAATCTCAGGACCCTGGAATCATGACCTGAGCCAAAGGCAGATACTTAACTGACTGAGCCAGTCAGGCACCCCAGATTTGGGTTTAATAAAGATTTAACCTTTTTTGTTTTCCTTTCTGGTTACAGTTGAAATGAATAGTCAGGTTGACAGTGTAAATGACCCAACAGAGAGTCAGCCAGAAGATTAACTAATAGGTAAGTCGCCCTGTAGTGGGATTTTCAATTGATTAAACCAGCCATGGGAAGTGTTTGTAAATGACATATTGGATTTCCCTCGGTCCTGCCAAGTCCCACAGCGTGGCTTGGGCTAAACTTTAAAAACCTTTATACCAAATGACACAGTGGAAGGAGCAAGGATAACCCCAAGAAACCTACCATCCCTTAAGGGAAAAAGATAAGCCACAGCATATTCAAATGTGCAATTCCTTGGTTTTCTGAGTTTTGACAACAGGAAAAAAATGTTTCCATCCATCTAACCCCCTGGCCTCCTGGAGGGATCAAATTATTTCAGCAACCCCAAGCTGATTCTGAAGCATTGCTTTTCCAGAAGCTACCTGCTGAGTTGCTTAGTATATCTGTTTTTAAGCATAACACTCAATCTCTGCCCTGGAGAGTGTGGAAAAGCACTTGAGTGCGTTTAGGCAGAAAGAAGCCTGACTTGTGTCCTATCTTGTCACACTATGACCAGTGGGCCTGTGTGTCTGCACAGGGTTTGTTGAGTTGAATGAGCCTCAGGGAACTCCCCAAGAAAATCATAGTCTGGGTCAGATCATGTTTAAGAGACTTTCCAAACCAACGTTCTAAATCTCACAGCAGCCTGAAATTTATCTAAAATGTTGAGCGGTCTATAACCTTTTTCCATATCTTGAGGGCTGGTGAGAAGAATTAGAGAGAGGTCAAGCTCACTATTCCAACTCCTCGCTGAAAATACTAACTGAAAAGAAACTGGTGGGATAGACTAATTGTGGCTCATCTGCTCTAAGAAACAATTGTGCTATCACCATTGCCTCTCAGCACCTTCCTGCACTCCCTACCTCTTCTCAGTAGGTCTGTGCACTCACTCAGAAGACCATGTTGCACCAGACTCTTGAGCTCCAGCATCACAGCAGAATGAAGCTTGAGAATATATGAAAGGAGGCATCTGTCCTTCCCATCATGGTGTTGAACATCATTTAAAACTAAATACAGGGCAGTCTCAGCGGCGCAGTGGTTTAGTGCCGCCTGCAGCCCGGGGCCTGATCCTGGAGACCCGGGATTGAGTCCCACGTCAGGCTCCCTGCATGGAGCCCACTTCTCCCTCTGCCTGTGTCTCTGCCTCTCTCTCTCTCTGTGTCTCTATGAATAAATAAATAAAATCTTTTTTAAAAAAACTAAATATAATAGCATTTGTGTAACACACATATAGCATAGGACTGCTAAAAAATAAAACTCATGCAAATATGGTCTTATAAGTGTTTCTTCTTCTTTCTTTAACCTTGTTCATGTATTTAAAATTATCCTGCTAAGCTGCAGAAATGACATGGTAGAGAAGTTTCCATTAAAAAGTAATGAAGTGAGACTAAACCTGAACAATTTAAATGCAAGTTCCTCAGTGTTGCCCTACCTTTTGCCCTTTTATTGCCAACAAACTATAGACTTCTTGTCTAGAATTTTTCTTACAGACACTATTATTTTCTTGTATGATCAATATCTGAATAAAGTACCCAGATAAATGTTTTCCTTGGTTAATGTCAAAATATTTTCCTTGATCATAAACATGAATAAAGACCTTTACCCAAATGAGTAAGTTGTCAAAACTTAAAGTTCAAGATTAGTTTGAGGAAACTCAATTCCAAGAAGAAGTGACTTGCATAGGGTCACTTGGCTGATCAATGGAAGTTCAAACACTTCCAGGACAAAATTATTTAATGACACCATACTGCTCCCTAAAAAACAGTGACTTTCTAGACACCTTTGTCATAGAAAACAGTGTGACCCAAGGAATTTTAGTGACTCCCACAGAAATATTTACACAGTTGAGTTTGTAGAGGTTATACGGTAGTTTAAAAGGAAGAAGGAACCTTTAGTTCTGTGCATCATACCTTCAAGAAATTAAAGAAATACAGTGAAATAGAATTATAATTATAGATATAATATATATATTGCAAGAATATAATATATAATGCAATTATAATGCAAGATATAATGCATTTTGTGATATGCAAGAATATTGGAAGATACAATGCAAGAATACTTGTTTTTATAATTTATAATTGTAAAAAATCAGGACTATCATAAATAACAATAGGGGAACGATTCAATAAATCAATAGAACACTTTGTAAATGTAAATAATTTTTCAACAGGTATTTGAGGACATGTAAATGTAGTTATAGAACTTGAATCTTTGGTTCTAGAGAAACATGGCAGAGGATCCACTTTAAGAGGCATTGTAACTTGCATCTTTATGCTCTCAGAATGCTTGCTTTCGGAATTTATCCTGCAAGAAGCCCAAGCGCTAGTATAAAATGAGGAAGGCTCCATGGAGAGAGGTTCTGAAAACTGAGAGGCCATTGTGGATGTTCTGGCCCCAGTGGATACCATCTGGAGCAGATAAACTGCCCAGCTGATCCCACATCAGATTACAGAATTATACAAAATAATGAACCATGATGTTTTTAGCCATTAAGTTTGGAGGGGGGATTGTTATGTAGCAACAGGTAACTGAAAAGATAGGATAATGCAGAACATTTCCCAATACAAATGTTTAGAAATGAGAGATAACTTATAACAAAAAATCCTTAAATACATAGCTCAACTGACATGAAAGCAAAGGTGCCAGAAATAAAGAGGAATCTGAAAACGAAAGCACTAGTGTGGTAAGCTGAAGATGCATGCGCTGGTCCTAAGGGCTGCAGTTTGGTTGTTGATGTAGAGATATGACCTGTGGCTAGATATTTGCATTCTAGTGCCCACTGGGGACCTGAAGCCACTCAGCAAAAGATGTTAGAACTAATATCTCTGCAGAGATAAATCTGGGATTCAGCTCAAGAAGTTAACAGGAGATGCTGTTTGGAGGAGGGAAAACGTTCCAATGTAGAAAACACAAAAGCACCATGAATTTGATACATAAACTTAGGCCACCCAAAGTCAGACAACAATAAACAGAATGAGAAGTATATCTAATAGCTGATTATAGGGCAACATTATCCCTGCTACAGATAATAAATAGAAATGTGAACTGATCACTTGGAATTCCTACAGAAGAAAAGCAATTCTCTGAAGATGAATTCACAATTTTAAGACTTACAAAACACACAAGGATGTGATCCACCATGAGTGAGTATCAGTGGGTAAAATGACAGGATGATTCGCATTCTGAAAACTTGAGTAGAAAATTCTTAAGATTTTATGGAGTAAGTACACTTACATGACAAAAAAGACAAAAAGCCAATATGAAACTGTAAGTAAAGGACAACAGTATGAAAAATTAAGAACAATTTGGAAAAAGCAAATAAATATATAGTGATATGAATGATATATGAGGAGACATGAGGGCTAGAAGGAGAATGACCAAGGCGTTTATCTTCAATAAAAGTTCTAAAAAGAGATAGTTGATAGTATTTGAAAGATAACGTCCGAGGATTTATCAGAAATTGATAGAAGTCATTAGTTTTTAGTTAAAAGAAGAATAATAAGTCACAAGAAGGACATGTTGAAATTAAACCCACACACAGGCATTGCAGAACACTAGAGACAATGAGAAAAAAAGTAAAACAATTACAGGGAAAGGAGAGTTAACCTATAAAGAAATAATTATGATGTACACAGCAGACTTTGCAACATCAACAGTTTTAGTTCAGAAGATGGTGGAATAATTCTGAGTTTTCAAAACATGAATAAAAACAATTGTCAGTATAGAGTTCTATATGAGTTTCACTATCATGTAAGAAGATAGTAACTGCCATTTTTCAGTATAAAAGTTTGCTACTCACATACCCTTTCTTTAAAAGCTACTAAAGGATGCACATCCTTTTAGTAAGAAGAAAACTGAATCCAAAGGAAAAGTAAGTTGCAGGAAACAATTGTAAGCCAAGGAAAATGGTAAACACCAAGGCAAATCAAAATATATATTGACTATAAATTTATAATAATAATTAGTGGGTGACTAAAAACATGAAATTACTATTTATGTGCATTTTATACATAAAGTAATGCTACATATTTTCTATTATGTGTGGATCTGTGAATATATATTTGTGTAAAACTAGAAACATGTTTTACAGTGATGTCAGGATTTGGTAATCTCTGGGAAGGAAGAGAAACATTTTTAGCTTATCTGTGAATTAAATACACTTATCCATATATACTTTACTTGTAGTCTTTTATTTTAGAAAAGTAAAATAAAGATCACAGGGAAACTTGAAAAATATTAGCACATATTAAATCTGGATAGGGAATATATTCTAGGTATGTTATACTGTTTGTAAGTTTCTTTACATTCACAATTTTCATTTTTATTTTTTTAAGATTTTATTTATTTATTCATGATAGACAGAGAGAGAGAGAGAGAGAGAGAGAGAGAGAGAAGCAGAGACACAGGCAGAGAGAGATGCAGGCTCCATGCCGGGAGCCCAATGCAGGACTCGATCCCGGGACTCCACAATTGCGCCCTGGGCCAACGGCAGGCGCCAAACCACTGAGCCACCCAGGGATCCCCACAATCTTCATTTTTAAAATTAAAATTTGTAATTGTGTTTCTATGTATATTTAGAAAAATACTATAAGGAAAATACACTATAATATTAACTACAGAAGTTATCACCTATTGAGGGTATGTAGTATTTTTTCTTCTTATCTGCTTCTGTCTTTTCTATATGCTGTGTGTAACAAGCATGATACTGATTTTATATACATATACACACCTCAAAGTCTACTTTTTTTTAAAGATTCATAGGAACACCAGGTGGAAAATTAACTCAGAGATCATTTGCTTCAGTTCTTCTGTGTAGACATGTAGTAATTCATGATGATAGAAATCAGATCAATTGCTGGTTCCAGCAGGAGTTAATAGTTGGAAAGTGAACTTTTGAGGAAATGGCAATGTTTTATATCTTGATAGTGGTATGGGTTAAATGAATGCCTTTGTTCAAAACAGACTGAAATATGCTTAAGATCTATGCATTTCCCTCTATGAGGATTATAACTCATCTTCTAAAATCTAAAAAAAATAAAGAATATCTAAGTCATGTATCTTCTTAGAGTCCTCTCACAAGTGGGGAACACAGCAGAGACTTAATAAGATCTCACAGTGGTGGGATAGCCATCAATGACTTTTGCAAATCAGCATTGTGTAAATTGTTATTATTCCTGTGTTGAGCCCTGGAGACTAGAATGTATGAATGGATCCTTGAAGGGAGGACACATCAATTCAAGATTAGGTTTTTCAAAGAATACTTTGAAGAGTTGAGTTCATCATCCCCATTAGGAGAAGCAAGTTGTCAACGTGGCATACATTTATTAGCAGTGATTTATGTGCTCTTTAAAGATAACCCTGTGCCAGCAATTACAGCTCAAATATCCAAAGCTTTTTGATGTAGTCAAGGAAGATATTCCTAGGCTTGTTTGAGGGTTAAGAGATGTTTAAATGTCTATTAAAAAATATTCCTCGTGAAATCTATGAAATCTGTGATCTTTAATCTAACAAATGGTTTCTTTTTGTCTTTGGCAGGGGCACAAGATGAAGCAAAGGAATAAAGAAATGGAAGTAAATCACGGTCCTCAGCATTGCAAACCTCTCCTGGCCCTGGGGGGGTGGGTGTAGGAAGACAGTAGTGCAAGCTGTGGAGGAAGGGGGTGTGGGGGGGGGCAAGTTCCACAGAAGGACAGGGAATCCTTTGCTCTAATTTCTCCAGCTGCATTTTGTTCTGTTAACCTGCAGAAAAAGAAAGAGAAAAAAAAAAAAAGAAAAGAAAAAAGTTTCCTTGAGCTTGGTGAGGGGACCCCTGTTAATGCATCTTTCAGGCGCTATCCCTATAATTTCTGTTTTTCCTCTCACGACTTTTCCCAAGGTCACAGTGGCACGGTGTAACACTCACATGTGTATCCTGGCCCCTGTCTGCTTTCTCGATTATTTCACAAAGCTGGTCGATACAGTGGTTTCTCCAAAAAAAGAGATGGAAGATGGTTGTTTTGATAAACTGCAGGCTAAATTTCAGGAATCATCAAGCCCAATATCAGTATAATCCACAGACAAAGGAGGCAGGATAGAATATGGGCAAAATGCTCAGAAATCACTTGGAAAAAGGGTCAGGACGATGAATTGAAAATGATATTTTATTCAGGGATTCCCAAGGTACAATTCTGTTCCATGTAGTTAATGAGGAATGCAGAAGGAGAATTTCATGCAAAGAAGAGTGTAGAAGCGTAGAGGCACTACAAGGAAAGCAGGCCCTGGCAGCCATTGGGGGCTATTCCTTCACAGCCAGGACTACAGATGCATTCTTTGACCCCAACCTCCAGCAGAGCTCACCTGGTTCCTGAGATCCTTATCCTGTGCTTTGGCATCTAGTCCACTAGAGAGATGTGACTCTGTACAACACAGTTGTAAAGGATGACACTTCTCGAGGTGTTTTAGTTAAAAGAGGGGGCTGCTGCATTTAGAATCCAAACATATGCCTATGAATATTAAAAGTTCTACTTGAAAGCTCTCATTATATCTATGCTTTTCATAAAAGAATCTCTTGTCTTTACCCAAGGTTTGATGGCCTACAGAAAGATTTTCATTTGAAGTTATAGGCAACTGGAGGTCTTGCTTGCAGTTCTGGCTTGCTTTTAAATATCTGGTTTGCTCATGCCAAATACCAAACTGCTTTGGTGGCTCATTCTCTCTTCCACCCAGAGATCCCTTGATTATGGCTCTGAAGGGGAGCAGCAGCATTAATAAGTCAAGACTCCAGTGGTATGGTGGGCCCAAGGGATAAGGGGCCAAGGAGAAAGTCAGAACTTGTCACAAATGTCTGTCCCAGAGACAACATCAACAGCGACCCTCACAAGGCAAAGTGCCTGCTTTCCACAGCTTCCCTGGGTTCTCAGAACAGTCTTTTTTTCTAGGGGAAACTGATATCGTTTCTTGCATAGCTTCTTAAATCCACCTTCCTTATGAGGTCTCTAGAACTGTAAATTATTTATATATTTATATATATTTTTAGTGGAGAGAGAAAAGTAATGGATCAAATTGAGTATTTCTTAAAAAAGGGGGGGGGGAGTTCTGATTTCTAAATATTCCATGGAGTTCTTCAGTTTTGCTCTTTCCTCTATGGAAAATTCACTTCCTTATCTATGAATTTTGCTCTGGCCTTTCTGAATTTGTTGCCCCTCTGGATGACTTATTTGGTATATTGGAATCATTAGCAAGCTATATTTCTGCATATGTAATATGTTCTCACATCCTATAAAAAAAAAAAAAAACAACTGCTTACCAACCTAACAGCAATGATTTTTAAGGGACCTCATGATTTTGGAACATGACCCTTTTTCCTTCTGCCATTATTCTAGAGTTTGGTACAGAAATTTATGTGTCCCCTACTGCCATTAGACATTGCTTTCTAGCAAAACAAAAAGTCCCATTTTAAGTGATCCAAGAAATGATACAAATACTGATAGTTTCTATATGTCATATCATCTTTATGACTTAATTGAAAGTTGCCATCATTCTGGGAAGGACCTGACAAGAGCAATCTGCTGGGAGCACGTTTTCCTGTGATTCTCATGTGTTACTATTCATGCTCAGTAATGAGTTACAGTTGAAAACAACATGAAGGAGGCAAGAGGGATGGGGACTTCTTAACGGGCAAAGATGATAGAGACTTAATGTCCCTGTTAGGACCAGTGGAGATTGGAATTATTGTGGGTGGGGTATTCTCTTACTCATCCATGACAACCATTTTCATTCATTCATTTTAAATGTGGGTGGGGTAGGAGTGCTAGGAGGGATTTCTCTGCCTGAAAACTGCCAGGAAAGGGAAGGAATCTGAGAACAAAACTAAGAGAGGGAGGAGTAAATATCATTGCCCCACTGCTGGATTTGTCTAAACTTTATTTTATGATTAGATTGTTTTCATTTTTGCCTTGTTATGCTTTTGGTTGCTATTTGATTTTCAGATTTAATCCTTAAAGCAAGCAATGAGGTTACTTTCCATTTCAATAGTAAAATCTAGCTGTTGGCCAGATCTGAAGGAAGACACCTCAACACAAGAAACCCTCTTTTTCGCTGGTGCTGTCACTGAATAGGCTGTCAATGGAAAATTTGAAAGGCAGATTAATTCTCCTGCAAAGGAATCCTGGATTTCAATTTCCAGCCACACTTCTGACAGGCTATATGGCATAAGGCATTTACAGGAGGGAGAAGGGAGGGAAGACTAGTCGCAGATTAGTCAGGTTTGCATATGGAGGATCACAGTAGACTCTCAACATAATACAAGTATCCTTGCTTTTTGAAATTGCATTTTGCCACTTTGCTTTTATGAAAGACCTACATTCGTACCTCCTACCATTAACCTAAAGAAATCCAAAGAGGGTTTTCGCTTTTAGGCAAACTGCAAGCAGGGGGAGTGGCACCGCCAAGCTCCTCCCCTGGGAACTACAAGACTCAGCATCTCAGCCTCAAGCAGCTGTTAGCTTTGACCTGTGTCTGTGAGCATCTGTACTTCATCTCATTTTATTTTGTGTATCCACTAGCAAGATGTGCCCTATGGTATCAGAAAAGAGTCTGGGAAGGCTCAAAAGTATTTCCATATAAACTAATGGTAACTGTTTCTTTGCTTTACACCATTTCAGCTTAAGGATAGGTTTCATAGGAACACTACTTTCCCATAGCAAGGGAAACCTATAGTCCTAATTAGAAAGGTAGTCGTAAGAGAGACAAAGGGGCTTTTCCTCCAGCTAGTAACTATTCAGATGATGGACAAGACTTCTTTCATAAAAGCTTACAAAGGAGGCATCCAAAATACTGTCTGTGATAGTGGGTCACATATTAGTCACTGCAGCTAATTGTAAATCTTTCTATGAAATACTGAAAAGCCTCTTTGTGAATTAATACAGTTCTGCTTGATGCACTTGATTTGAAATGACTTTTCTCTGTATGTGGTGCATGTCAGCTTTGCTTTGAAAAATAACAAAGTTAGCAGAATATGTTCAATATATTTTCTTGGGGAATAGGGTTTTTATCATATGATTCATTAAGGATTTGCCTTACCCTGACATTTGTGATATAAAGGAAAATCAGAAAAAAAAGTAATTTTCTTGATCAAAATATGTTTTTACTTAATGCAAATAAATGTAGTCTGTTGCTTGCAAGGAAAAAAATGTCTTCTGATATCTGGTATAAACTGCTAAATAGAATAATACGTGCCTCTTTTGTTAAACCAGCATTTAAATGCTGGACTGCTTCTAAATCTGTTTGTTTCTTTTCATCTGTGCCATACACTTAAGAAACTTAAACAACTGTTGCCTTCCTACTATATTTGTTAGAGCAGAATATGAATAAAATTGGTTTGAGAGGATAAGGTGGAATTATCTGTGTCTTGTGAAATTTGTTTCTTAGCATAAGCAATTAAGAACTCAAAGTGTTCTTTTAGTACTACGTATTTGGTTGCAAATTGTGTATTTAAAATTACCCCTATAAGGTAACTTTAACTTGCCAAGTTTCCCCTTACTGAAACTGGTCAATGTTTTGGCCATGTTTTTCAAAATTAGGGGCGCCTGGGTGGCTAAGTCAGTTGAGCATCCAACTCTTGGTTTCAGCTCAGATCATGATCTCATGAGATTGAGCCCCACATGGGGCTCCATGCTCAGCTATAAGTCTGCTGGAGATTCTCTCCCTCTCCCTTTGCCCCTCCTCCCACTCATGTGCTCTCTCTCTTTCTCTCTCTCTCTAAATACATGAGTAAAACCTTTTTAAAAATTAAACTATAGAATAGTATGTGCAGACTATTTTTTTCTCAGAATGCTACAAGATAGCTAATTACCCTAGCAATAGGCTCTGAGGTGCAAGATAGAAGTTATTGAGATGAAGACCATGATTCCATGAACATTGGTTCATCCTTCGGAACCCACCATCTATTACTGGAATTCTTTTTGAGAACCTTTTATGAGCCAGCCACTGTGCTGGCTATGGGATCCCTACAACCATGATCTTCCTCAGTCTATTGTTGATGGAATTATGATTGAATTACACAATTGTTAAAGAGTTTGGCAATGGATCAACAAAATCACTATGGGAAAAATGCAAGGTTCTTTTGAAAATGGAAATCTGTGTTCCATCAAATTTAATTCCCTCCATCTCCTCCAGAAAAGGTGTTTTCAGTTTTACCGTTCTAGAAGGTAATAATGGAGGCCAATCCCTTTATCCAACAATAGTTGATAGTTTAGTTGTTAGAGGAGAATATGTTTTTTAAAACTTTTACCAGAGGAGCATTTTTCCAATAATAAATGAAGAGGAAAAAAAAAAGATAGTCTCATGCTGTAATGGACAACCTCAACACAAATGCCTCAGAGTGACAGCAAAGATAATTTGACATGATTCTAGCATTGCCAGATGCAGTTTTTTGTGACATCCAATTTTCCATCTCTTGGCCTATCACTCCTATGTTTCTCAAACCGCACGACTTCTACTCCTTTGCCTTACTTCATTCAAAGGTGTCATTAAATGTTGCTTAACTTTACTAGTGGTACTCAGGATGAAAAGAGACAATGATACCCATTTATGTGGTTCTGGCCAGGATTCTGGCCCAGCTGTGAGGCTTTGAGAAACAAAATGCCTCCACTCTTGGTTTGGCATATGGAAATACTGATACATTCCTGAACTCCCTGACAAATTTTAATATAAAGTGCCAAGACATTATACTTTGCCACTTGGTAAATCATTATCATTAGATTCTGCTATTTGATATTGTAGAGACAAATGGCCTTATCTTGAGCTCAAGACTCCTTACCGAAAGAATAAATGATCCCTACAACTGGGTAGTAAATATGAAATCCTTTCTACTGTTGATTGTTGATTTAAATTTTGCCCTTAAATTAAGGATCCATGAGGATAAGAAGAAACTGTTTTATAAAATTTAGAGAAGTAGGTGATTGGAGTTCTTAAAACATGTACACACAAAGTACTGACCCAGTGTAAATCTTTTTAAGTAATCTTTTTTCTGATAATAACTAGAGTGTATCTATGAATAAAGAGGGAAGGAGGTAAAACTCTATCATTTGGTTAACATGCATGGAAAGATACAGATTTACAAGGAAATAACTATACCAATATATACCTCTTTCCAATGGGGGGGGAGAAGTATACTTCCTCTGACATTGGACTTGATGATGTAATTTGCTTTGGCCAATGATATGTGGGCTGAAATGGCATATGTCACTTCAGGCAGAAGCTTAATAACTCGTGCTCTTTTTCCCCCTCCGCCACAATGACTAGCAACATCCCAGGTGGACTGCTATGAAGAACCCCATGTAAAGATGTAGAGATGAGTTTCAGACAAGCCCCATTGAGAAGGTGACATGAATGACATATAAACCTGTACTTTGAGATACAGGTGCTATTTGTTACTCCAGTATAGCCTATACGATGCATTTAAAGATCAAGTTCACAAACCTATACAATCAGCCTCTCCAACCTCATCTTGTGGGACTGTCAACTTGGCTCACAATGCTGCCATCACACTGGCCTTCTGCCCATTCCTAGAATATGCCAAAATTTCTCCATGCTCAAGGCCTTTGAGCTTGAAAGTTCTTTCTTCCCATTCTCACTTGGCTAGTACCTTATTATCCTTGAGATCTCAGCTGGAATGTCACTTCTAGAAACATCTTGTGTTTGCCTACCTAATACCATATTTACTACTTCAGAAAACTTACAATAATTTGTAGTTGTTTATTTGTTTACAAGGCAGGGGTAAAAATTAACATGACTCACATCAGATGTGCAAAATAATGTAGGCTTGCCCCACCCCCCTCCCCCAACTAACTGAGCTTGTCCTGTGTCCAAGCCTCTATCCAATTGGTTACAGAGGACTATGGGAAAAAAAGTTAATCTATCAGTTCTAGATATCAGATTTCCCAGTTTAAAATACTAATTTGGTGATAATGATTTAGTCAGATTCAAGGTTTAAACTCTGCACTGAGGTTATTTCTTGCCACTTAAGTCGTTATACCCTATCCCTTAGATAAAGGCCTTATTTTCTAATCACTAAAAAATAAAACTTACAGTTAATAAATAAATTTAAACTATTGTTTAGTTGCTATAATATTTAAAAAGTAATTTCTTTAATTTAAGGGCAAAATTTAAATCAACAATCAACAGTAGAAAGGATTTCATATTTACTACCCAGTTGTAGGGATCATTTATTCTTTCAGTAAGAAGACTTGAGCTCAAGATAAGGCCATTTGCTTCTACAATATCAAATAGCAGAATCTAATGCTAATGATTTACCAAGTGGCAAAGTATAATGTCTTGGTACTTTATATTAAAATTTGTCACGGAGTTCAGGAATGTATCAATATTTCCATATGCCAAACCAAGAGTGGAGGCATTTTGTTTCTCAATATTTAAAAATTTGTCAAGGAGCATATCAGGAATAAAATGACAGACTATTTAGAAAATCACAAAAATAAAAAGAACACTATAAAAAATATAGGATATAGCCAAAACTATCCTTAAGAGGGAAATTTAGTCTTAAATGCCTTAATTGTTTGAAATGGAAAAGAGAGAAAAAAACATTTTTAAAAACATTCCAATTTAGATTTTAGAACAAGAAAAAGATCCAAAGAAAATAAGACACACATATATATAAAATATAACAACTAACATATATATTGTATATAGAGAGATACATATATATAAAATGAACTAAAAAATTTTTAAACAGTAAAATGTTAAAATAAATCTTTTGATTCTTTGAAAATCCATTAAATAAATCTTTAACAACTATTGTGAATAATTCTAAAAGGATAGCAATGAGGAAATTTTAAGTACAATGAAATTAAATTTTATGTGTAACTATAGAACTAATAAAGAAAATGAAGATCCTCTTTGAATTAAAAATTACCAATATTGATTAACATGACACAGAAAAGCCACATAAACAAATTCATGGCAGAAATGAGAAAAGATCTTGAAAAGCCTCCTAAGCTTTTTTATCTATCTTTCTACCCAACTAATGTGTACAAATTGTCAAAAACCTGGGAATAGTCATAAGCGATATCCACGATTTGTTTTCATTTCATATGTGTCCATGACAGAATCATCCACTACATGGCTATTTCACTTGGTGGTACCACAAACCTCTTCTTGTCAATCAAGAATTTTCCAAAGTTATTTTAAAATATTTTATCATATGGTCCAAATTTATATTATCATTCCCTAGTCTATGACATTTAGGTTACTTTAGTTTTCCCTACTTTAAATAAAACTACAATGAACACTTTTGGTTGCAAATTTTTATCTTCATCAGGGTATGTAAAGAAGACTTCTTCTTCTGTAAAGAAGACTTCCAGGGTTTCTAGCAATTAGGAAATGAGAATTTCCATTTTGTAGAATCCTCACTGCCCTGAAGAATCTTACAGACACTTAAAAAAATGTCAGTCTGAGAAAATGGTTTGTCCCTAGTATGAGTTTACTACTGTTTCTTCATTTCTCAACGAGGCTGAGCAGATCTGTCACTTTGCTGTGTTTCCAGATTGGGGAATTAACCTATTTGTGTCCTTTGGTCATGTGTCATTTGGGATTTCAATGTTTCTTAATTGACATTTGTGAACTGTTTATATATTGAGAGTATTATCTTTTCATCCTATTCCCTGTATATAATTTTCTACTTCTGCTTCGATTAGAATTTTGATTGTGATAGCTTCTGATACATAGGCTTCTAGGTTTCTATGCCAGCAAATATCCCTTTCCCTTTGTACTGGTTTACATTACTTTTGTAGTTGACATTAACCATTCTGCCTGCTACTATCCATCAACTGCTTCAGGTGATGAAGTTTTGAAGGCTGATAGAAAACTCCTTTTATTTATTTTCTGGAGCTCACCTTTCAACCCTACTCCCTACAGGTGGTGGACATGGGCTCTGGGCTGGCCAATCACAATATTTTATCTGCTTATGCTCAGGGATTGGTTTAGAGAGGTCACATGACCCAAAATGGACCAATTGGTCACTTCCCTAAGACATTTTATGTGATTACCAGGAGAGAAAAAAATCAGAAAACATAGTGAATATGGAAACCTAGAGATTTGGGTAGTTGTTTCCTGACTCAGTTATGTAAGCCAATAAATTCCCATTTTAAGCAAGTTTGAATTAATTTTCTGGCTCTTGTAACTGAATGGCTCTCTAATTCACTCCGATTAAGAGTAAAAATCTTAAAATGCCCTGAGGGTTTCATGTGATGTCTCACACACCTGCACACACTGTCCATTACTTCTGCAAATTCATCTCTTCCTATACTCCTCAATGGTCTTCACTATTCCAGCCACACTGGCCTCCTCAGAGATGCCAGGCATGTTTCTCACCTTAAAGCTTTATGCTAGCCTTTGTAGAATTCTCTTTCTCCAGATGTATCTATGGCTCCTTTGCTCACCTTGGAGTCTGTTCAAAGCTTTCCTAGCAAGGCTTAGCCCGACCAACCTCTCTAACGCTGCAAAAGACACCCAGGTCTGGCCTACCTTATGGGTTCTACTTTTTCCCCTTTTCCATGGTACTTATCACTTTCTAATATACCATATAATTTACCTTTTCATTAAGTCCATTTTATAAAATATTATTGGAAATTTCCCCCTGCTCCATGAGGAAACTATAGGCTTGATGACATCAGAGGGTTTTGTCTGCTTTTCTCACTGAAAAATCCCAAGCATCTGAGAAGTACCTGGCATGTATTTTTTTTTCCTGGCATGTATTAAGTGCTCATTAAATATCTGTTCTGGAAAGCCCTTGGCAAATTCCCTTTTATGATACTGGTGGCCTAACTGACTGGACTTTTTCCCCTTTCTTTTTGGAAAAAAATACAGAGAAGAGATGAAATTAAACTATCACACACGTGAACAGGAGGTTCTGTACCCTGTCCCAGAAGATTAGTATTAGAACAATAAGGGACCTAGTAATGGCCACAAAATCATTGTGAGGATGCAATTTGGTTCAGAAACTATGTCTACTCTCTAATGAATGTGGAAAAAATGGGGGCATCTGTTGACTGATCCTATTTCAAAGAAAGAACCACATTTTGAAATTTCCATGGTACTTCTTTTTATTCTAAGGTAGGTGGTGATGAGGCTGTTTAGATAGGATCACCTAGGCTACTCTAGGAAAACGATGGCATCTCAATGGTTGAACACCATGAAGGCTGACTTCTCACATCAGAGCCCCTTGTGAGTTGGGCAGCTCTCCTACAGGCAGTGATGCCAGGACCCCTGTTTCCTCTGTCCTGTGGCTCTCTCACCTTTGGCAAGTTTTCTCCCAGGTCACCATGAAACAAGAAAAGATAATGATTAGGATCCAAGCACAACTGCTGCCCACATCTCATGGCCATACTCAGTCACCCACTCTGATTCCTGGAGAATGTAGGTTGACCAAATACTCAGCAGAAAAATGAAATGTGTTTGATGATTACCTAGCATTGCTTCTGCCTTGGAAGCAGAACAACTCCTTGCTTTGACACATCGCTGTGTGCTAATAATAAACCTTCTATTTCTGCTCCTCAAGAGCCAATGAATCACATTGGTTTAGGAAGAGAGTGTCATCTGGACATCTTAAATGATCAGAACAATCCCATGATGGGCAGAGAACTAAACAATGGGTAGGAAAAAAAAAAATCTGAATGTTGCTCTGCATTGTCTTGGATAAAAACTTAACATAGTGTAATGAGCCTTTGCCTGGCCTCTAACACTTGTCATAGAATTGGTTTTATTTTTTCATTTGTTATTAATAAAATCACAAGATGACCTGGTGCAGGGGAGATGTGTATGCCTTTTTTAAAGGTCCTAACATGCAGGGCTTTTGAACTTTAATCATCTTTCCCTGTCTAAAGAGAATTGTTCCAGATGTTTACCTATATTTCCTTTTCTTTTTTTGTTTATCTATGTATGTGTGTGATCCCACTTCTACATCTACATCTTTAATGTGCCTTATATTTCCTTTGGTATTTTGCATTTTGTGGGAATTAACCTGATCAAGTAGCTTTAAAAATATTCCCAGCACCATGTATTAAATAACACATTGGGATCCTGTTGACCTGAAGTTATTTCTTTAACATATGGGTATTTTCTATTTATATAAGGATCTAGTTTCTTGGCTACACCTTCCTTTGGTTTTTCTAGTGCCATTCTGTTTCAATTAATGTGCTTTTATAATATGTGCTGATGTCTATTAAGACAATTCAATGCCTCCACCTTTCTTCATTTTCAAATGGTCTTAGCTATTACTCACTGTTCAGTGTTCCAGATAAATCTTTTTTTTTATTTTTATTTATTTATGATAGTCATCACAGATGAGAGAGAGAGAGAGGCAGAGACACAGGCAGAGGGAGAAGCAGGCTCCATGCACCGGGAGTCCGACGTGGGACTCGACCCCGGGTCTCCAGGATCGCGCCCTGGGCCAAAGCCAGGCGCTAAACCGCTGTGCCACCCAGGGATCCCTGTTCCAGATAAATCTTAAAAGAGCTTTGTCACGTTTCCCTTCTAGAGATAGTCTATTTCCATTCCCGGGAAAACGGATAAACCAGTCAGTTTAGTCAGCTGATGCTTAGTTCAGACACGAAGGGAAGGGGGCATCTGTTATAAATGCAGCCTCCTGAAATGTTCCAGAGAAGAACAACACTCCTGTTCATCCCTGGCCTTCTGACAAGGCTGGATTGTGATCTGAATAACAATCAGCCCCTGAATATTCTGCTCTGAAGTCTTCCTGCCCGTCTTGGCATCTGGGTCTCTTCAATCTTATCTGAGTCATTTGGTTCTGCCTAGTGAGTGGAGAGGCAAAAGCTAGGTAAATATCACTGTGTCTTGAGTAATCATCATCCACTTTGCAAACGAGCGCTCAAGGGCTCAACGGAGCTGGTCTACAGGACTTTATCTGCAGAATCCAAAGACATGGGAATATAGCATTTGGTTACTAAATGTTCCAGCTGCTGCTGCTTGGGAATGAGTTCTTTCTGAAGCAAACTGAAATTCAATTCCCTGGCTTTGGGTTCCATTTCACCTGATACCTGCGCTGGCATCATCCTGCTCAGCTGAGATTCATTAGCAACCTAGCCTGACAAAGACAGGACCACCTCAAACCTGTTGGGTCCTCTTAAAGGATCCAGGCCAGCCAGGGGGAAAATACAGTTTTCTTGGCAAGCAGAAAGTACAATAAATATGGAAAGAGAATGAATATGTAATGTTGAATAATATTAATTGTTCTACTCACTGTATATATATTAACTCATTTACTCTTGACAACAATTAAATAGGTACAATCATTATCCCCACTTTATAGACGTGCAAGCTGAGGCACAGGGGACCAAGTATTTTGCACAGAACCATGCATCTATTGAGCAGTAGGACTATGATTTGAACATGGGAAGCCTGGAACCAGAGGTTACTAACTGAACTATTGTACTAGGGATTCTCAAAGTGGCCGAGGTATCAGAATCCTCCGGTGGCTTGATAAATGACAAATCCCTGGACCCCAACTTCAGAGTATGCCATTCATGAGGTCAGGGGCAAGAAACCAAGATTTTACATTTCTATTAATTCCCAGGTGCTGCTGCTGCTGCCCCAGCAGTCCTACTTTGAGAACCACTGCACTGGACTACAGAAAAATGTTTGGCAGTTGTGTTCCTGTGAAAGTGAGAAAAGATAAATAGACGTGGAGAATGATTAAGCCATGCAGCTAATTCTCCATTGCTAAAATCAGAATATCTATGTTCTAGTTCCTAAGGCAACCCAAAGCTGGCATTGCCTGCAAGGTGCCACTTTGTTCCTATTATGTTTGGTTGTAGGCAGCAATCCAAATATTAAAGAGTATTAAGAGCACTGGTTGGAGCATCAAAACACCTGGGTTTAAATCTCAGTCCTGTCATTTACCAGCTGACTTAACGTAAGCTTCCATTGTCATGTCTATAAAATAGTAATGATTATTTATTGCTTGGATATCAGTAAAGGTAAATTTCGTACATGTCTATACACACACACACACATGCACTTGCACACGCATTGCCTGGCACATAAAAATAATGGTAAATTATTCATTTTATAAGAAAAGAGTATGTAGTATCCTTTCTTCCTCTCAGATACCAGCAGAGAAATTTAACTTTGAGATACCACTGAAGTAAGATCCGCCAGGGTTACATTGGACACCCAAACTTTCTTTACAGCTCATAACTGTGACAGGGATAAAAAGAGAGTATATGTATTTGACAATCTGCTGCCACTCTGCTTCTGGTAAAAAGAAAGAGAATTATTGTCTGACTCATCTCAGGGGCTATCTCTCCTTGTGCAAAAGAAGCAAGTGAACCAGAGAAATGGAAGGTGCCAGAAAGTGAGGGATAATCTACACAGTGGGAGTCTGGGTAACTGGTCCAGAAACACAGAGGGATCTTGAAATAATTTTACTCAGTACTATAAGTGGGTATCATCTCAGTCAATAATTAAAGGGTTTTAAAAGTTCTCCTTAATTACAATTTCATTCATTTATTCAACAAATACATATTGAACCCCTGCTATGTATCAATCACTACTCTGGGTTCTGGAGATACAGGTGTGGACAAAACAGACTAAGAAGCCTTCCATATGGAGCAGGGGAGGGAAATACAGAGACTGTGGGGAAAGTGGGAATGACCAGAGAGTAAAGACCTGAAAGAAATGAGGACACAAACAATATGGCCACCTGCCAGAAGAGCATTGGGGAGAAGGAACAGCAAGTGCATAGGCCTGGAGGCTGGCTCATGTCCAGCCTCTGAGAACTGCCAGAGTGAGTGAGTGTAGAAGAGAACATAGGAGATGGAATGGGACAAAAAGCCAGGTCCCATCACAGAAGATCTTGTGGGAAGATGGGTGGACATTCACAGGCTTTAAAATAGAGGAGAGGACATAATCCAACTTTGAAAGGAATTACTGTTGGTGCAGCATGAGAGAGTTGAGCCGAAGTCTCTAATTTGGGAGTGGGTATAGATGAGGAAAGAGAAAAAGAAACCAAAAGGCAGAAGTCCAAGACAAAGATCTGGGTAGAGATCAAACCAAAGGTGGATCCAGGTTCTGTTGAGGCTTACTCTTTTTTCCAAACATCCTCCCACAGCTTTCTCATGACCCCAAGAGGTAATTTACTAAGTATAATGATCTTGTCTCCAACCACCTTGGATCAGTGTCCTCACTCTGTGGCACATTAGAATCCTCTAAGGAGCCTTTTCAACACGCTCTATTGAAAACCAAATTAGGGGACAGTTCTAAAAAATAACCAGCCAAGTGTCAAGGTCAAGAAAGACAAAGAAGGACAGAGGAACTAACCCAGATAAAGGACACTAAGAAAACACAACTATGTGAATGCCTTGTGGGATCCTGGCAAAGGACATTAGTAGGGCATTCAGCAAAATCTGAGCAAGGTGTGTGGAACAGATCATTGCAGTGTCAATGTTAATTTCCTGATTTTGATTATAATGCTCTGGTTGCATAAATATGGTCACTTAGGAGAGCAGAGTGAAGGATACCTGGTAATCCTTTGTACTATCTTCACGACTTTTTTGAGAGTCTAAATCATTTCAAATTAAAATGTGAAAAAATTCTCTTGCCCAGGCTGTACCCCAGACCCATACATCAGCATCTTGAGCAGGCCCTGGCTATGGGTACTTTTTTTTTTGAAGATTTTATTTATTTATTCATAAGACACACACACACAGAGAGAGAGAGAGAGAGAGAGAGGCAGAGACACAGGCAGAAGGAGAAGCAGGCTCCATGCAGGGAGCCTGACATGGGACTCGATCCTGAGTCTCCAGGATCAGGCCCTGGACTGAAGGCGGCGCTAAACCGCTGAACCACCCGGGCTGCCCTATGGACACTTTTTTTTAAAGCTCTCTAAATGATCCTAATATCCAACCAGGTTTGCGAATCATCACCTTGGATTTTAAAAGTCTTTAGGGAGCTTTGCCTTAAAGTGTTCTTCTGTTCAAGGGGCAGAAAGAGGCCTCTGATTTCTGAGGGTGTCAGTTCCTCCCATAGTCTCTGTTTACCCCACCTTAGGCCCAAAGAGAACCTCTTCTGGGCAGAATTCAGAGGCGAAGTTGGAATCAAGAGGATGTGCTCATGTAGTCACAAGAGAAGCATCCTTTGAGACTCTGAAGGATGTTTCTCTGAAAGAATCTGTCTTCCTCCTGAAAGACGTCAGCACTGAGAAAGATAGAGTTCCAAAAACCCTCCCTGCCCTGGTAAAAGGAAAGAGATTAGGTGGCATCTTCAGATCATCTCCAGCCAGGGACAAGTATTAACCTCCCCTGTCAGCTTTGGGGATGTTCCTTTTTCAAACAATGCTATTGTAGTGCCTCAAAGTAGGATGCGCCTTCTCTATGGAAATTGGCAAACACTAAATACCAACTTCTCCCAGCAAAGGCACCTATAAGAAAATGAAACTTCACCTGCTTTGATTAATAAATAGACAGCAATGGCCAGGAGGTTGCAATAGGAGACACAAAAGGCTGGTAGAAATGTGCCTAGAAAAGCAAAGGGAAAAAAATCAGGGAAGGTTAAGCTGCATAAGAAAGACCTCTAGATTCTGATTCAGTTTTAGTGGCTGCAAAAACAAGGCTCTCGGCTATTTGCATATAAATGTGCTGGGGGTGGGGAACCACAGTACTTGGCTATGCATTCTAACTTTCTGCTCAAAATCTGTTCCCAAAGCAGCTGCAGAAATCAGCTGCAAATTCCAAATCTAAAAATGAAAGTCACATGGCAGAACTGGGGAGGAGGCAAGGAGAGGAAGAAGGCAAGGGCACCAAATGGTGCTACAATTAACCCGCTGGGGCCCGCAGCCCATATCCATTGCCTGGGAGCTTTTAGACATCACAGGGTTCCGGCTGCACCCCACAGCAATTAGATCAGACCCCCTGGGCAATGCACACAGGCACAGTCTGTATGAGAATTTCCCAGGTGATTGAAATAAAGAGCCTTGATTGAGTGACGGGGTCTACCTTAGGGCAGGAATTGTCCAAATTTACCTATAACGGGCCAGATGGTAAATATTTAAGGCTATGGGGCCCATACAGCATCTGTCCCAACTGCTCAGTTCTGCCATGGTAGTGTGAAAGCAGCCATAAATGGTACATCAGTCGGTGGGGTTGGCTGGGTGTCATAAACTTTATTTACAAAAAGCGTAACAACTTTACACTTTTACAACTCAGGCTCTAGACTCTTGTTATCCAAAGGATGGTCCTTGGGCCGACAGCATGGACATCCCTGGGAACCTGTTAGAAATGCCAGATCTCCAGGCCTCCACTAGAGCACTCCTACATCAGAGACTGCTCTGTAACAAAGTCCCAAGATGGCCAGAGCATATGGATGTCAGGGTAGCTGGCAGCAGGTGAATGGTGCCGACCGCCAACCAGCACTAGGAACCCAGAGAGCTGGGCCAGGTCTTGGAGCACCAACTCCTTTATCTCTAAAACTGTTCCAGGGGTATCTTCCTGTCCAAGGACTTTGAAAGGTACAAATGTGAATTGTCAGTACATGACAGACAATGCAAGCTTTGGCCTCTGGCCAGCAACTGTCCCTCTGGCAGGTGCTTAGCCCTCTATCATCAGTCATGATGAGGTGGGAAGGGCTGGTCACTCAGGCCCTCATTTTAGAGACCAAGACACTGAAACCCTAGTCTCTGCCAGCCTCTCTGCCAGCGGGTGTACATTGCAAACAGTACATCCGCAGGGCCTGGGCAAGTACCCCAAGTCTGAAGAACATGGGCTCAGAATAGGCTGATTGCCACCAAGCTGGTTCATAACCCTAACATGGGGCTCTCTGCTTTTACAACTCCTGGTCCATGCAGGAGGGCACAGGGCCTGTTCATCTCCGCATCCCCAGTGCCTGGCACAACATTGGAGCCCCAAAACCCTTGATGACAGGTTCAATTCAGTGGCATCAGTCTTAAGGTCCTGAATGTCCACAACTGATGACTGACCTCCATATGTCATATGCAAGACGGTGTGGAGTTTTTCCAAAAAAGCTCTTTCCACATCCCTTGCATAGACAGAACCCTGACAAATGGCAACTAAAGCTAATTTTCAATCTCTTACCAGGAGCAGAAGGTCTAAGGGCCTGGACCCTGGCCCATAGAGTAAATGAAACTTCTGAAGAGACTACAAGTGTATTCTGTATTCCCGTAAGTCTGGTTGTGCCATTGCACAGAAAGGTAAGGAACTGAGCAGCTCTCTCTCTGCAAGCGCCCATCTGCCAGTCAGCTGGGAGTAGCCTGTATTCAGAGGAAGTCTGCCATGCCCTAGAAAAATGCTCTTTCCAAAAGCCCTGCCAATGATTAGCATGTGAGAGGAAGCATGTACACACCACTTTGTAAACCCTTGCACCTGCTCCCAAGGTGTCTCTGCAGACCAAACCTTTACACATCATGTGCTGTAGACTCAGACAGGAGGCATGAGGGGAAATCCATGCAGCACCTGAGAGTTGGGATGATGCCTTGGGCATCAGCAGCCAGAGAAGCCAGCATGGTATGCAAAAATACTTCTCTGCTGTGCAGATGCATCTCCTGTGTGTGATGTCAGACCACAGGCCCCAAGGCTAGGCTGAGTGGCTGTACTTCTAACAAGTTGTAAGTGCTGCTGCTGCTGCTGCTCCACAGACCACCCTGTCAGTAGCCCCAGCCCAGAGGAAAGAGGACTAGCCTCATAGTCAGGCTAATCCTCTCTCTCTCAGACTTACCTCCAAAGGCAGATCTATTTTCCAAAGATGACCACATATATCTCCCATCAACACACTCTCACAGTGTGATTTCAACTCTCCTTCCATTGAGAGGTGGGCCTGTGTTCTTTCCCCTTAAAGTAGGTAGGGCTTGTAACTGCCAAGGAAGTGATGCAGTGACATCTGAGGGTTTCCTCCTGGTTCTTTTAGGGTGCTTGCTCTTGGAACCCAGCCACCATACTGAGAGGAAGTCCGGCCATCCATGAAAAGTCCCCCATGAAGCCACTTGCCAGCCATAATAGTGAGCTGTGCTTTAAAACTCCCCAGATCTGGGATGCCTGGGTGGTTCAGTGGTTGAGCATCTGCCTTTGGCTCAGGGCATGATTCTGGGGTCCTGGGATCAAGTCCTGCATTGGGCTCCACATGGGGAGCCTGCTTCTCCCTCTGCCAATGTCTCTGCCTCTCTCTGTGTGTCTCTCATGAATAAATAAATAAAATCTTAAAAAAAAAATATAGGATTCCTAGATCCATTTCTGATCCTCTCCCTCCAGTCAGGTTGCCCCACCTAAAAGTATATGGAATAGAGATGAGCCATCCCCACTGAGCCTTGTCCATATGGCAGACCTGTGAACAAAATAAATGATTCTTGTTTCTTTAAGCCTCAAAGTTTGGGGCTATTTTTTAAAATACATGTTCCATATACATGGCTTTAACTACTCCCTGGGTCTTTTTCACTCTGTGCACCTTGCTGCATGCCGCCATCAGTCTCATTATTAAGTTACCTTTGTCTTGGATTTCCCTTCTGAGCTACAGAGCTATATATCTAATTGCCTACTAGATATCCCCAATATATATAAATCTTTTTCTCCTCCTTTGCTCCCATCTCCACTGCACCTCTAAATGTCTTTCTCCTTATTTAGTGCTACCACCAATTTGCTTAATTAAGGCAACATTCCTTTATCCCAATTCCAACATCAGGGTGATGACACCACCAACCTAGTCCCCTTGACATCTCTGGTTTCTGTCCATTCCTCTGTGTTCTCATGGGCTGCCAGTGCCCAGATTCATGCCCCTGGTGTCTCTATCCTGAGTTGTCCCAATTACCTCTAGGTGCATCTGTTATTACTTCATTTATCACTGTCCTCCAGGCTATTATTAAGGTGTCCTTGGCCGTCCCCTTTACTAACTCCCCATTGCCTTGAGAATAAAGTCTAAGAATAGCCCAGAATGCCCCTCATGGCATGGTCCTGACCAACTGATCAAATTTTGTGTCCCATAGTAACCATCTTGTTTTGAGTTTATACTCCTGCCATATCGAACTTTACAGAGAACCCAAAATACACTCGGCCCTTTCATCTCTGTGTACCTTTCTACATGTTCTCTCTGCTGAAATTGTTTTTCACCACTCCTCTCCATCTTCCTTGCACTTCTAATCCCAACTCAAACATCACTTCCTCCATGGAGCCCATTTTGACCCTGTTCCCATTCCTTTGCTAACACTTTATATTGTTCTATTGTTGAATTTCTCACATTTCACTGTAACTCATCTATTTACATGCCTGTCTTCCTTCTAGACTCGTGCTACTCAACATGTAGTTCCCCCAACCAATAGCATCAGCATCACCCAGGAACATTTTAGAAGTGCAGACTCTCAGGACCTTGCTTGGACTTACTGAATCAGACACCCTGGGGTCAGGCCTAGTCATATGTGGTTTTAAAAGCCCTCTGGGGGAGTCTGGTGCACCCTGAGGTTTCAGAACCTCTGTCCTGTACCAGTTGGATAAATATTAGAACCATCTGAGAAGTTCAAAATTCCCAAGTCGGCATGGGACCTAGGGATCAGTATTTTAAAGCTCAACAGGGATTCAAATGTGTAATCAGGGCTGAAAATCACTACACTAGATCCCTTCTTCTCAAAGTGTAGTCTCCAGATCAGCAGCATAAGCGTCACCTGAGGACTTGTTAGACACACAGACTTGCAGAGTCCACCCCAGACATACTGAATCAAAATCTTCAGTTTAACCAGATGCCCAGGTGACTTGAATGCACACTGAAGCTTGAAAAACACCATCTTAAAGCATCTCTTGATCCATCTCTTAGTAAGATCTTAGAGCATAATAGCCATTTGATAAACTCTATAAAATATTAGTAAAAATGTCAACTTCTCATGGTTTTGAAGAATAAAATGAGAATTTATGGCAAAGTATAAACAGCTTTATGAATATGAGGTACTAATGTTAACTGATACATAAATAATTAGTTCATTAGGTCATTCATTTCTAAATGTTCAATGATGCCTACTCTTTGCCAAAAATGGTTTTAGGTATGAAGGAGATTATAGTTATCAAGAAAGACTCAGCCTCCAAAGCATACTGTGGAAAATATATTAAACATATAATTACACAAATAACTACATAAAAGTATGATTTTGATGAATGCCACAAAAGGGAAGTAAGCACTATTGCACATTGCATTTACTTCCTTTTGTCTCAGTTGAATGGTTTTACCTCTCTGAGTTCCTTCTCAGGTGGGGTGGGAAGATACCAGGGAAAATCAGTGATTGGAGTCAAAGAATCTAAAGTGATGTGGTTATGAGGCTTTGACTTAGTTTGGGTTCCCCTCAAAGCAGAGCCTGAAACAAAGACTTGGATGCAGATAGCTTATATGTGAGGAAATCTCATAAAATGCAATGAGGGAATGGGAAGGAAAAAGAAGGGAGTCAATAAAGGGAACATCAATAAGGAGTTGGAGCCCAATCCCACGACAGAAGCCTTTGGGAAACCCTGTGGTACATCAAAATTATCCCATGGGAAGTCCAGGAAGCTGGAGTATCTAGCCAATGCCTCCAATTCCCCAAGGGGACATTAATATTCCCAGGAGACATTAATCTCCCACGCTTCTGGGTTGGAACAGCTGAGCTACTCTCAAACTACTGTTTCCAGACCACAGCAGTAGCAGCATCACCTCGAAACTTGTTAGAAATGTAAATTCTCAGGTCCCATCTGAGATCTATTGAATCTGAATATCTGAGAGTCACAATCTGTGTTTTAACAAGCCTTCTAGGGGATTCTGATGCCCAATGAAGGTTGAGAACCACACTGTTCAAGAAATCCCATGGGCAGAATAGAAGAGAGACCAGAACTTGAGATGGAAAGCTGAGACTGTCCTGCGAAGTGTCCACTACACCTTTGGGTGACTTCAGCTGGGCTGTGGGGCAATAGGGTGAGACATCAACAGCATCTACTATTGTCTATGTATTTTTCTCTCATATAACCTGGGCTTCCTTTTTTATTCATTTATCTATGTGAATATTTATTAAACCTCTACACTTTGTCAGGTGCACTACTCAGGGCTCAGGACATGTTGAGATCAAGACAGACATGCCCCTGACCTCATGAAGTTTATAGTCTAATGGGGAAGACAATTGTGTTTGATGTGGTCTGAGGGGTCAGGGCAGCTTCCCTGAAGCCTTTCAAACTTTAATGTTCATCTGAATCACCTTGGGATTGTGTTAAACCATGGAAGTGGTTAAGTAGGATTTGGGTGGTGGTCCAGGGACCACATTTTGAGTAGCAGGGCTCTGAAGGACACTTAAGATAAAACCTGAAGGATAAGTAATAGGTGGTCAGGTTAAAAATAGGTAGACCGAAAGTTCTGGTTTGCCTGGGACTGAGGAGTTTCCTGGAATGTGAGACTCTAAGTGCCTAAACTGGACTGATTGGTCACCTAGTAAAAAGGGTGATAGAAGGATGAGAGGCAGAGAAGGCCAAGTGTTTCTAAAGTCCTTGAGGTAAGAAGATCACAGTATGTTGAAGAAAAGGAAGGAGCCAATGAGACTGAGAGGATGCAAGAAAGAATCTAAAAAGTGTCCTGAAACCTTTGGTAAGCAAACTTTGATATGCAGTTAATTTCTAGGCACTGCAGCTGCAGTTGAGACCTCCCCTGCTAAACATCTTTGGGTGAATGTTTCATGGGAGCGTCAATGCGGTAGCCCCCAACACATGAGGCTTTGAGTGAGCACTTAAAATATGACTAGTGCAACGGAGGAACTAAATTTTTCAATGTATTTAATCTTAATTATAAATTAAATTTACATGTAGCCAGTGGCTACTATATTAGAGTGTGCAAGTGCACAAGATGGATCAAAGGTGACAGACAAAAGTAAATACTAGGATAGCAGAAGAATAACTACTTCAGGAGATAAATTGTGTTGGCTTAAGTGGAGTGGTAGCAATAGGAAATGATGCCAAATACTATATTTCACTCAGAGAGTATAAAGGTACAAGAGGTGAGAGAGGAGACAGAGATAATTCTTAGGCATTTGGTTAGAACAATTGGATATATGGCAGGACATATGCTGTGAAAAACCAAACGGTATGAGGAAAGGATGTTGAGTTTGAGTGCCTGTGAAACATTCAAGGGAGATGTTGAGTAGCAGTCACATATATGGTTTGGGAACTCAGAAGATAGTTAAGGTAGACAGCTAATGTTTGTTCAATTCAAAACAGTAATCTCATGACTCCAACTGGCTGGTTCAAATTGGGATTCCATCAACATACATAACCCCTAGCTCTCCTTGGCAGTAGGACCACATGACATACAGTGAGCCATACTCCCCCAACTATGAAGATTGACCCAAGGGTGGGCATCCAACTCAAATACAAGCTCTCAGAGCTCTTCTTGGGCTTTAAAACTTGGAATCAAAAAGACAGATGCTCAGTAACTCTCTGGCCAGGAGCTCTTGTCCTGTAATGGACATATTTCCATTATTAGCCATATTTCCATTATTTTGGGAAAATTAGCTTGGGGTAATTGAGTGGGTATGCAAAAAGAAGCAGAGGCAAAAGAAAGAAAAAGAGAGACAGACATGGAAATACAACTGCATGGTCAAAGGACTCAAACAGTATACCTTTAACTCTTAATTAACCAACCAAATTTATGGGCATTTTCTTCTTATAAAGCACCTTGCTGGGTTATAAGGGAACACTGGAAAGGCATGGATCTTTGCCCAAAAGAACCCATAATCTAGTTTCACAGACAAAAACTGTAAGAAAAGTTTAATAGCAGCAAAACTGGAGAATGCTACAACAGAGGGCAGACCTGAAAACACAGTATAGTCTTTACATTTCTTTCAACTTTTTTCACCACAGCCAGGAAGTTGCCAAAACCCATCAACTCTGGAGGGAAATATCTATTAAATCTATTCCTCTTACAAAGGCTATAAAATTTGTAAATTGCTTTGATTGAATACCATCACAATGAAAAATAAAACCAAACATTTTTAAATACCCAAATTATCAAATAAGATTAATATAAATTGCTGTTAAGTAGATAAATAAGCAAGCCTAGGACAATGATTACTGGTAAATTAGGTCTTTCCTACCTAGTTAATCTCTTTCAACTCAAGGTCTTTAAGTTTCATGGTAATTAATCAAAAGCTTAGCTTGCATTCATATTTTTCCAGAAATTAAGTTGCCAGGTTACAACTCTCCAATGGCTCTCATCACATTTGTGAATAAAATCCAAATTCTTTGTAATGGCCTTTAACACCCTACATCTTTTGTCTTGCCCATTTTCTTAGCTCATTTCCCACCAACATTCCACTACTCTCCTTTCTTCACTACTCTCCCATTTCTAAAAAGATCTCTTCACTCGCTAGAGCAGTCTCTCCAGTTATTTTCTGGTCTTGGCTTAAAAAGTTACCTTTCCTCCAATTCCATCTCTCTCTCTATCAAACAACTTGATCTATTTCACCTCATAGTATATGACCTATATATGTACGTGCTTATTGTCTGTGCCTGTCTTTGCTACTAGAATAGAATCCCTATGAGGGTTGAGACCTTGAGTCTCTTTCATCACTGTATTCACAAGACTTCAGAGTGATGGCTGGAACATGATAGATTCTCTAACCAATAGGGAAAAGGACATGAGGCCAAAGGTTTTATCTTCAGTTGTCTTTTATATTTTCTGTGGGAAGAGTTAAACTCCCAAAAGACCTCCTTCATGCATTATTGGCTCAAGCTGGATCACCGGTTTGCTTTTGTACCAATCATCAGCAAAGAGAAATGAGGTTGCCATTATTGAATTAGACCAACCTCAACTCTTTTCCAGGGACAGGCCAGTCTTCCTGGAAATCCAGAGATTGCCATTCACTACCTAAAAACAAAATTGAAATTCTATTAGCAGCAAAGAAGAAGAGATAGCTGATGAATAGGCAAACAGCAGTGTCAGACATTATACTTAATGTCTCATTTCTCATGGAGTCAAATCCCTTTAAGCCCATGAAGAATGTCTTGAATATCACATAGGATCACATCTATTACTTTTGCATTCTCTAATTCACCCATTCATTTGTTCCTTCATTCTCAGAAATAGCTTTCAGCACCTATTACGTGTCAGACTACATCAGACTACTGAAATCTGGGGTATAAAGAATCAGATGGTTCTTATTTTAGAAGATATTATAGTCTATTTTGTAGATGGGCAGTTATACAAACAGATATAATACTGTGTTTTAAGTGTTTTAGTAGCAGGAAGTTGAAATTGCAACTAGACATGAAAAGCATTACTGCATATCCAAATAGTGGGACTTGTACAAACCTTGTTGGATGAATAATGGGTGATTAAATGACAAAGCAAAAGAAATGAATGGATGTATATGTACTCAGAAAGCTTGAACCAGCTTTTTGTGTTGACGTCTATATTCTATGGTGTGGGGAGGGGGGACACATTGTTCCGATATGTGCTCAGATCCATGTCAACACCACCTTAAATTTTTTAAACCTTGATAAAGACAAAAGTGAGAGTGTGATAAGGGAGCCAGAGCATTGCTTGACTAAATTAAATTCAAGCTCTGGTTACCTCAGGTGACCTAGCTAGAAAAGAGTCCCCAAAGAAAAGATGCTTCTCTGTATAGTATGCATTTTCTTTTTAAGGTAATGTTTTCTTAAACTTTGCATGGATGTAACAAAGTTTCCCCAACCACAATTTTCTTAGAGATGATATCTATAAGAGGTAATGATTTAAAAATGCCATTAATATGTCACTATTTATTTCCTTGGGATACTTACATTTAATTAGTGTAGAAAAAGATACATCTAAAAATTAATTAATGTAATACACATTAATGAATAAAGGACTAAAATCACATGATGATCTCAATAGATGCAGAAAAAGTATTTGACAAAATCAAGCACCCTCTTATGATAAAAACCCACAAACAAACAAACTGGGAATAGAAGGGAACTTTCTCAATGTGATAAAGGGCATCTACAAAAAAACAGCTAACGTCACACTTAATGGTGTTACATTAGAAAATGGTGTTACATAAAAGAGACCAAATACTTTCCCCTTAATATCAAGAACAAAATAAGAATGTCTGCTCCTGCCACTTCTATTCAACATTGTACTGGAGTTTCTATCCAGAAAATTAAAATAAAAGGCATCTGAATTGGAAAGGAAGAAGTAAAACTATATTTGCAGATAACATGATCTCCTATACAATGAATCAAGGAATCTATTCAGTAGCAAAACAAACTGAAATGATATTAACAATGATATTTATAATAACATCAAGAAGAATAAAACACAAGAAAAATTTAACAAAAGAGGTACAAGATATATACTCTGAAACTACAAAGCATTGTTTAAAAAATGAAAGACTCAAATAAATAGAATGTTCCAAGTCCACTGATTGAAAGGTATATTGTTAAGATGGCAATATACCCGAACTGATCTACAAATTCAACTCAATCCCTATAAAAATCCCAGTTGGTTTTTTTATTTCAAAAGCCACTAGAAAGCTACAATAGTAGTCAAAACAGTATGGTACTGGCATAAGGATGGACATATAGATAAATGAAATACAATTGAGAATCCACAAATAAACCCATACATCTATAATCAATTGATTTACTACGAGGGTGTCAAGACCATTGAATGGGGAATGAGTGGTCTTTTCAACAAATGGTGCTGAGACAATTGGATATCCACATGCAAAAGAATAACACTGGAGCCCTACCACATAGAAAAATCAGCTCAAAATGTATCCAAGTCGACCTGTAAGAACTAAAACTATAAAAGTTCTAGAAGAAAACATGGATATAAATCTTCATGACCTTGGATTAGGTAATATTTTCTTAGCTATGAACCCAAAAGTACAAATGACAAAATAAAAAGGTAGATAAATTGGATTTCATTACATTTAAAAAACATTTGTGCTTCAGAAAACACCATGAAAAAAAAGTAAGACAACCTCCAAAATGGAAGAAAATATCTTCAAATCATATATGATAAGAAATTGTACCCAGAATATATAAAGAGCTCTTATAACTCAATGTTAAAAGACAAATTACTCAATTAAGAAATGAGCAAACAATTCGAATTGACATTTTCCCAAGAAGATATACAACAGGTCTACAAGTACAAGAAAATATGCTTCATATAACTGATCAGTAGTAAAATGCAAATTGAATGCCATCAATTGCAAATCCATGCAAAAGTCACAGTGAGATACCATTTGACATTCAATTGGATAGCTATACCCAAGAAGGCAGATAATAACAAGTGTTGACAAGAATATGGATAAATCAGAGACATCATGCATTGCTAGTAAGAATGTACAGTGGCACAGCTGTTGTGGAAAACAGTCCAGCAATTCCTCAAAAGATTAAATATAGAGCTATCATATGACTCAGCAGTTCCACTTCTGGGTATATCTCCAAGAGAAATGAAAACATATGTTCACACAAAACTTGCACACGAGTGTTCATAGCAATATTATTCATAATAGCTAAAATGGGGAAATAAACCAAATGTCGAACTGATAAATGCATAAATAAAATGTTGTCTATCCATTCAATGAGATATTATACCACAATTAAAAAAATGAAGTAGTGACACATAATACAACATAAATAAACCTTGATAGTATAACGCTAAGTGAAAGGAGGCACCTCAAAAGGCCACATATTGTATGATTCAATCTACATGAAATACCCAGAATAGGCAAATTTATAGAAATAGAAACCAGATTTGTAGTTTCCTAGGGGAGTGTGGGGAGTGTTGGAGGGAAATGGGGAATAATTTTTAATGGGTGCAGGTTTTCTTTTCAGAATGATTGAATGTTCTGGAATTAGATTAACAGTGAAATTTGCATAATGTTGTGAATACACTAAAAATCACCACATTGTACTGTTTAAATGAGTGAATGTATGGTATACAAATAACATTTCAATAAAACTGTGGGGTTTTTTTTATTTCAAAGACATGCTTTTCTGTTTTCCTATATTCCATAGAGATTTTTGTTAACAAAAACAATTAAAAGCCATGTAGATAAAATCAATGGTATGAGGCAGTCACGACAGTTTGGATGTTAGGGACTTATTTCATAGCCAAAAGCCACCGTTTGAGAAAAAAACCTAACCAGAGCAACGTTTGTTACAGTTTTCAATAGCAAGAATTGATCTGGGCTGGATGTGCAGACTTCAGTCCTGACTCGGAAGTCTAGACTCTTCCAATTCTTAAACCCGCATTTTTTGTTTGTTTGCTTGGTTTTTTTAAACGAGGCCCAAAACACAACATGCTTTATTTTACTAGGGCAGCTCCACAAAACTGCCAAAACCATGTGTGAGCATTGCTGCCTCCCTACTGATACACGCCAGGAGCTGCATGTCTGCTGTCCCTGGCTGCCTCTTTGGTCTTTATCTGCCCTGCTCCCTGCCCCGCCAGCCTCAGGTCCCCTGACCCACTATCTGCCTGGCCCACCTGCCACTCTGGGGAAAGCCACCCCTTCCAGTTCTTTCAAGCTCTCTCTCTGACACTGTAGTCACCTGCTTAGTTTTCTTCCTGCACAGTAATTATACTATATTCATAGCCTGATTTGACATTTCCATAGAAAAAATGCAATTATAGCATCCCAAAAGGCGGAAATAACCTGCTGATGATTATTTGAGGGGAAAAAATCACTTTGGAGATGTGCTTCAACTCTGTCTCTCTGAAAATTGTTACCAAATGCTGTTGGACGGTGAGGCCTCGCCCATTTTCCTTCTTCTAAATATAACACCTTGCCCCACCTCAAGTATTAAGTTTCTAAACAACCACAAGGAAGGAGAACTTGCATTGAGCAACTTAGAACCTTATGAAGAAAAGGGTTTTGTGGGGAATACAAGATGAGGATAAGCCTGAGAATAAAGCTCTTATAAAGTCATTCATGGAAAAAAAACCTACTAAGTGCTGATTAGTATAAATTATTATTTATATTTTCCTCTTTTAAACTAGCAGCAGAGGGTACTGTAGATTCACTTCCATTTGCTATCACCTGTTGGCCAGAAACTTTTTAGAATTCCAATGATCTTTTACTATACCTACCACCACTAGATACTATTTTTTGAGCACTTAAGTGTCAGCACTGTGCTAAGTACATATTATACATTATCAAGTTACACAGTCCTGGGTTCAAACTATGATTTCATGTTAGTTGTGGGACTTAGATCTCCAGGACCCAATACTCCATCATTCCCAAACAACAAAATGCTGTCTGAATTTGAAATATTCTTATAATTTTGCCATACAGTGAGGCTTTCACATTTGCTCTGTCTGAGAGGATGGGATCTTTCCTGTGTATACAGGGGATTGTTAGACATCAGAATATGATCATTAAAGGCTCTACATGAAGTTGAGGATCTGAGTCCTTCCGTGCCAGCCTGGGACCCCAGAATCCTCCATGGACCATTTGCACAGTTGTGATCATCCCGAGAAGCCCTTTCAAGTCCTTCTTCCTCCTTGCCAGGCCTTTTGTTTGTTTGTTTTTCTCTAGCCAATCATCATTTTAGAGGCAGCTCAGTCCAAGGGCAGCTTTAATTAATGAGCCAGGTTTCTGGCGTTGATAAGAATGCTAGATTAAGGTCGAGTGTGGAGGGCAGTTTTCATTAAATACAGTAAATGTGGTTGCAGTTTGAAAGGATACTGTCTATCTCTTGCTGAGCTGCTGTTACAACAGAAGTTATGGCCTTCCAAATTCAAAAGCAATAGTAAAAGGATTATGTGGAGAGAGGTGTTTCCTTGTACCCCAACTGTTAAAATAAAACATTGCCTGGCTTGTTGACCAGGGTAGAATCAGGGAACATCTTGCATGTGGCCTGCTGAAGGACTCCTCTAAACTCAGGGTCTGCCATGCCCATTCTGGGGCTCCCGGTGTGTTTTCATAACAACCAGACAGCAGATATTTTGGGTGATGCTTGACAATCCAAAAACCCAAAACAGAAGTACAGTCCTATATTTTTTGCTGTATTTTTACTCATATTTATTGATTTTTAATTTCAGCAAATCTTTTAGTGTTACATAGAGCTTTTATTCTTTTAAAAATAAAAAGAAAGGCAAGGTTAAAGGCAAATTTTATAGAGCCTTTATAGTTATTTTTTGCCCTACCCAACTATCAACATCTCACATCAGAGTGATGCATTTGTTACAGACATTATTACCCAGAATCCATACTTTATGTTACAGTTCACCTTTTTTTAAAATTTAAATTCCATTTAGTTAACATATAGTGTAATATTAACTTTAGATATACAATACAGTGATTCAACACTTCCATACATCGCTCATCACTAGGGTTCACTCTTGATATTGTATATTATGTGGGTTCCTTCCCTCCTCTAGCCCCTGGCAGCCACCGATCTTTTTACTCTCTTCATAGTTTTGTCTTCTCCAGAAAGTCATGTTGCTGGAATCAGATACTACATTGCCTTTTCAAACTGGCTTTCTCTCACTTAGCAGTATCCATTTAAAGTTCCTCCACATCTTTTCATGGCTTGACATTTTCATTTCTTTTTAATGTAGAATGATATTCCATTGTCTGGATGTACCACAGTTTATTCATTCACCCACTGAAGAATATCTTGGTTGTTTCCAAGCTTTGGCAATTATGAATAAAGAAAGCTCTATAAACATCCAGATGCAGAATTTTGCATGGATATAAGTTTTCAACTCTTTTGAGTAAATCCCAAGGAACGTGAGTGCTGGATCATATGGAGAAAGTATGTTCAGTTTGGTGGAAACCACCAAATTTCCTTCCCAAGTGGCTGTATTATTCTGCTTCCTCATCAACAGTGAATGAGGGTTCCTATTGCCCCACATCCTCATCAGCATTTAGTATCAGTGTCCTGTATTTGGCCATTCTAATAGGTGTGTGATGGTATTTCATTGTTGCTTTAATTTACAATTCTTTTTTTTTAAAGATTTTATTTATTTATTCATGAGAAACAGAGAGAGAGAGAGAGAGAGAGAGAGAGAGAGAGAGAGGCAGAGACATAGGCAGAAGGAGAAGCAGGCTCCATGCGAGAGCCTGACATGGGACTCGATCCCAGGTCTCCAGGATCAGGCCCTGGGCTGAAGGTGGCGTTAAACCACTGATCCACCTGGGCTGCCCTTTACAATTCTTTAATGACGTGATGTGGAGCATCTTTTCGTATGCTTATTTACCATCCAAAGCTCTTCTTTGGAGAAATCATATTATTTTTTATGTACATTTACTTATTTACAATGTTTTAAAACATTTTCTTTACACATATTTAAATATTTACATCTTAAAAGCCAAAGAAACATGGGCACCACAAGAGTGAATTGCCAGAGATATTATTGCATCTTTTAATGGAGGAACTGTCAGTCCATAAACATAAGAACTAAGTCTTGACATTGGTACCAAATGTTGGCACTCCTGAATCAGTTGTAAATTAACAATTTTAAAAGACAATAGACACAAAGGAAGCAGAATTGTGATTATGACAGGACCCCCTTTCTTGAAAGAAAAATATTTATGGATTACTTATACTACACTTGCCACAATGTGTAACCAAAGAAACATACTATACCAATATTAAACCATAGCACGCTCCTGGCATGTGAAGGTGAAGGGCAGTTATGATGGAGACTCTTGGCCAGGTGGTTTCAGTGGTGAAGTCCACTACCTCAGTCCAGTCTTAAAACAAGGGGTGGCTTAGTGAGAGCCGGCCTTCTGTGTAAGAGGATGCAGCTCTTCCCTGCAAGGTCTGACTAGAGGGAGAAATCTGGCCCAGCCACAAGTGTCTGACATTCCTGCTCAGTGTTCATTAAAGGCAAAAGTTTGCAAAGTGTTAGTATCCGTTACCAACTAACAGGTTGTGTTCATTAATTGTAAAATAGGTAGGTCCTAATCTTCCTGACTCTTCATCTATGAGTATCTTGCTCAAGGCTGAAAGTCCTACCAGGACTTTACCCTCTAGGGAGTAAATTGTTATCCTATTTACAAATTTGTCTTTTCTCAAAGTTAGTTGCATTTTATATCCAAATGACCCCTCTTGCCTTCCTCTTCACCCCCATCCCCTGTCATCTCTAGGCAATGAGATGACACTAGCAAAGAGGATAAGTGGAGAAAGAGTTGGATCTGTGCCTGGGGTGGGGCTCACTCAAAGTAATCTGTAGAGTCCCATCAGGAGCATCCATTTGGCTGGATGACCCCGAGTATGCTCAGCTCTTGTTGCTAAGATCATGAGAGAGCAAGCATTTCCTACATTTTTTTCTTTCTTAGTGAAAAGTAGACTCTGCCTCTGCTCAATGGGAAAATTCCTCTCAAATTAGAAAATGGGCTCGGAGCAGAGCAGCTAACAAGCGACACATATATATGACATAAGACATATATAAGTATATATATATAAGTATATACACCATCTTTATTTTTCTTCAAAATGTCAGCTAACAAATTACAATTGCATCAAAAGAAAACGATTAAAATATCTAGGGATAAGTTTAACCAAGGAGATGAAAGACTTGAATATTGAGAACTACAAGATATTAATGAAAGAAGTTGAAGAAGATAAATGGAAAGATACCTCATGTTCATGGATTGAAAGAATTAATATTGTTAAAATGTCCATACTACCCAAAGCAATGTGCAGATTCAGTACAATCCCTATCAAAATCAAATGGCATTTTTCACAGACAGATCAGTAAAAAAAAAAATCTAAAATTTGTATGGAACCAGAAAACAACAGTCAAAACAATCTTGAAAAAAAGCTAATTTGAAGGCACTATGCTCCCTGACTTCAAACTATATTACAAAGCTATAGTAATTAAACAAGTCAGAAAAAGAAAGACAAATACCATACGATCTTTTTTATATGTGGAATCTAAACAACAAGATCATGGATACAGAGAACAGATTGGTTGTCCATTTGGTTGTCCAGAGGCAAGGAGTGCAGCATGGGGAAAATGGGTAAACTATTGTGGGGTTTGTTAGTTTAAATAATTTTTTAAAAGGAAATCAGTTTTATCCTCCTTTCAGAGTCTTTGCCCTAGTAATTCTTCCTGCCAGCTGCTCCTCCCCACTTGATTTTTCATTTTTTAAAGATTTTGTTTATTTATTTGATGAAGACAGAGAGAGCATGAGAGAGGGCATAAGCAGGGAAGGAGGGGAAGAGGTGGCTCCTTGCTGTGTAGGGAGCTAATGCCTGGCTCTTGATTCTTCCAATTGTGATCTGAGCAGAAGGCAGGCAGATGCTTAACTGAGCCACCAAGGTGCCCCTGCTTTTCCCCATTTTAATATGGCTGGTTCCTTCCCATTCTTTAGATATCAACTCTAATACCCATGCTCCCAGGAGTCCCTCTTTTGCACATCTCTCTTTCTCTTCTAACTCTTACCACTCTGTGATAATTACCTTCAACAGTATGTTTTCTTTCTTTTTTTTTTTTTAAGAACTGCCCACCAGGCTTTTTTTTTTTTTTTAATTTTTATTTATTTATGATAGTCACAGAGAGAGAGAGAGAGAGGCAGAGACACAGGCGGAGGGAGAAGCAGGCTCCATGCACCGGGAGCCTGATGTGGGATTCGATCCCGGGTCTCCAGGATCGCGCCCTGGGCCAAAGGCAGGCGCCAAACCGCTGCGCCACCCAGGGATCCCAACAGTATGTTTTCTTTGTGTATTGTGTTTGGTGCTCACTCCACTAGGTTGTTATCTCCAGATTTTGGCTGACTGCTGCTTAGTTCTTTCCCCAGCGCAGTACCCACTGAGACCCACAGTTCACTAAATGACTGGGAAGGAGTCAATAGATTTATTTAATGGCCTCCAAAGTCTGCCCTAACATATGTTTGTCCCCATTTTTTACATATTCATCTACTTCCATTTCTCAGGCACTTGGATTCTTATTTAATACCCTCACATAACATCTGGCTCCAGCAGCCAGCTGAATATTCCAGCTGTTTTCTTGGTCTTCTCCATCCATCATTCCCTTGAATGTGCCCCAAGCCAGCCACCAACTCTCACCCTAACCAAGGCTCATTTCAGTGTTGACAGATGAGTGGGTGAGGAGGAAGGTAGGTGGGATCATTTGATTATAAAAGGTGACTAGCTTTGAGAAAGGACAAATTTGTGAGTAGAACAATTCAGTTGATTCACTAGGAGGTGGAGATATAGAAAAGCGGTGGATATTTCCTGGAGGTTGAAGCAAGTCTCCCTGAGAAGAGGACCAGCAGGAGAACAATGACTAAGGATAAAAACAGCCTGAAAATAACTCTCTTGTTTTTGAGAGTTTGACCCCAGCTTGATAGATAGGATTGGAATTCAAAATACAATTTGATAAATATTTTCAAGCTTCTTTTAAAACCAGCATTGTGCTGGCCACCACAGGTGTGTGAACACAAAGACAAAAGCTATGCCCTCCAGGATGAAGCTCCTGATCCAGGCATTGCCTGCAGGACCCAAGGCAAGTAGCTCTGCCTTTTCTGTGAGCCCGAGGGGGCTACATAATGTAGAGGAGAAAAAAACAACATGAGGTGCTCTTTCTTGCCTATAGCTGAAATAATAATAGCTGATATTCATTCAAGAGCATTGAACTAAACACTGTTCATGCATCAGTTCACTGAATTCTCTAAACCACTTGAAGTCTCATTGTTATTACCAGCATTTATGGATGAGGAAACTAAAGCTTGGGTATATTCCACAGGTCACGCAGTGGGCAGGGGTGAAGCTGGGATTTGTACCAGGTAGGTCATCTTCAGTGGCCATTATCTGCCATAACTCATCCTTTTCTTACAAAGCCCTTTCCCCACATCCCTTTCTTTGTCAAAATGCCGCTGATTCTTCAAGGCTCTGCTCCCGTAAGATTTCTTTTATGTATTCAGAAACAACATCTCCTTCCTCTGCTTTTCCATACCAACTACCTTCTACCACTATTGAGCCTCTATCTAATGCTGCCTGTTACTGGAATTAATTCATTAAATAGTAAGGGGCCATAAAATCATAAGTTTAAATCCAACTCCATCCTTTATTTACTATGTGGCCATTATTGACAAGCTCTTCTGAGCCTTAGTTTCTCCTTCTATACTCAGGAGTGATTAAAAATAATAATAATAAAAAAATTTTAAAAACCGGCTTGAGACTGTAAGATTGGAGTGAATGCTCACAATAAAGTAGCTATTTTCCTACTCATTTCTCTGTCCCCCTCACAAAGCCTCCATTCATATCTGTCCCTTGCGGTGACACCCATCACAGTGCCTGCCAGTACGGACTGGTGACAGGAGCATTTGATCAGAAGTAGGATGTGGAGAGAGAGGTAAATCCATTTGCCATTCCAAGTGCTTGCTTCCCTCCCTCCAGTCACTCACTCGGGTATCACAATGTTTGCCCCACCATGTACTACCACTATTATTTCACATTTTCCTCCACATCTGCTCACTTTCCCTCAATGTTTTATTATGAAAATTTGCATAGTAAGGAAAAGTTGAAATAATTTTATCTAAAATGTCTATATACCTATCAGCAGATTCCACCATCAATATCTTATATTGGCTTTATCACATTCCTCCACCTTTCCATCAATTCACTTTACTTTTGATGCATCTGTAAGTCAGTTGCCGACATCAGTATACTTTTCCCTTACTACTGCAACATGCATATCATTGACTAGAGTTAAATACCTTTTACAATGTGTTTCATAAAATATACACAAAATGAAGTGCAAAAATTATAAGTGTACTATATGATGAATTTTGACCCAAACCTCTATCAAGTTATAGAACATCATTGTCAACCCATAAAATTCCTTTGTGCCCATCCCCATTCATTCCCCAAGACAACTACTGTACTGATATTTTTCCTACCATTGCTTATTCCAAAATTTAAAATACATGCAATTGGATAAGAATTTTATAAAAAACTAAATAAATAAGTCTACTTTTAAAGGTAATTTTTACCACGAAGTATAAATAAAAGTTGTATCATTTGCCAAAAGTAGAGTATATCCATTAAGACACATGAACGTAAAAAAGAACACAGGAAAAAATAAGTATTTCTAGTCATCCTTGAACCACCTATATTTATTAACCATTGTAGTCCAGGGACCCCTGTTCACAAGGTCAAAACCATTTTCAGAATAAACCTAAAATGTTATTTGCCTTTTCAATCTCTAATTAGTCTCAAGAATGTACGGTGGAGTTTCCTAGAGGCTATATGATGTGAGATATCACATAGGTTAAAGACAAAAGCCAATATGAGAATTCAGCTAGTTGTCTCCTATTAGGTGCCAAGAGCAGGCCACCCAAAATATACCACAATGACATACTAATTATGTTGAATCGAAGCACCTTGAGAAACAGCAAGCACAGGGATACTCAGACCCTCCCTTGTCCCCCTGAAAGTGTAAATATATCTCCCATATGAAAGGTACCTTCTCTGTACTAAGAAGTAAAAAGACATCCTTATCACCAGAGTTAGGGACCCTTAAGCTAAAAAGGTTTAGTTAACAAACCTTGTAACTTTTTTTTAAAGATGTTATTTATTTGTTTGAGAGAGAAAGCATGAGGGAGGTAGGCAGAAGAAGAGGGAGAAGCCAGGGAGCCCACTCCAGGCTCCATCCCAGGACCCAAGATCATGACCTAGGTGAAGGCAGATGCTTAACTGACTGAGCCACCCAGGAGCCCCCTTGTACTTTTTTGCTAGTCTGCTACCCCAACCCAAATTCTGCTTGGAATTCCACACTAATTAAATCCCCTAAACATCTATTTGTTTTATTCTGTCAATTCACCATAAATTTATTATTTCTTTGTCAAAAATGTATAAAAACTACCTGCCTTAATTATTTGTTTGAATCTCAATTTAATTACTGGATCTCAGTGTACAAGTAATAAAACTTTTGTTGTGTTTTTTTTTTTTCTCCTGTAAATCTGTGTCATGTCAATTTAACTCTTAGTCCAACTGGGAAAACCTTGAAGAAAGAAAATTTTCTTCCTCACCCTCACCAGACATTAAAGAGATATGCAAAAATGTGAAATGATGCTGCTCTTTTCACTAAGCTTCTTGCTTAGTTACAACAAATGTTATTTATGTTGATGCATTTATTTTTTAACTAAAAAATTAGTGCAGTGCCCAACTTTTTTCAGTTTTCAGGTCTGATATGGTACGTATTGGTATATTTAGCCCATATAGACAAGATTTTTAGGGTCTGCATTAGTTTTTAGGAGTCTGAAGGGTGCAGAGAACAAAATGTTTAAGAACACTGATGTACTGCTTTTTGGAGGACACTTCCCGAAGTAGTAGGAGAAGGTCATGTACAGAACATAGGAGTAGAGAGTCCATTCTTTTCCAATAACGCTGCCAGAGCCCAGTTCCTGTTTCCCCCAATAGGTGCCTCTGGCCAACAGCGGAGCTGGCTGCACTGCCTGGGAAAATGCACCAACATACAGCAACCCAGAGGATGCACATCTCTCCATGATGCCTAGATTTGTTTTCTAAATCTCCAAGTACTGGCTTAGTTAGGAGCGTGTCCCACTGAGTGAACACGGTGGAATTGGGGGCCAGTGGAAAAGCTAGCCTCACTCCAGCCTCCCCTGTCTTCGAAGATACAGGAGCGCCCATGCTAGATACGAGAGCCGGCTTGCTCTCACTCAGTGAGCAGCTGCTTCTCACTCACACAAGCTGGCTAGAAACACATTTTAAGCCAAACCCCTTTTTGTACTTATTTGGGTGAAAAGAAAGCTTTAATTACAAGATTTAAAGCCAATTCAAAAAAAAATCAAGCTATAATCCTAACCTGCAGAAAAAGCAATTTGGCACAGAAAGAAGCAGAAATGAACAAGGAGAAATGAGCAAGGAATCAGACCATTATGAATGGAGGGAAGGCATGTGTTACCGAAGATTGATTTGAACAGTGGATGTAAAACAGTCCCTGCTGGAGGGGAAAGGTCCTACACATTTATCTTCTCTCAAAAACCAAGATAGAGTTTGCCAGTTTGTGGGGTTGTTTTTTTTTTTTCCCATTAGTTCTGAAGTCTTAAAAAAATGCACCCTACTCTTGTGTTGCAACAACTTTCCTATTTATCCTAACTGAAGAAGAAAATCATGTTTCCGGCTCACATGGAATTTATACATTTTGAACACCGTGCTTATGTGCCACTCCTGTTTTTTAAGCTAATTTTTTTATGCATGAATACAGGCTAAGCTATATTCCTGCCTTCACTCCTTTATACTTTTAGCCCAAAATGCAAAGTCAAGAGGCAGCATTTAAAGACATCATCCCACACAGTTTATTTTTGGTTTCTCTTCCTTGATGATATATAGTTTCAGTCAACACAGTGTGGAGATATTCACCTGGTACCTTTGATAAGGTGACAAGTGTTACAAAAACTAAGATGCCATCTCTTCCATGTGTTCCCAAGATCTCCAGCTGTTTATCTCCAAGAAGAGTGAGGAGAACCAGCATCTTCAGTTGCAAATGAGAGCCTCCCTTCGTCGGTCTGGAAAGATGAGGTTTTGTGAAGGTGGGCATGTGGGCATTCTGTCCCACCAAGGACAAAACAGACAAGAAAGAACTTCAACTGTGACTGCAAGGATTTAGGCTATACGTAGCACAAAATTTCGGCAAGTAAATGGCCTGGATCAGCTGAGGAGTGAGCCAAAGCAATGGTCAGGTAGGGGTCTCCCCCAAGGAGGGAACAGTGCTCACCAAATTCAGTTGAGAGACAAGGTCAGTGTCAGTGTCAGTTGCCGAGAGCCTTTGGTTGGTAGCCAAAGTCAATGATATCAGTGACAAAGGGACCAAAAGAGAAGCCATGAAGAGCAAAAGAGTAGGTTGGAGGAAACATGCTCCCACGCCCTCCACAGAGCCCCAATTATGCTCTTTTTTTTATTTTCAAAGATTTTATTTATTTATTTGACACACACAGAGAGAGAGAGAGCACAAGCAGGGGGAGCAGGAGAGGGAGAAGCAGACTCACCGCTGAGCATGGAGCCCGATGTAGGGCTCTATCTCAGGACCCTGGGATCATGACCTGAGCTGAAGGCAGACTCTTGGCTGACCGAGCCACTCAGGCACTCCCTAGCCCCCACCCCCACAATTCTTTTATTATACTTTATCACTTTTCACCTTCCCTCCACACCTATCATTCCAGGGAAAAACGATTAAGAGATGAGAATATCTTGAAATTCCCAAGGAAAAGTATTAGGGAGGAAAATAGATCAAAACTGCAATTCTCTGATGGTATAGCTAAAGAGGAACCTAGGAGAACAGAAATTTCCATGAGGGTTTTAAGTCATTTGCTGTGGAGTATACAACAGAATACATGCCCCCCCCCACTCTACCCACAACATTATGATATAAATTATTTAGCAAAATCTATTAGGCCACTGCTGCTTTTGTGAGAATAGATCCTTTAGGGAAACTCAACGGTATAATGAGATCTGTAACCAGAGAACACAGAAACAGCACTAGGGACAGCGAGAGCTCCTGACCTCAGGGTGCACACCGCTAAGGCAATTAAGAGAGATTGTTACTCTCATTAAAAGCAGCTCTCAAAGTTAGAATAGAAGCCACCTGCTTGTCCTCTCTGCAGCCAGCTGCCTCTAGACTTTAGTCTTTCTCCCTCTCTCCCCCTCCTACCCTTCCTCCCTTCCTCCCTCCGTACTCTCTTTCCTTCTATTTCCCTCTCCCTTCCAATCTCTCCCTCTCTCTCTCTCTCTCTCTCTCTCTCTCTCTCTCTCTCTCTCTCTCCTCCTTTCTGCTGCTTCCAGGCTCATATACCAAGAGGCGACAGAACAGATTTGTGAAATCAATCACACAGGTGAATTGCCCATCAGGGCAGCCATCCAAATCAGAGGGCTTGATTTTCCAACTTGAAGTTAAATCACCTCGCACATCTCTTAAGGTCGGAGTCGCTATAGAGACAGAACATTGCTAAAGTTGAGCCTGACAGTGTCAGAGGGTCAGACTCATTGCTTCATCCTCAGAGCCCCAGAGAGAGAAGGCAGCTGGAGGAAACCAGCAGGATGATCTCACTGAGCAATGTAATAAAAGCCGAAGGGGCGGGGTTGCTTTATAAGCCTTTTGATTAAATTCAATGGTGCTAAACGGACTGAGGCACTTTAATAGGCAAAGGCCTTTATGAGTACGAACTGCCTTTTCTGAATTTGGCTCCTAAAAAAACAAAATCCCATCTCGGACTAAGCCTCTATGTTAAAACAGACTCACATCACATCTATCATGGCATTTGTTCCTCATGAGATCCTGCCCTTTTCCTCTGTCTTGCACTAGTAAATGGTTCTCCCACGCCAAGAAATTGTAGGAGAATAAAGGAGAAAACAGTTTGAATTATCAGTGGGACTGTCTATGGTGATAGAATTTATGAGTTAATACCTGATTCTCTGCTACACCCTGCCTATGAGACTCAGTCTGCTTTTGAAGAGTTTTTAGGTCAATTTTATCTTGTTATGGTCTTTATTTTCAGCCATCAGTAACAGTCACAATGAAAAACACCACTTGTGCCATTGATTTAATTTGGTTATTTGCAATGGTTTTAAAGCAATGGCTCTCTACCCTGGCTCACACTGGAATCATCTAGAGAGTTTTTAAAAATACTGGTACCTGGGTCTCACTTCCAGAGATTTTTACTTAATTGATCTGGGGTATGTCTTGGGCATGGAAAAATTTTAAATCTCTCTGGGTGATTCTCATGTGCAGTCAAGGTTGAAATCCACTGACTTAAAGCAATGGTTCTCAAATTTACCATGCCTCAGACCCATCTAGCAGACTTGATAAAACAGATTGCAGGGCTGTACCTCCAGAGTTCCTGATTCATAAGTGCAGGGTAAGGACACAGTTCGAAAAAGTTCCCAGGCAATGCTGATGCCCCTGACTCGATTACCACCCTTTGCAAACAACTGGCTTAAGATATTAGTGCAAACATTTTTTTCCTAAGATGTGTTTCATTGCATTGACCTGACTTTAAGGAGAGTGCCCCAGGAAGCTAACATCTAATAATGACAACACCCACTGGCAAGAGAATCTTCCTAAGGCTTCATGCTTGGATTCTGAGCCTTGTTCTTATGTATGCCAAAAAAAGACACCGGGATTTTGGCAATGGGTATCTAGTAAAATGGAACTAGGTGTAGCTTCCGCCATAGTTTCTGGCCTTGTTTCTCTCATTTATTTGTCCTGCCAACTCCCGGAAGGCACCTGCATGAGTATACTTGTTCCGCAGGTTCATGGGGAAAGCTGGTTCTAGCTCAAGGCCAAGGCCAAAAGCCCCTTTAAATTCTGCAAACTTATAGCTTGAGGACTAGGTTGAAAGTGTGTGATGGGCATGTTTGTGTGTGTGCATCTGTGAAAGCAGAGTGTCTTTGGGGCCCAAAAAGAGGGCAATTCTAGAACTTTTCAAGATTGCCAAGAGCATCATCAAGCATTAAGAAGTGTCCCATGGGCTGCCCAGATCCACTGCACAGTAAAAGAGGCAGAAGGAGCCACCGTCCCTACTGATCATGCTCCGGTGCTCTCTTAACAACAGCTACAGGCACGTCTGATAGCTTAGGTTCCCTAGGAGAAAATCTTAGGAGATCGCAGACACCTAGGGGTGGTAGTGGCCCCAGGGGGGAATTCCTACATCCCTATATATTCCTTGCTATCCTGGCATGTGGGGGGTTCAAAACAATTTATAAAATCAAAAGGATATGATTTTTAACTTGGCTTTTCCCAAGTTGGGCAAAGTAGTCATGCAAGCTGCATGTACAGGAGACAAGAACAGGGCTTTCATTAATAACCGTCCTCCTAAACAAGGATCATAAAACACTATGAAACCATACCTGTGAAATCTCTATTGACCTACTTAGGACTGGAAGGTAGATGATTCAATTGATGCAAATCATGTCATACATTTTGAATAAGGAAACAAAGATACCGAGAGGTCACACAATTAACTTAACACTAGGGCAGAATTTTCCTGTTCTGCCACCACGCGCAGGAGTCAGGGAGTGGGACCTCAGAGGCTGCCTTTGGAGGTCAGAACAAGATGGCTGTGCAAAGTCCTTCCTCCAGTCTAGCCTAAGAAAGCTCCTTAGGTCTGTGCGTACCCATGTTTTGGTCAAAGATTTTATTTCAAAGTCTTTTGATGGGACATTCAGAACCCCATAGTCTGCAAACTGCATGTCACCTCTGCAGAGCTCACCTTCCAAAGGATAAGGTATTGTGGAAGGTCTGCCAACATGGTTCTCACAGGCCCTGTTTCATTTGCGAGAGCTGATGGATCAAACCTCAATGTGTATCAGGTTCACCTGGAGGGCTTAGTAAATTGCCGGGCCTCATCCCCCAGAGTTTCTGATGCAGTAGAAGGCCTGTGAATCTGAATTTCTAGCAAGCTCCCAAGTGATGCTGCTGCTGTGAGTCTGGGGACCGCTCTTTGAGAATCACTACAATGAGAGAGTGGTTCTCAACCCTTGGTGTGTGTCAGAATCACCCAAGAACTTTGAAATATTATAAATACCCATCAAATCAGATGCTCTGCAGGTGAAGCCTAGGCATTAAAGTTTTTAAAGTGGTCCCTAAGTGCAGCCAAGTTTGAGAAACTCCACAATAATGGAACCCTATGTACAATCACAAAGCATTCAAACCCTAGGTCAGGAGTTCTCAAAACATGGTTCTGGTTCAGCAGTACCAGCATCACCTGGCAAGTCCTTAAAAATGCTTAGAACCCCTCTCAGACCTACAGGATCAAAAACCCTGGGTGGGGCACACCAGTCTATTTTAACAAACTCAGTAAATTAGCCTCAGTAAATTAACCTCAGTAATCTGAGGTTTGCTGATGTTTGAGAACTATTTCTCTAAGTTCTTGGCTTCTCCCCCAAATGGCCCTGGAAATTAGAGTAGTAATATCTAAGAGTGGTAATTGAGGCTGGACCCACAGCAAGCTGATGCACCAACTTCTCAGTCAGGATCTGGGCTGGTGCAGAGATGAGGAAGGAGACCATTTGTCAGGTTGTCAGTGAGGTACCGTGGCAGGCTGCTGACATACTTACAAGGACATCTGGCTTCTAGCTCTGGAAGACAGGTCTGCAAATGATTTTGTAATGAGTCTCACCCCTAAACACTCAGATATAGGTCCAGCTTCAGGCAAAATTGAGATGTAGCTAAAACCAAGCTTGGGTCTCCCCCTTGGTCTCTCCTGGCCCCCTTCCCCCAAGTTCCATCCCATTATCACCAATTTTCCAAGGAAGCTCTCTCATGGCCTGCATTGCGATTAAGTTATTCATGCCCCAGAGAATAGCTCAAATAAAATGACTATTTACATTTGAATCCGTCACCACCTTCCAAGGGTATATCCATTCCAAAAAAAAGACAACTGGGATGGGTGATGTCTAACACAGCAGAATGCGTCTTCAAAGATGGAATATCGGGCATTGAGTCTTACTTGGGAAATAGATGCTATCATCTAGATGATTATCCATTTCTTTGGCATCAAGCTCCTGGGCTCCAGATTTCATATGTCTCTGCCCCCTTTTGCCCTCTGTATCCTAAATATAAACAACATGATAGACTGAAAAAATGGCCAAAAATTCTTCCCCTTCCATTAGGAGGTAGAGTCTATTTTAGCACCTCTTGAATCTAAGTTGGTCTTGTGACTTGCTTTGGCTAATGGGACATTAGACACCGTAGTGCAGGAAGAAACTTGAATAGTGCTTGAGCTTTGGGGCTTGCTTTTTGGCTGAAACCTCAGTATTAATGAGCCTACCTAGTAGCTTGAGAATGAGAGGCCACGTAAAGGGAAACCAATGCACTCCAGCTATGAGTGAGATCATCCAACCAGCCAACATGCCAAATGGCCACAGATAGCAAGCCCAGCAGAGATTAGCTAAGCTATCCCAAACAGAAGAACCACTCACCTGACCCCCTGGGATTGTGAACTAAATAATTATTGTTTGGAGTGAGTAATGTGTGAGTTGTTTGTTATTCAACAAAAGCTGATACACATGACTGACTACATTAAAGATTATTTTGATTGCATCTAAAGATTACCTAGAAAGAGAAGTCACCTTAAAAATGTTGCATTTCTCTGCAGCACCTTCCCTGAACATCCCTCCCCCAGATAGCATCAGTCGCTAGGTTGGTAACCTCTTATATGTTCTCCTATTGAATCAGTGTTTAGATCTGCCTAAGACTTGCCACTATAATTTCCAGTTAAGCTTCTCTACTTGCCACTGCCCCCTGACCATGAAACCTTTAAGGTCAGAAACCATATCTTTGTATTTCAAACCAACTGTCTTTATATTTCAAGCCCCTCATTTCCTTATTTGTTGCTCTGAGCTGAACAAAATGGAATACTTGAGTATCAGGAGTGTGGGGAGTGAAATGGGGAGAGTGGCCAGCAATGGTTTGTGTTATTCACAGGCTAGGGCCTAGAATATTCCCCTTAGAACCATCCATACTCACCAAACTCATAAAATCCAATGAACAATCCTTATCTGGCCCAGAACCCATCAGAACATGGAAGCCTTTGTCTTGAGAGTCATAGACTATCTGCCTCTTTCATTCATAAGAGTTCTTTGGTGGAGGGAGAGATTATTTTATTCAAATATTCCAAAGCTATCTAGTTTGCATTATTTTCCTCATTTTACCACTTATGGTGGGACAAGGAGTGGCTGTTTATCCATAGGACACATCACAATTAAACAGGATTACCTGTTTAATTCCTTTCTCCAAACACCTATTTTCTTTAGTCACAGAGCCATAACGAATGACTAAAAAATAGCTCACCCTTCTCCAGCTGTTATTGGGGCCAAGAACTGTGCTCTGAGATATAAACTCATCATTTTGCCCAGTTCTTATAATGCTCAGAGAAGTTATTATGATACCTGTTTAACAGGTGAGGACTCAGAAACACAGAGATGAAAAGATGCATGCACAGGGAGAAGAACTACATTTTTCTGATTCCAAAATGATGTTCTTAAAACCCTGGTGATGCTGAAATGCATGCTATAAATACTGCATAGCTATCATTTTGAAATCTTGTTTCTCTCACCCACCCATAGAGCCAGCTCACTTCGCAAAAGAAAGAGAGAGGTGAAAGCTTTGCCAGAGGTCGCAGAGCAAGGGAAGGTGATGGTCCCTGGCTGGGCAATCTTGCATCACTGTTCAGCTGGTTATGAAGATGGGCAGCCTAAAGTGGCCTCTGTGAAGCTGCCACCTGAGTACATTGTTAGCAGAAAGGGTCGATGGGCAGCGGCAAGCAGGCAGACAGGGACAGCAAAGAAAAAGATTAAAATAATTACATCTCTAATTGATCAGCTCTACTCAAGAGAAGATTAAAAGGGAAAAGGCATATTGAAGAAGGCACTCGACATCCGCCGTGGGCCCACTTCCATCTGCCACTGTGGCTGGTTCTCTCCCCCTCCCTCCTAGCCCTCTGTCCAACAGCTCCCACTGTGAAGCCCCATGCTACAGCCTTGATGAAAGTCATTCTTTGTGGAAGGCACCAGGCTGTGCTCCCATGAAGAACTGCTTTCACAAACAGCAGGGAGGAAGCAGCTCAGAGCAGCAGACAGTGGCCTCCCATTGGCAAACCCCCAGCATTGGACTGCCAACAGCATGTAGAAAGTGAGGAAGGAGATGCCAAGAGCAAGGCCAGCCCAGGGCAAGGGACTGGAGCAGCAAAGACAAGCCTGTGCCTTGTCATCCGATAACCTAACCCCAGCAGACACAGCCTGGGCTCCAAATGGCATGAGCCCTGGTTTCAACTTAGAACACTTCCTGACTCAGCTTTTGGCTTCTTGTCACTTGGGAGCAGGGCCAGGGGGCAATTTTCCCTTGTCCATGACACCTTTATGTAGGAATGGTAGAGGAAGGGCAGAAGCAGGGACAGGGGCCAGGGAGGAAATGGGAAGGCAGATTGGGAGGGAGTAGCAGCAGCCCAGGCACTTGCCAAGTTCATCTGTTTACATGAGGCCTGAGCAAGGTCAAGAGCAAGACAGAAGGCAGGGAGCCAGAAAAGCCCTCCTGGCAGCCCTCCCCATGTACATGACAAGTGATCACACCCAGAGGAAGGAGAATGTTGGCTACTCATTCCTTTTATTTGGGCTCACTTTGACTTGTGACACGATGCAAAGGAGAACCAAATAATCAAAGATCAGAGACATCAGGGTTCACTTCATATTATAGGAGCTGCAGCAGGAATCTACACAGTGCTCTCAAGAGGGAATGGGGGGTCAGGAGGTCAGGACCAGGGGCCAGACATTCATCCACTGTGGGGGGCTCTGGAAGTGGAGGGAAACCAAAACAGTCTTCTACCCCCCTGCCAAATGTAAACCCACGCTTCTCAAACTGGAATTCCCATTCCACTCACTTGGGGTTGCTTTTAAAATGTGGATTATAATGCAAAAGTGGGTGGGGTGAGGTCTGAGACTCTGCATTTCTCACAAGGTCTCAGGTGGTGCAGATGCTGCTTTTCCATGGATCACAATTTGAGTAGCAAAAATCTAAGCCATTTTAAAAACAGATAAAAGAACCAAGGTGAGAATGAATGCTAATGTGGTGTTGGAGACCATCACTGAACATAAGGCTAAATTGGTCTCTATACCTAGTTCTCCCTTCTCCACCAACTGAATTGAGGATAGCTGTGCCTTCAGTTCAGGGATATCCTGACTCAACCAGGATCCCAAAAGGAGAAAATAGGAACAAGAAGGCTGAGCCTTGGCTAGGTCCACTGTATCAGTCAGGATAAAGTAGGCTATGCTGCAGTAACAAACAATCCACAAGTCTCAGTGGCTTAGGAAACAAACGTTTCCTTCTCACTCACGAAAAACTTGCTATGGCTATGGGTGACTCTCCAGGGATTTTCAGAATTCCAAATTAATTTCCATCCATAGGATAGGAAATGTGCACCTCCACATTGACCCATGCTCCCATGAACTCCATGATAGGAGGAATGGGCTGGAAAGCTAAACACTGGCAATGAAATGCTTTCATCTGGAAGTGACATGTGTCATTTTTGTTCACATTTCGTTGGCCAAAACAAGTCACACAGGGAAAAAGCAGATAAGAAAGAGAAGAGGAAAGGACACAATGAACTCACTTCCTTCTGGGGAGAGAAGGAAGAGTAGAAACTTCCTGCCTGCATTCCCCCACAGCAGTTTGTTTTGAAGATGACTCATGTTTTTATAAGGAAGCATTTTTTATAAAATTATATTTTTAAATTTTCATAATCTAACATAGGTCTCCTCTTGAGGAGACCTAGTATAACTTGTATTTTGGATTTTTCATGTGTTCCTAGGTTCTAATCAGAGGAGCCCCAACCAAGGATCCAGGGGATTTCATTTCTAATTCTAGCTCGGACTCTTCTAGTTATATTAGTCAAATGATCTTCCTTTCTTCTATGAAATTATACTATATGGAAACTAGGGTGGTTATAAAGATGCACTGAAATAAAAGCACACTGTTTCAAAAGTGCAAATATGCCAGGCTATGTTATATGCTTATGCCTGTCATAAGAAATCTCTTTAGTCTTTCTCTAACATTTTATATGAGGATATTGGCAGTCCTCATTTATTTTTGAAAGAATTCTGGGTTTCCCCATGACTGTCTCTTAAGTCTTTTCAAGACAGTCTTCAGACATTACATGGCTCTATAGCAGTGTGGTCTTTTCCTGTCTTCTTCCAGCTCACGGACGGAGCAAGAGATGGGTTGAAGCTCAGAAGCTGAATGCAACAGGCTGCGTTCTTAACCTTGCCACAGCTAAAACTTTAATAGCTTATTTTAGGTCCTTTAAAAACACAGGTCAAAACCAACATGGCCAATGTCAAAATGTTCATGCTTTAATCTGATAAAGGATATTTATTTATTTTTAAAGATTTTGTTCTTAAGTAATCTCTATACCCAACGTGGGGTTTGAGCTTACAACCCTGTGATCCAGAATCCCATTCTCTGGGAACTAAGTCAGCCAGGCACCCCTGATAAAGGATATTTAATAATAAAACAAAAGCATATCAAAAGCCATACAAAACATTGTCCTTGATGGTGAAATAATGAATGCTTTCTTTTGGGAATGGAAACTCCTCAGAAAAAAAGGCTAATAAAAGACATTAGAGACAAAGAATGAAATTTTATTGCGAGAAATTAAAGAATACACAAATAGATGGGTTTGTAAGATAACATTGTAAAGATGTAAATTCTCACCAAGTTAATCTGTAGATTTAATGTAATGTCAAACAATATTCCAATTGCTTGTATGTGTATCAAAATTTGCAAGCTGGTTTTAAAATTATAAATAAATTCAAAGGACCAAAGGGAACAAGAGGGATAATGTTGGATGATTTACTCTCCCAGATGTCAAAAATTATTATCACCTACAGTAAATAAGTAAACATAGACTGAGCAGTGGAGCTGAATACAGGTAGGAAACAGACCCATGCATAGATTGACACTTGATTCGTGACAAAATTTGCAGTACAAAGCCATGAAAAACAAAGGACTTTTCATTAAGTGAGACTGGACCAACCGAATATCCACATGGAAGAAAATGCTTTTAAATGTTTTTAAATGAAATATTTATGTCCAAATGGAAACAATAAAGAATCATGTACAAAGATCAATTAAGAGTTCCTACAAATCATCAAGTAAAAGACAGAAAACTCAATGGGAAAATGGGCAAAATATTTGAGCATGCACTTAAGTTAGGAGGATATGCAAACAATCAGTAAATACATGGAAAAGTAAACACATGCTAACCTCATTAACCAAGAGATTGCAAGCCAAAACCACAAAATGATACCTCCACACACTCTCCAGAATAGTTAAAATTTTATTTATCTTTTCTTTTCTTTTTTTTTTTTTTCATTTAACCAAAGATTTAGTGCAGAGTTGATAGTATAATCAAAATTATATGGAATACATCAAACAAAATACAAAACTTAGCTTTCCCAATTCTAAAACTCGCCTGGGTGGTTCAGTGGTGGAATTTCTCGCCTGCCAATTCTAAAACTCTACCTTTCCTTTTTGTTGTTGTTGTTTTTTTATTGGGTGTTATACTATATGTTGGCAAATCAAATTCCAACAAAATTTTAAAGACTGATAATACCAACTGTTCGGAAGGATATAAAACAATCAAAATTGGTGAGAGAGTAAAATGGCACACCCACCTCAGAAGATTATTAGAAGTATCCATTAAAATTGAACATATATTTATCCTATGACCCAGCAATTCCACGTGCACTAAAAAATATGAATAACAATACTCGTGGCAGCATTATTTGTAATAGTACCAACCTGGTAACAACACAGATGTCCAAAAACAGTGAAATAGGTAAGTAATAATGATATACTCACACAATAAAATACCATGTAGCAATTAAAATGATCTACGTAGCAATATGCATGACTCTCACAAACATAATATGTATCGAAAAAAGCCAACAACAAAAGAGTATATATTGTATGATACACGATATGTGATAAAAAAAGGGAAAATTATGATGTTTTAATTCTGGATAATAGTAACCTTCAGGGAGAAAGGAGGGACAGGGCATGAGGGGACCTCTGCAGTGCTGATAATGTTCTACATCTGGACCTGGGTGTCAGATAGTCAAGTGCCATTACTTTGGAATGATTAATTATGCTAAATATTTACCATTTGTGCACTCTTCTGCAATCATATTATACTTCAATAAAACATTTATTATTAAACATTTTAAATGTTTAAAAGTACTTTGTCCCCTAAAGGATTTAGGAATGAAGGAATGAAGGAGAATCAATAATCTGTAAGACAATGTCTCTAAAGAATTTTTTTCCTAATGAAGAGAGGACAAGATGTGCAAAATTGTTGGGAAAGTAGAGTTATTTTCTTCAAAAGGAGTAAGGTTTTGCAAGCTTTTGTGATAGCTATTATTTGTGCAAAGATAATAATTATCTCACCCATTGAAAGAAAAGTCACTGGGCCAAAGAATGGAGTTCATTGTTTTCCAACAACAAAGACTTAGAAAGGTGAGTGACTCCTTGCATATTTTTATCTAGAAAGGTCCATATGAGGATACCACTGGCCTTGTCAAGAGTCAAACAGATGGGATGAGGACTTCGAATCTCCTAGAAGTACCATACTTAATTGCTAGCTCTCATGTCTTAGAATTCAGTGTTTCTCAAAAGCATCCCTTCTGTCCAGCTAACACCCAGCACCCAACTTGGGGCCTTTATTTATATTGACAAACTTGAAGGGCACCATCTCTCACTCATCAGTTGGTGCGAAGGCTGAGATTCCCACAGAGAAACTGAGGAGGGCCAAGCTGAGAAGCCCTTTGTTCTTCTGCCAGTACAGATATGTCTGTGAGGGTTGAGGATGCATGTGCACACGGCCTTGAGTCCCGTGTGCTCAAATCCTTGAGTTTCACAGAAGTGTGCTGTATGGAATCAGGATCTGGGATGATGATAAACCAAGCAGAAACACTCTTGTCATTCCCAACAACTTCCCTCCACCCACAATTGTAATAGATGGAGGTCACAAATGGGAATGTCTTGATACTGCTTTTGTGAATAACAATGCTTCAAATATCTGGAGTACCATTCCCCAAGACACTCGAAATGCTTCCCACTTGGTGCTTTCATGAGCTTTTATAGCTCTTCAGGTTTCTCAGACACCAAAAAGTAAGCATTTCCAAGAACCCAACTTAGGGTGAAAATTACCAGTATTGTTAAATACACAGGTACATACTCCTGGAACACTTGCCATGTATGGCCCCACAAGCAGCAGAAATACATTTCAAACACTCATCAAAATGAGAGTTCAACGGCAGACTTCAATCTAATTGTGTCAGTGAGAAGCCAATAAAAATCGTGCTCTAAAGACAAAAGATGTCACACTCTAGTTTCCTTGGAACTGCCTATTTTAGGGGCCTTGTTACTTCTCCCCCAGCCTGCTGCAGCAGCCTGCTAATGCACCTCAATACCAGTGCTGTCCAGCAGAACTTCCTGGAATGTTGGAAATGTTCTCTATCTGCACCATCTGACATGGAAACCAAGCCACATGAGATGAGTGAGAAGTCAGAAAGTGGTTCCTGTGACCGCAAATTGAGTTTTTATTAATTTAGTTTAAATTTAAATAGCTGCCCACAGGAGTGCCTCCTTGGGTGGCTCAGTCAGTGTCTGACTCTTGGTTTCAGCTCAGGACATGATCTCAGGGACCTGGGATCAAGCCCCATGATGGGCTCCATGCTCATTGCAGAGTCTACTTGTCCTCTCCCTCAACTTCTGCTCCTCCTCCTGTACACTCTCTCTCAAATAAATAAATTTTTTTATAAATAAATTAATTAATAAATAAATAGCTGCCTGCATCTGCGGCTGCCGGATTGGACAGCACAGCCACAGCCTTCCACACTTCCCCTAGCCGATGTCCTCAGCCACAGGGCTCCAGGGATGAGGCAAGTGACAAAATGCACCAAAGAAGGGAATGAAGGTTGTATAAAATTAGACAAATGTGGCCTAGCGTTCATGAACCTTCTCTTCTTCTTTTAAAGAGTATTTCAAAGTCTGAATAGTTTTTATAATGTTATCTGTCATGAAAAAAATTATTACCAACAAAATATCTTCAAACCAAACCAACCCTTTCCCCCGCCTGGCCCAATTCCCTCTGTGGGCCACCAGTCTGCAATCTCTACTCTAGTTAACTTCTGAAGGTAGAATTTTGTTTACCTCTGGTTCAAAAATCATTCTCCAGCTCCTATAAAGCCCAGACTCCCCAGCTGCCACTCGAGGCCTTTCCCATTGTGGCCTTAGCCTCTCCCAGTTTCTCACACACCTGGCTATTAACTTGTGTTGGATTGATCTTGGGTTAGTTCTGCACTTTACCTTCTGAAAGGGTCTTCCATTTCCCCCAACCCTTAACTAAAACTCATCTCTCCCTCTCCTATGATGCTCACTGTCTGCCTTGCCACAGAGCCAGGAGTCAACACCCATGCCTCTCAACTAGGTGTTAGCCTCTGGAAACCATAGTGATGCAGCCCGAGTATAAGGCTGCCTGCATCTGTGGCTGCCGGCTTGGACAGCCTACAGGCTCAGCATTAAATGGCCTGTAGGGAATACTTCATGGATGTGTGTTAAAGTAAGATGGGCTGAACAGGGATTCCTTACTGCATCCTTCCATTGCATTTTCCAGAGCTCTACAGATACCTTAAATACTTGGTATGTTCTGGAATGAACAGGCAATTCGCACAGGGAAAAACAACAAAGCTAAATTAAGAAGGAGCATCTTGTTTGACTTCTTGGTCATGTGATAGCACAATCCTTGGTCCAGAAGGAAGGAAATCACATCCTAACCAACCACCAGGAAGATAACAAAACCACTCAGTCAATATAGAACAAAAAGGTATATAACATCGGTCGTTATTTTTCCAGAGTAAAAGAATGAAGAATAATTCTAAAGTGTTATTCTTCCTATTTTTAAATGTTTTTAATAAAAAATGTTATTTCTGAATATATACAGAAAAGCAAGCATAGTTATTGAGAAAAAAAAAGAAAATGGCAGAAGTAAAAACTCACTGATAATCCTATTATCCCAAAAATAACAATACACGCATTAGGCTTTTTTATGTTTCTGGGGTTTTTTTGTTTTCTGCCAGTATTTTAAAATTATCATTATAATAGAATTCTTACTATTATCATACACATAAACAGAATTTTGCTTTTTATAATATTCCCTCAAGTGGATATATTATTAACTACTCCTCTTCTATTGGTGATTAAATTATTTACTATTTGCATTCTATAAATAAACTTGAGGAATATCATCATGCATTCAGTTTTTTTTCCATATTTATATGTATTTTAAAAGATTTTAAAAAGAATTTTGGGGGCAGAGTATGACTATTTTTTTAAAGATTTTATTTATTTATTTATTCATGAGAGACAGAGAGAGACAGAGACAGAGACACAGGAGAGTGAGAAGCAGGCTTCATGCAGGAAGCCTGATGTGGGACTCAATTCTGGAACTCCAGGATTGTGCCCTGAGTCAAAGGCAATCACTCAACTGCTGAGCCACCCAGGCGTCCCTGAGTATGGCTATTTTAACAGTTCTTATATATAGTAATAAATTCACCACCTTTGGGTTGAGATCTCAGATATGGAAAGCAAATTTAATGAGAGGAAAGGAATATTGACTAGCACAGTCTTTCTTGTGAAATGTGATGCCTGATCTTATGGCAGTATTGCATGCTGTGGTGGATTATAAAGACCGCCACAAATTCCCTCCACTCTTATGTTCCTCTGCAATGTAACTTTGAAGATCCTCCCATCAAGCTGTAGGGTCTATTTCCTTTCCTCTTAACCATATGACCTGATTTAAACAATGGACATCACTACACATGATGCAAGAGAGGCTTGTGACATGCTGGCTCATGGATTCTTGCCCTCTGGCTGCCTTTAGAACAGAGCCAATACGGGAAGAAGCCCAAGATAAAAGACATGGAATAGAGATAAGGTGCTCCATCTGAGTTCCACCAAGACCGACTAGCCTCCTGATCTCTAGGCACATAAGTGAGGCCATCCTGACCATCCGGCTCCCAGCCAGCCACAAATAAATAAAAGAGCCCAGCAAATATTGATGAAACCATCCATACAAGCCAAAGAATCATGACCTAAATAAAATTGTTTTTAGGCCACTAAGCTTAGAGGTAGTTTATTATGCAGCAAAAGCTAATTAAAACACATGTAGAGTCTAAGTAGAAATAATACTCAGCACATCTGTATCACCAAGACAAGAGGAAACAATTTCTCCACTTAGACATCTATGGGACTTCAACCTCACAACTAGTAGTTCCCAGCTCCTTACTATGTGACAATATGTCCTTACTATGTTTCATATACCAACAGATTAATTTTTAGTAGGGTCTAAGCAAATCTGATAACTTCTCCCCTACAAATAGAATTTTCCCTTCAAAAACATGACCCTTCATTTTGTAAATCTCAGTTTCATATAGAACAAAAGGCTCTGTTTTTCTCTCACTCTAAAGAAAATCTTCTTACCTGTGAAAAGAAAGGGACAAAGAGGTGTATAGAATCATAACCTGAACCCATTCAACAAAACTCTAGCCCACACCCTTGAACACAGATAGCATTCCATCTCTCCCCTCCTCAATGTCCCACCAACCACCAGATACTGTGAGCCAAAGGAACCTATTATGTTATAAAGGGGAAGGAAGAAATATGATTTGGGAATGGGAAACATCTAGGCAACATGCCGTATAGTAGAAACCGCATTGTAGAATTTATCCATTTCTCAATATATCACTACAAAGAACGTTGTGCTTGCTGTTTCCTCATGAGATCCCAGAATATCTGGGTGGGAAGGGCCTTCAAATAGGTTCTAGTATAATCGAAAGAGGCAGTAGTACTGCCTGCCTGTAAACACCAGTTATAAAGGAAAGTCTCCTGTCCCTTTGGCCATATCTCACATAGACTAGCAGCAGGAGACCCTGTGATTTGGCTGAGAGTTACCATTCCTATAGCCCAAAGAACAGCCAGTGTCCTCCCTGGAACCTGGCAGTATTCCTGGAAAGTAACAGGAGTCCAAGAACTAGCTTTCACTTAAAGACTTTGTGACTTGAGGCAAGTCACTGAGTCCCTCTCCTTAACCATTTCACTGATTTTCCTAGGTGGTTGAGAAAAGACACAGACAATTTTCAAATGCAGAATGTTAAGCCGATTTTACACTAATCTAGACAATTAGCAAAGGCTAGTGCTGAACAGATTCTGTCTCAAGTCTTTCATCAGATTCCAAAATGCTCCAAAATTTCCAAAGTCTTTACCATAAAATTTTGTGGTGTAGGAGATTACAACATATAATTGGCTAATTTTAGGTGTTGTATATTGAGATTTTGCTTTAATGGGGATTTTGCTTTCTGTGTTCTGCAACAGTTGGTTGAGCTACGAAATATGGAATGTAGCTTCTGAGAAGCTCTAAGACATGTATTTTTCAGAATCCGTGTTAATCAATGGTTCAAAATTGTTCATCGGTTCTATAATATCACAGAAGACACCAAAACCTTCCCATCCTTCTTACCAGACCTCCATTCCAATTCTTCATCTTCATGTTCCCTAAAGTCTGGTCAGAGACATCTACTCATGCTGTTTTAATACCATTTGTCTTAATTCTGTACTGCTGCCATAGCAAGTTACCAATGAATCTTAGTGACTTAAAACAACACAGAGTTATTATCTGTTTGTACTGTGGACCAGAAGTCCAACATGATCTCACTGGGCTAAAATCAAGGTATTGACAGGCTTGTATTCCCTTCTGTAAGATCTAGGGGAGAATCCATTTCCTTGCCTTTTCCAGCTTCTAGAAGACACCCACATTGCTTGGTTTATGGCTCCTCCCTCCATCTTCAAAACCAGCAACAGAAAGAAAGAAAGAAAGAAAGAAAGAAAGAAAAAACCAGCAACACTGCCTTTCTGACTCTTCCTCTGTCATCACATTTCTTTCTGACCACAACTGGAAAGGATCCGCTGCTTTTAAGGAATCATGTGATTAGATTGAGCCTACCTGGACAATCTAGGATAATCTCCCCATCTCAAGACACTTATCTTTAACCACACTGCAAAGTCCCTTTTGACTTGTAACATTTTCACAGGTTCTTAGGGTTAGAAGCCTAATCCACAAATTAGGACCAGGATTTGTGGGGCCATTGTTCTGCCTTCCACACTTTCCTTTTCATTATGCCTCCTTGGCTCGTGTCTGCTTCTGAATTCCTGACAACTACACTCCATCTATAAAGCTTCAAGCAAACCCTTTAGTACTCCAGGTGCCATCTACTTCAGAAACCTTTCCCTGCTCAGTCCAAAAGGAGGTATTATCTCCTCTAACCTCCTTTTAGTACATTTCTGGCCTAATCCCTTGGCCATAACCATTTTGAGTTACCTTTTTAACTCTGCATTCCTTGATTCTCCAGCTTGTCATAGGGAGCCCTGGCCCCCTACCAAAGAGAGGAGGATATACATGTGAATATTGCCAAGACCCAAAACTCTGCATTATACAATTTTTAGAGCCACATAATATTTGGAAATCATAACTGCTTAATTGATTAATGAAAACTACTTAATGCTAAATATACCTAAATGCTCAAGGGAGCCCCCCCCCCCCAAAAAAAACCCTATAAAGACAATTTGTAATAACTTGAGAAATATCTGGTTGGAGTCAAGAAATATCACAGGAGGAAGCAGTGTACCAGCTTAAGCTCATAAAGCAGTATGGTATTGATGAAGGCTAATATAGATCACAGAAACCCCTTCTCCCCAACCTTGGAGATGCTCTGTATCATCTTCCCTAGAGCTTTACATTCTTTATAATCCTCCTGGCAGACAGCACCTCCAGTTTCTGCCCTCCATCCTAGACTTCCCCAAGACTTCATCCCATTTAAAGATCCCAGGCTGACTTAAATTCAATATAGTACAGTAACATCTAGCTCCCAATCAAGGTTATAAAATACTTTGGGCAAATAGGACATGAAAAAGAGGGATTAGAAGGACCCCAAACAATTAGCTGGACAATGGAGGAATACAGGGCAGGGGTCTATGTGGGTTTCTGAGAAATCAGGTGGTTTGGCCTCTCTGAAGTATCCACAGGTCCTTAGGAAGAGTGAGGCTAGGGGAAAATTTTGATGTGTTCTCATTTCCTGGCATTATTTCTTCTACTTTGCTTTAATAGTTAGACTATGCTTGGGGCATCTGGGTGGCTTAGTCGGCAAAGCATCTGCCCTTCAGCTAAGGGCATGATCCCAGGGGCCTGGGATCAAGCCCCACATGGGACTCCCTGCTCAGGGGAGAGTCTGCTTCTTCCTCTGCCTCTCCTCCTGCTCGTGCTCCCTCCCCTTCTCCCTCCCTCTCTCATAAATAAATAAATAAATAAATAAATAAATAAATAAATAAATAAAATCTTTAAAAAAAATTTTTAGACTATGCTTACTACAAGTTATCACCTAAAGTGCAGCTTCCCTTGGCAAGCAAGGCTGTGCTGCCTGGGTGCAGAATGGCTGTGTTGTGTGTGTGCACGATTCTGATGGGGAGAGTATATAAAGCTGCTTCTGCAGAATGTCAAAGGATGGACCTAGAATCAGTGGGTAGAAGAAACAGAAACTTCAGCTTCATGATAGGAAGACATTTTTAAGAGTCAGAAATGTCCTCAGATGAAGTGGACTACCTCTGGACAGGTCACTGTGTACTTGACGGTTGCACAAGAGATGGCATTTGATGCCATCTTCTTCTTCTAGGCCTTGATCAAAGGCACCATTGCTTTGGAGGGGAAGGAACACAACTGTAGGGAGACCAGAAAACACAGGTTTGGGGTGAACTGAAGATGCCCTGAGTTTGAGATATGGACCCTGAGGCATATCCAAGGGAAAGTAGAATATAAGGCAGTGGCTGCAATGGTCCTGATTGTGGTGTTCTGAACTTCAGAGCTGAGCCACCAGTGCTTACACATAGTGATGCCAGGATTGGAGAACAGATACCTCCAGGGAAGACCAGCATCTTACTGCAAGGGGAAACAGACTTCACCAATAGAATTCTCAAAGCCTATTAGAGGGTGCCAGCTAATGGCTGTAGCAGATGGGAGACGGATGTGGAAATGAAGAAGATGTAATCAGTGGATCCAGCACACAGCAGTCCTATTTAAAACACCACTGACTGAAGTTGCTTTAATGAGGGAAACCTCACCAGCAGAAGGGGAGATGACACAGGACACCCATATAGAAGATGCTAGAGGGAAATCTCCAAATGATCTTGCTAACCCCAGCACCTTTGTGCTATGTTCTTGTTATTTTTTTACTTGAAAAACGGTTTTTCTTGGGCGAAGATGCCGCATCCTTGAATGAAATTTGGGCCGGTTATCTATTGCTCAACATAAATCATATCTATTAAAACATGCAGAGTGACTTAAGGCATATTGTAAGTGCTCAATAATTGTCATATAACATTGTGATTACATTCATCCCAAGGGAAAATGGGTACAACTGCAAATACCCTGAAAAACACTATTTAAGGAACCTACTTGTTCTCTTTTTATATGTACCCTTTCATAGATCGTTAAGTGAATCCTTGACCTTTCTCATCTCAAATAAGGCAAAGGTAAGATATAATTGCATTTCACTATGAGCCTGTGATTTCTATTCTTTGGAGTAGAGAAGAGAGTTGCTGCTGGAGGGAGATAGAGAAAGACATATTTTCAGCTTGGTCCTCCCTCCACAGACTTGGCTGCCGGCTGTGTATAAGGGCTCTGTCTTCTCAGTCACAAGCACTGAGTGAACAACACTCTCCAGGGCTCAGGATAGTTGAGATAAATGATGGGCTGGAGGCAGTACAGATAATACTCCTAAGTTCTTTGGCTTTCTGTTTGATGGTGCATGTGCAAGCGTTTGGCTTTCTCTTGGAGTCTTCAATGTGCAATGTATTGTGATCAAAGGATCCCCCAAATGGCCTAGCCAAAAGGCCCCTCTGAGTTTGACATATTCTTGAGCAAAACCTGCTTGACATTTCCCAAGGAGATATGAGCACTGGGAAATTCTTAATGAGGAGTGTTGTTTCATGCCAGCCTTGGCTTATCAGTAGTCAGTGTTGCGGTTGGACTGGCCCATAAGCACAAGATGCCCTTCAGCAACAACTAGGAAGCTGTGAAAAAAAAAAAAAAAGGTTTATTACTTACAAGACCTGGAAATTACCCAACATGCCTGGGGCCACACAGTGAGGTCACGGGTAGAGAAAGGGAATATGCAGGCTGGGAGTTCTGCTTTTATTGGGGCTGAGAGTGGGGGCTTAGAGCTTTGCAGGCTCACTCTTTATTGGTGAGTTTAAGATGTAAGAGCAAAAATTTAAAGCACAGGACAGAGTAAAGGCAAGTGGCCCAAATGGTCAGTCATCAAAATCAGCAGCATATCTAAATCAAAAGAGCCACAGCCCTGGAGGTGGCCTGGTGCTTTATCCCATTGTGTGGCTGGCACTGTGCTTATTCCAGATAGCCATCTGTGAAGTGGATGCTTCTTTGAAATGGATGCCTTGGCAGTCAAAGCTTCAGCCAGGTGCTTGTATTACAAAAAAGAAAGAAAAAAAAAAAACCAAAACACTATCAAAGCTTACACTACAAGTGTTATCTGGACTATTACTGGTGTGTGGTAACTAGCGATCAGGTTTCCAGGGCAAGTTTAGGATAGGGAGACTGAAGTTTTTATTTTTAGCATCTGCCAATTTCTGTGGTGTAAGTAATTCCAACATAACCAATTTCAGGCTATCAATGAGTCACGATATTTTTCATAATTTAACCATCAGCTCTCCTGAGCTGGGATGAACTGGTTCACACTAATGCTTCTATTCTGGTTTTGTCTATGGCAAAAGACAATGTAACTCGGTTACCTGAGAATCTCCTCACCTACACACACACACATTTTTTTTTAAAATAAAAGATCCTTGTTTGAGGTGCCTGGGTAGCTCAGTTGGTTCAGCGTCCAATTCTTGATCTCATCTCATGTTTTTATCTCACAGTCATGAGTTCAAACCCCACATTGGGCTCTGCGCGCTGGGCGTAGAGCCCACTCTAAAAAAAAAAAAAGTCCTTTCTTCTACATTGTGGATATTAATTAATCTAATTAACATATTCATCACTCCACATAGTCATCTTTTCTCTGTGTGTTTTGTTTTGCGGGTTTTGTTTCTGTTTTTGTTTTTTTTTTTTTAATTTTTGTTTTTGCTTTTGGTGGGAACAATTAAGATCTTAGCAAAGTTCAGGTATACAAAATAGTATTGTTAGCTAAAGTCACCATGCTGTGCATTAGATTTGCAAAACTTATTTATCTGCATACCTAAAATTTTGCATCTTTGACCAGGATCTTCCATTTTTCCCCACCTTCCATCCTGTGGTACCACCACTCTCTGCTTCTAAATGTTTGATGCTTTTAGAGTCCACATATAACTGACATCATGCAATATTTGTCTCTTTGTTTCATTTATTTCACTTAGTATAGTTTTCTCCCAGTTAATCCATGTTGTCACAAATGACAAGATTTCCTTTTTTTTCTAAGGCGGAATAATATTTCATTATTTTTTTCAGATTTTATTTATTTATTTGATTTTATTTATTTATTTATTTATTTATTTATTTATTTATTTATTTATTATTTGAGCACAAGCCAGCGAGAGGCAGAGGAAGAGGGGGAAGCAGATTCCTCACTGAGCAGAGACCCCAACCTGGGCTCCATCCCACGACTTGAGACTATGACCCAAGCTGAAGGCAGATGCTTAACTGACTGAGCCACCCAGGTGTCCTTAATATTTCATTATATATATATGTACACACATACATATGAATACATATATACAATTTATACAGAGAATATGTATAATATAAATATATTATATATATTTTCTATATTATATAATATAAAATATACTACATATTATGTAAAATATATAAAAATAGATATATAAGAAATATAAATATATATCACTTTTTTTATACATGCACTCATTAGTGGACATGGGTTATCTCCATATCTTGGCTATTGTGAATAATACTGCAAAGAACAGGAGAGTGCAGATATCTCTACAAGATCCAGATTTCATTTTCTTAAGTTAAATAACCAGAAGTGGAATTGCTGGATCATAGGTAATGTTATTTTTGGTTTTGTAAGGAACCTCCATACTATTTTCCATAATGGTTGTACCCATGTTACACACCTTCACCAACACAGTTATCTTTTGTCTTTTTGATATTTTGCATTCGAACAGGTGTGAGGTGATATCTCCTTGTGGTTTTGATTTGGATTTCCCTGATGATTAGAGATGTTGAACACTTTTTCATGTACCTGTTGGCCATTCCTCTTAAGAATACATCTCACTTGCTCCAGCTATGCCTGGTTTAGCCCTCACATACATGTGGGAGTTCCCCAGGTTACAGAAAGGATGCTCTTCCCAAGAATTTTGAATTTCTTTTGGGCAGAGTTAGAGGTCACTTTATTACACTATATTTATTTTATATAAAAATGAGTTGAGATTTTGATGGTGATCAGGTTAAGGATAGAAATAAGATCAGAAACCAACATTGTAGATAATAAATGCTTATAGAGTGAAAGAATGAACAAATGAATGAATAAATGATGAAAGGATGCTTTAAAGAGGAAGGATCCTGTCAATTATACTGCCTATGTTGCTGTCTTCTCTGTTTTTCCTGTAAGGGCAGCATAAATGGATTTTCCACGCCCATTCAGAGCATACTCAAAGAAAATGGACTTTGATGTTTGGGCTAGTGATAAGAGGAACCTCTTATTCTAGAAAATGGAAGGCCTATAATATTCTTCATGAATATCTAAATATTCTCTGCTCATCAAACATGGAACAGTGAACATTATGACAATAAGATGTTCTTAAGTTAGCCTTACTCAGAGACAGTAGCTGGACCTCATGACCCTTGGAGGCATTACTAGACCTGCTTGGCTTATAAGAAGCAGTGGGGTATAGCATAAGGGGCAGGTGCTTCCTGGGTCTGGATGTTTGAATATCAACTGGTTGTGTGTACCTGAGTTATTTTACGTCCCTGGGCAGCAGGCTTCCCCCTCTGTAGGTAGGAAATGAAAGCAACACCTACTACACTGTAATAATTAGAGATTAATACTCATAAAGTACCTGCCTGATTCAAAGAACCTGTTCAGTAATTAGTGGTGGTGGTGGTTACTAGAACTGTTTATTAAAACTCTAAAGAAAAAACATCATTGTTCCTCAGTCTCTTGTCAAGCCTGGGCAAGAAACAGTCAACTGGACTTATCACATGCAAAGTTCTCCCTTCTGTCCTGTAGTTGTACTCGTTACAATGCTCAGAAAACGGCCAAGGTAGATAAGAGCTCTGGCTGCTAGGTGAGGAGTCCTGGACAGTTTCTGACCAACAAACATCTGAAGGCCACCAGAGATCACCCAATCTTGACTCATTCTCCAATTCTTGTCACTGCCCTTTCAGCTTCCCCAAGATCACCCTTGAGATGCTAAATTCAGTCTCATGTAACTAATCTTAATATCTCTTCCCCAACTCTGGAGGGTGAAAAAGAACAGAGGCCATTTTTCGAGGCTGGAAATAAAAAATCAAATTGAACTCATTACTGCTTCTAAATAGCTTCTGTGTAACAGCCAAGCCACCTCTACTTAAGTCTAAAATGATGATCTCTCATGAGCAGTGCTTTATTAATCATAAAGTATTAATGAGTATTAATCAATCATTCTAGCTAGGATTTATTCTGCAGTCTGGAGCTGATGAGCAAGATTTCATAAAGCTTCATGGGATGTGTATAAATGCTCAGACTGTGAACATAAGGCTTACTAAGTCCTGGCAAAGGTTTCTCCCAGAGGTTTTGATGCATTCCTCTGTATTCCAGTGAGGCCCAGGTTTCTGAGTCAGCAAAATTCTGGTCTGCAGACACAAGGACTTCTTGTATTCCTGTAGCCAAAGGGAAGAAGAGCCAAATTAGTCCTTTTAGAAGTTTCACTAAAGTTCTCAGTCTCTGGGGAATTGGTGTTTACATTATCTATAGCTATGTAATAAGTCACTGAAACTTTGTGGCTGAACACATCCATTTACTTTACTCATGGTTCCGTGGGTTTGGAATTTGGGCTGGGCTCAGCTGGCTGGCTCTTCTGCTTGTCTCAGCTGAGCTCACTCATGCATATGAAGTCACCAGCAGGTCATCCGTGAGTCGATTGATTTAGGATGACCTCTGCTAAGATAGTTCATCTCTTTACATGTTTTATCTTCCAACAGGGCTGGCCCTGACTTGCTCACATGGCTGCTCAACAAAGGTCCAAGAGTCACAGAGAATGCACAAAGCACTCTACAAGTCTCAGTTTGTATTATGTTTGCTTTTATCCCATTACCCAAAGGAAGTCACATGGCCAAACCCAGCATCATTGTGGGAGGGCATCATGACCCATAGACATGCATACAAAGAGATGGGAATGAATTGGGGTCAATAACTCAACCACAAACTGAAGTTGATGACCTTGATTTTCGAGCACAGTTTAAATGTACCCATGCATCCTCATTTCGGCTAATTTTTGAGGGATGTGTACTTGAGTTCCTGCTTACCATCTGTTATCAAAATACTATCTCTTGATTATCTACCACATAGCGTGCAAGCATGTTTGGAGTCATATTATTGTGTCCACAGATGAGGGAAATGAAGTTTAGACAGTGAAGTGACTAGTCCAAAGTTTGCCTCTGTTCCACTAATGGCAGAACTGAGATTAGAACCCAATTTTACCTGAGGCCAAATTTCAGACTCTTAACAATGTATTATATAACCATTACCTTTCCATAAACTACTAAACATTTCCTTAAATGATTTAGTGTATTCCTTTTCAATTATGAGGCATCAGATACTTTGTTAAAGAGGATGGTAATTACTCTGCATACATTGCCAAAGGCTGATGTGTCTGCTTCCAGAAGGTTCTTCCTCAAGGGCCAGGGAAGCCCAATGGTGAAGATGATAAAAAGGCCTAGCTCTGCCCTCAAGCCTCTTCTGAAATAATGCAGGTGAGCACCTGGGAGCCATGGAGGCCAGAGCAGCTGTGGGCCCTCCTGGCATTCAGGGCTGCTGAGGGCCCGCCTGAGGGTATGACAGAGCATTCTGAAAACAGAAAAGAGAGAAGAGAGTAATTTTCTCACTTTCTAAGATGTCAAAGCCAGCTTCCTGAAGTCTCCCTACCTCACAGAGGGCTTTGAAAAATTGCCATGATAGGTAGAGCTTGGAAACTAAAGGTGCTCTGGGCATGCAGGCTCTCAGACGAGAACCCCTAAAGACAAGAACCTCAGATTCCAATCTGCCTGGTTCTGTCTGCAGAAAGGAAGCCACTGTTGGACCAATGTTTCATTCTAAGATGAGCCCTTGGGGTATCCCCTCTTTGCTCTGCCTCTCATAGGCTTGTGTCAGCAGTGGCCAGCAGAATCAAAAGCCACTGATTTTTAAGAAAAGTCTAGAAAACCAGACTGGTTCAACCTTTGGAAAAGGGGTAGGTACTAGAAGCAGAATAGGTTTGCTGCCCTAATTCATTGCACCAACTAGGAGACTTTGATTAGCACATTGCAGCATATAAGGTGTTTGACTTACAGCGTCTTTTAAAAAAAAGATTTTATTTATTTATTCATGAGAGACACACAGAGAGAGGCAGAGACATAGGCAGAGGGAGAAGCAGGCTCCACAAAAGGAGCTCAATGCTGGACTTGATCCCAGGATCCCAGGATCATGCCCCAAGCAAAGGCAGATGCTCAACCACTGAGCCATCCAGGTGCCCCGACTTACAGCATCTTATTATACTTTTATAACAGTCCTGGAAAGAAGGTCATGAAGGGACACCCACCTCTATAAGCTCAGTGGATAACTTGTCCAAGATAACTCAGTGATCTGGTGGCTTGGTTAGGAACAACAAGCCGTCTTTCATCATCATGGTTGATGTTTTATTTTGCTTTAAATTTCCTCTTGTGGTTGGCCTTCCTTACATGCACTTGATTCTTGAATAATTGGAGGAAATGTGTGTTTCTTTTTTTTTTAAGATTTATTTATTTATTTATTCATGATAGACAGAGAGAGAGAGAGAGAGGCAGAGACACAGGAGGAGGGAGAAGCAGGCCCCACGCAGGGAGCCCGATGTGGGACTTGATCCCGGAGCTCCAGGATCGTGCCCTGGGCCAAAGGCAGGCGCCAAACCGCTGAGCCACCCAGGGATCCCTGAAATGTGTGTTTTTATAAATCTAAGCACAGCATCATCTATCTCCCTACTTCAGTTGCTGTAGTCACAAACAAGACCCCCAAAACAATTCCTGCTGTGTCTCATGGGGCCAACACGGAATACATGAGAATCAATACAGTAGCAACTCCTTGCTTCTATTTTTAAGTAGTTCAAACAAAAAAAAAAAAATAAGTAGTTCAAACAGTACTTTTGGATATCTCTCAAAGAACATATCACTAAGCAGACTGGCCTGAAGAAGACATTCTGTAGGAAGTGTTTAGGGTCTCACTTCTTTCCAAGGCTCTAAAGTTCTTGCTTGAAAATTTCCCATTGTCTTCTTGTGCACAGAAGACAACCTTCCTGTCCACCAGCATGGCCCATCTGCCACCACGTATCATGCAGTTTTGTTCATTTTCCCTATATCCTCAGCTTTGACCAGGTGAAGATCTCCCCAATTTCTCTTTGTAGGAAATGGACTTCCATTTAGAATTCCCCATAGCCCCTTCTTAGAGAAATCCTGTCCACTCTCACAGTACAGCTCAGAACAAAACCTCCTTCCAGAATACATCACTCAGTGGCAACTTTATTGGTCTTATGGCTCAGGCCAAACAACCAGAATCATCCTTGGTTTTTTTTTTTTTTTCTCTCACTCCCCTTATTCAGTCCACCTGCAAACCCTATTAGCTCTACCTAGTGGGTCAGCTTTTTTCATCATCCCCCATTACACTGTGGCTGGTCCAAAGCTCCTCAGTGTTCATTATTTGACATGATCACTTGCTACACTTTGTGGTGGCTATTTTCACTACATTGGGTATTTTTAGAGGAAAGGAACCATGATTTATACATCTTTATATAATAATGCTATCACCTCACATGTGAATGGCAATGCAGTTCACAAGCATTTTTATTCTCACTTATTAACCCCCCCCCCCCCCAACACACACACACATACCATTGCACAGGTGAAAAAAGCAATTCAGAGAGGTTCCCTGTCACAGCCAAAAACAGATCTTCCATGTGGTAGAGCCAGGCCTCTGGGTTCTGAGGGCATTTCCTTGTACCCAGCAGGCCCTCATTAAATAGCCACTGAAAATGTGTCTTTACCTTTTCCAAACAAGAATATGGGAAGGTGGAAGGATCCATAATGTAAGCAGACTTGAACCTTGTATCTATGCAGGTGCACATTTCCAAAGTGTGCTCTAGGGCAATGTATTAATTTAATTAGCATGGTGACCAGTCAAGATACTACCCAGGCTTTTATTTGCATCTTTATAGATTCTTCAAAAAGAACTAAAGAATTTTTTCACCCATAGGTTTATTCATAATAGCCCCAAACTGAAAACAATCCAAATTTCCAGCAATAGGAGAATAGATAGATAAATAAATTGTAGTATAGTCACCCGATGGAATCAATAATACAATACAAAGTAATAATAATAAACAAACCACTACTACATGCAGAAGCATGAATAAATCACATATACATGGTGTTGAGTTAAAAAAAAAAGAATTATGTACACATAGAGTGTATGATTCCATTTACCTAAAATCCAAGAACATTTGAAAAAACAAATTGTGACAGATGTCAAAATAGTAGTTTCCTCTGGATGGATAGGGAGGGTTACTATTGATTACAAAAGGTTGCAGGGGAACATTTTGAAGTGCTGGGAGTATTCTATATCAAACTACAGCAGGCTATGGCCATGAGCTAAATCTGCCCCACTGTCTGATTTTTGTAAATGAAGTTTTCTTAAAGCATAGCCACAACCCCCATTTATTTACATATGTCCATGGTTGCTTTCAGACTGCAATGGAAGAGTTGAGTATTGCCACAAAAACAATATGGCCTGCAAAGCCTAAATTATTTACTATCTGGCCTTCTACAGAAAAAGTCTGCTGATTGCTATTCTATACCACAATCTAAGTAGCGGTTACATGCAAATTTATCTATGAAAAATTTCATCAAGCTATATATTTTACTGCACTAAACACTAAGGAAGAAAGAGAAGGAAGGAGAGAGAAAGGAAACTCTAAAAATATAGAAATATTCCCTAGAGCAAGTCATTTGTAAAGGTCATGTCATGTATCACACTGGTGGATAGGAATAGATACAGCTACCTGGTGAGTGAGAACCATATCTTGAGCTACCAGCAGTGGGGAAGTAATGTTATTTTCCAAACAGGCTCATTCACAAAAGGTGTTGCAACCTTTCTTAGGTCACTGAGACTCTTGTGGTACAACCTGACCTTGAATCCTTGCTCTCTTACTTCTTCAATGTGTGACCTTCACAAGTAACTTCCCATCTCTCCAGCCCTCAATTTCTTCATCTGTAAAATGGATGTAATAAGAACACCTACCTACTGGCTCATTATAAGAATTAAAAAGCATAAATGTATGTTAAGTGCTGAGCATAGCACCTGGAAAAAGCCTCAGTAACTGTAAGAGAATATCATGAAAGCCACAGATGTTCTTGCCAGGAAAATAACTCATTTACATTCACAGACTTTGAAAAAAAAATAGGGGAGACAGGGCTGTCCCTTAAGCCCGTGGTGGGACCCAGTTCTTGCTGTTACGACATTACAGAGGCATGGCAGGTCTGTGCTGGCTACAAAGCCCCAAGAATGCTCAGGGCTGGCACACAGCACCCCTCTCATCACAGACAACAATCAACAGCCCTAAGGGGACCCCTGCCAGCAAACTGACATCTAATTGTACTGGCTTCAATGCTAACTTGCCAGGTGACAGGATCCAGGGAGTACTGTGAGAAAAGCACTGAGTGGCACCTGCTGTGGGATGAAGCCAGTCCTCCACCTGGAACTGTGCCTTCGAGTGTGGAGATGCAAACTGTAGAGCCCGCAGCAGCAACATGGAGACTAAAGCAGTGGGGATAATGGCTCCTCAGATTCATTCATCTCTATCACCTTCAGGGACTGTCTGTCATTTGCTGGAGCACAGCTGGCCTCCCCAGAGGTACATTGTTTGTGAGAACAAGGGGCAGTCATGTGCCAGACAGCTGGAGAGGCCCAGTCTCCTCCAGACAGGTGCAGTGATATATTCCTTGGTGAGGGTGCACAGACTCTCTCCACACCCCACTTGGGGAAGGCATGAGCAGGTGCCTGGTGGTGCACCTGCTGCTGGGAGATATGCATCTGATGTTCCCTGGCACTGTGGGGAATCACATGGGGATGAGAGCACTTGCCACTCCTGCAGCCAGGCCTCGCTGGCATCTTGCTGAGGGCCCTGCCTGACATGCCGTGGAAAGGCTGGGAATCAGACAAATTGCTGCCCAAATGCAGGGAGAAGGCAGGGAAGGCTTTGTGATTCCTCTCTGAAGGACAAGACAGTCTCTTATCTGCTTACTGTTTTCCAGCAGGAAGACAACCTAGATTCCTTACTGTATTCTGATGCCTTCTTCATATTTGAGCAGCAGAAATCTCATATTTTGCTATCTCAGGAGGGTTTCTTTCTAAGAAAATGTTATCTTTCTGTTCCATTTGGCTTTGGAGTTCTTCTAAGAGTCACTGCCTAGTGATGAATCTGTTTTCAAATCCACTCCAGTTGGTGGCAGAATTCATTTCTTTGTGGCTATAAGACAAAGCTGTGTGCTGAAAGCCACCCTCAGCTTCTAGAGGCTTCCTGCAGTACCCTGCCATGTGGCCCTTTCCAGGGGTTATGTCACATAACATGGAGCTTGATTCTTCAAAATCAGCAAAGGAGAAAAAGCAAGTCTAGTACCAAGACAGTCTTACATAATGTAACATCATAGCAGTGACATCCCATCACTTTACCCTGTTCTACTGATTAAAAACAAGTCATAAGTCCCATCCACATTCAAAGGGAGATTATATAGAGGCCTGAATACTGAGGGGGTGGTGGGCAGGAATGAGCGAACCACTTTAAAGTCCGTTCATCACAGAGAACAAAAGAGAAGTCCCAACTTTGGGAGCTATGGAGATCAAGAAGTGGTTAGTTAGGTCTTGAGACCCAGAAGAAGAAAAGATCAATACATACTGGTATTTACTGAACTGCATCTTCAAGTGTAAGGTTAAAAAAAAAAAAGGAGTATCTTCTTATGTGCCAAGCTCTTAGAGTTTATAATGCAATCTCACACATCATTTAGCATTCGCATTTATCCTATAATGGAGCTTCATTTAACAGAAGAGAAAGCTGAGATTCTGATAGATTATAAAATCTCCTATGTAATCTCTACCAAATTCCTAGCTGGATTTTTGCAAAAATTAACAAACTAACCCTAAAATTCTTACAGAAACGCAAAGGAGGGCAGCCCCAGTGGCTCAGCGGTTTAGGGGTTTAGCGCTGCCTCCAGCCCAGGGTGTGATCCTCCCACCTCAGGCTCCCAGCATGGAGCCTGCTTCTCCCTCTGCCTGTGTCTCTGCCTCTCTTTCTCTCACTGTGTGTCTTTCATAACTAAATAAATAAAATCTTTAAAAAATAGAAACACAGAAGACCCAGAATAATCAAAACTATCTAGAAAAAGAGCAAAGTTAAAGAACTCACACTTCCAATTTCAAAATATACTATAAAGTTACAGTAATCAATACTGTGTGGTACTAGCATAGGTAGACATATAGATCAATGGAACATAAGTGATATTCCCAAAATAATCCTCTATATTTATGGTCAACTAATTTTTACAAGGATGCCAAGACAATTTAATGAGGAAAGAGTAGTCTTTCAACAAATGGTATTGAGAAAATTGGATACTCACATGCAAAAGAATGAATTTGGACCCCTACCTCACATCATATAAAAAATTAACTAAAAAAATGGAACCAAGAGCAAAAAATCTTGGAAGAAATCTTAAGAATAAGTCTCTTGACCTTGGATTGGGCAATGGTATAGATGACACTAAAAGCAGAAACTACTTCAGAAGAAGGAAAAACAGATAAATTGAGGTTCATCAAAATTAAAGTATTTTATATTTCCAAAGACACTATCAAGAACTGGAGGGTATTATGCTGAGTGAAGTAAGTCAGTCGAAGAAAGACAATCATCATATGGTTTCACTCGTATGTGAAATATAAGAAATAGTAAAAGGGATTATAACAGAAAAGAGGGAAACTGAGTGGGGAAAAATTAGAAAGGGAGACAAACCATGAGAGACTCCTAACTCTGGGAATAAACAAAGGGTTGCAGAAGGGGAGGAAAGTGAGTAGATGGGGGTAACTGGGCAATGGGCACTAAGGAGGGCACTTGATGGGATGAGCACTGGGTGTTGTACTATATGTCAGCAAATTGAATTTAAATAAAAAAATTTTTTTAAAGAAATATATTTGGGGGGGGGAAAGAAAGTGAAAAGACAACCAACAGAATGGGAGAAAATATTTACAAGTCATCTATCTGAGAAAGAACTTCTATTCATATTGTATAAAATACTCTTGCAATTCAATGATAAAAATACAAATAACCCAATTTTTAAAGGGATAAAGGATTTGAGTAGGAATATTACAAATGGCCAATAAACACAGAAATGATTCTCAACATGATTAGTCATTGGGAAATGATAATCAAAGCTACAATGAGATACAATTTCAATAGCTAGTACAGCTATTGAAATTGAATAGACAGGTTACGGGTATTGGAAAGAATGTAAAGAAATTGGGAGACTCACACACTAATGGTGGGAAGGTAAAATGATGCAGCTGCTATGAAAGGCTGTCTGGCAGTTTCTCATATGGTTAAAGATACAGCTACCATACCACCTAACAATTCCACTCCTAGATATACACCCAAGAGAACTGAAAACATATGCCCACACAAAAACTTGCATACAAACATTTGTAGCAGGATGATTCATAACAGGCAAAAAGTAGAAACAACCTAAATGCCCATCAGTTGATGAATGGATAAGCAAAATTCAGGATATTTGGATGATGGAATGTCATTGAGCCATTTAAATAAATGAAGCAGGTAGGCCCCGTGGCTTGGCAGTGGTTTGGCGCTGCCTTCAGCCCAGGGCCTGATCCTTGAGACCCGTGATGGAGTCCCACGTCGGGCTCCTTGCATGGAGCCTGCTTCTCCCTCTGCCTGTGTCTCTGCCCCCCCCCCCCACCTCTCTCTCTCTCTTTCTCTCTCTCTCTCTGTGTTTCTCATTAATAAACAAATAAAATCTTTTAAAAATTAAAAATAAATAAATGAAGCGCTGATATGTTCTACAACATGAATGAAACTTGAAAATATTAAGCAAAGTGAAAAAAGCCTGACACAAAAGGCTCTTTATTATATGATTCCATTTACAAGAAATGTGCAAGAGAGACAAACCCATAGAAACATAAACTAGATTAGTGGTTGCAGAGGCTGGAAGAAAAGAAGAATGGGAAGTGACTGTTCCTGGGTACCGGGTCTTTGGAATGATGAAAATGTTCTGGAGTTAGGTAGTCATGAAGGTCGCACAACTTTGGTGTTATAGTGAAAACCACTGTATCGAGTATATTTAAACATGTAAACTTTATGGTATGTAAATTATAGCTCAAATTTTAAAATGATTCATGAACCAACAAATGAGAAAGGATCTTGAAACATGAGAAAAGCATAGTCACAGAAATAAATCAATGTGTTTATTCCTAGCATTAGGAACATTTTTGAGATTGCTAATTAAATATTTGTATGAATAGAACATGAGTATACAAAATACTATCTACAGATGTTTAGAGCATCATAAACAGTATGTCTGAGTGAAATGGGAGGGCAGACATCTCTAATTTAAAAAGCTACTCAAGCACATCTACTTCTTGTTGGAGTATAAAACAGTACACTTTTTGATGACTTCTTATAAAATTAAACAATATATATCTACCCTATGTTCCAGCAACTTCACTCCTAAGTATTACCCCAGAGCAATGAAGGAATATGTCCACAAAAAGACTTGTACAAGAATGTTCTTAAAAGCCTTAGGAAAAATAACTCCACACTGGAAGTAATCTAAATGTCTATCAACAGGGGAACAAAGAAAATGTGCTATTCATGCAGTGGAATACCAGTCAGCAATAAAATAATGAATGAACTACTCACAACAATGAAAGTGAATTTCACCAACATTATGTTGAGCAAAAGACACCAGGCCCAAGATAACACATACTGTATGGGAAGCAGCTAAGTTATTGTGCAAGAAGCCAAAAAGTGGTGGTCTCCAGGGAGAAGAGAATTGACTAGTAATAGGCATACAGTAACTGTCTGGAATGACTAAAAATTCCTTATCTTATTTTGACTAGTTTTAATGCTATTGTATAAAATAATCCAAACCCATCAACTGAATACTTATTATCTAATACATTTCATCGTATGTAATTTGTATCTCAAAAACAAGAATGTTGTGCTCAATTCGGCAGCACATACACAAAACAAGAATGTTACACGATTATAAGATCTTTTTAAAAATCTCATAAATCTGATGTGCAACCACATTTAGAAAACACTGGTTTCATCTAAGAATCCTTTTTCTTTAAGTTTCAGGAATAGTGTATGTAGAAATTTCTGTTCACCAACATTTCTTATACTTCCAAGGCTACAGAAATGAGCTCTCAATACAATTTGCCATAGCAGCCTAAGGAAGAACTGTTTTAAAGAATTAAGTGGTACTGTAATTTATTTTAAAATTAAAAATCCAGCTTTCTTCTAAACCTTTAATTTCAATCATCTGTCTTTGCAGACCAGAGCCTGGCTCAATTTTGTGCCTATGCTGTTTCTCTCAAATTCCTAGCATATAATTCCAAGACATGATTGATACTTAGGGAAGCATGCTTTCACAATCTCTGTTATGACTACAGAAGGTACACTTAAAATGGAACATGAGGCTTATGGTTACAAGCTTGCCAGAAGAGGGGCCCCTGGGTGGCTCAGTGGTTGAGCATCTGCCGTTGGCTCAGGTCATGATTCCGGCATCCGAGATCGAGTGCCACATCAGGCTCCCTGCATGGATCCTGCTTTTCCCTCTGCCTCTGTCTTTGCGCCCCCCTCTCTGTGTCTCTCATAAATAAATAAATAAATAAATAAATAAATAAATAAATAAATAAATAAAATCAATCTTAAAAAAGAAAACAAGCTTGGCAGAAGAGAACATCAAAGTGTCTCAGATAAAGTGGCAGTTCACATTTATTTTATGGAGAAATTGGTGGTACCGTCTGTGTACAGAAATTTCACTCTATAGCAGTGAGCCCTACATTTACTGCATGAGACGCTTCTGTCAACAGAGGCTCACAGGCAACCTCCCACGCCTCAGAGCTTCTTTGGAAGGGAGAAGAATAAGCCTTGCTCATAAAATACATCCCAGAGAGCATGATAACTATACACCTGGAGAATTTAAAACCAAGAGAATTTAAATCCAGTGTGAACTAACTCTGGAGCTCAAAGTGACAACTCGGACCAAGAACACTGAACAACTGGAATGCAGAACCCCTAAACTTAAGGAAGAAGATTCAACGCTCCCACAAAAAGTAAGGCATTGACATTACTATCTCCATAAGCAACCAGACACTTTTGCTCTTTGGTTTTCCCCCTGTGTAAAAAAAAGAAAGAAAAGAAAGAAAGAAATGAAAACAGGATTCTTATATGAGCCCTTGTTGGGGGCACAGGAGGGCACCTAGTTGGCTCAGTCAGTACAGCATGTGACTCTTGATCTCAGGATTGTGAGTTCAAGCCCTATGTTGGGTGTGGAGTCTACTTAAATATATATATATATGCCCTTGGTATGGCAATGCAGCAACCTCTGAGTGATGCTTGGAAGGATGGTGGTCAAATCGGTGCATTTTCTAATAAAATATTAACAACTTTGCATACTCTGTGATGTGTACTCCTCTGAGAGCTTTATATATAGTAAATCATTTCTTTCCCTAAAATAACCCTGTGAGTTCCGTACTAATACCATCATCAGCATTCTGTAATTGAAGAAACCAAGGCCTGGGACAAAATTTACTGATTCCTGAGGTCAGGAAGCCAGTAAGTGTGCCAGCTGTGTTCTGAAAGGTGTTGGTCTGGCAAATTTGGTGGGAATTTGAAATCTCCTGGGGATCATTTAAAAATTTGGGTGTCTGTGGTCCTGCCTTCAGAGATTCTGATTTAGCTGGTCCAGGGTTCAGTCTGGATAGTTTAATTTTTAAATCTCTCCAGATGATTCTAATGAGCAAGCCGAGTCAAGAACCACTGGTCCAGACCCTTCACATTTTATGCCTCTGATCTCCTGCCTTCTCTGACTCAAAGACTCAAATACTTCTAAAATAGGTCTTTGTAACCCAGGCTAGAAATGTATCCAAAATTTGGTATTTGAACATGTACAATTTTCTTAGCCAAATGATTTCATCAGACTCTCTGTAATAACCTTGACTCAAAAAATGTTAAGAACTATTCCAAAAGGTAATAAAAATCACAAGACATTATAGCAAATGTCTCAGTGAATATTTAATTTGGTTTTGTCAGGGGGAGTTAAATTTGTCTCTACTTTGGTGACAGAGAAGCCAGAAAGTCGCTTAGTTGTTTTTAGGAGTCAATCACAGTAGAACCACAAAGATGTCCTTTTCCCCTCAGAAGGAAGTAAAAGCCCTGAAAGCAATCAGGATAGCTCTATGGTCTAGAAAAAGGGGTAAAATGAGAGTTTAGCATCCTTGAGGGAGGAGAAGCAGCAAGGGAATGGGGTCAAGAGGCTACAAGTACATGATGGACTGACAAGCAATCTATCTGCTGACTTCCTGGGGATCCTGGTTATATTTAGGGCTGAGAAGCTCAGCATATTAAAATAAAGAAAGAATATGCCTGGTTCTGATAGGGAAGGTGCCCCTCCACCACTACCACCCCAGGATCTCTTGTAGCTTGAGCTAGCATTGTCCTCCAAGCTGAGAAATTCTAAAAAAGGAAATGATACTGAACCTGGTATAACTGGATATTATCAAAGAATACTGGCAGACATAATACAGAGAGCACCTCAGTTCTTTTGAAGGATCTATAAATAAAATACTTTTCCTTGGTGGCCCAACCAACTGACAATTGCCATTTTTTTAAGTACCAGTCAATCAGCCTCTTACCCAAGGAGAGAGAAACAAGGAGGACAGTGAGGTTTCCTGGAAACTTTCAAATTGGGAAGAGCACAAAGATCAAGAGCTTTCTCTCCAGAGTAAGGTAAATCCAAAATCAAATGTCCTATCAGCCAGTGACAAATCACAACACTTTGAAAGAAATTTTAAACTGCCTGAGCTCTCATCTGGGAAATGGGGGTAATAATATTATTGACCTCCTCAAGTTGTTAGGAACAGTAATGAGATAGGCATCTGAAGTGTTGACGGTGTCTAGCACAGAGCAAGCCCTCAGAAAATGATAGCTATTATCACTGGGAGGTGTTTGATGTGGTGCATAGTTGGTACTCAGTAAATGTTTCTTTCCTTCACTTTTTCCTTTCTTCAACTTCCCTTTTTGTGGTACTTTAAAATTGCCACCAAGTCTTTGCAGCTGTTTCCATTAAATGGTAGTCTATTCCCCTACAGCTTGACTCCAGGTTGGCCTTTTAACTTGCTTTGATGTCATGGAGCTTCTTAGTTTTAGCTTCAAGTGATCTCTCAGTGTCTGCTCTTGCTCTTCTGGAATACTGCTGCCACGTGGAGAACCCCGCTGGCATGGCAGACATGTGAGGGAGGTCATCTTAGAACTTCCAGCCTCGGACAAGCCTCTAGATGACTGTGGCCACAGAGAAGCAGAAGAAACTCCTGGATGTGCCTTCCCCAGAGGGCTAACCCTCAGAATCATGAACAAGTACAATAGTTGATGCAGTAGGCCACTAAATTTTGAGATGATTTGTTAGGTAGCAATTATAACTAAAACATCTGCAATACCAATGATTCAATACAGGTGATTCCAGTTCATTAGAAAGAGTTGAGAGCTAAGGGTTAGAAGACAATGGGAGATGCCAGAATTTTCTAGTAAGAAAGACTCCAATGCTTCCTGGCAGCTATAGGAGGGCTGCTTCCACTGCAGCAATGGATGGATGTGTTTGTTCAGTTGCCTTAAGCTCAGTAACTTCCATCAGTAACTCTGCAATTGCTCAGTATCCCAGTTAAAAAGCAAAATGTAGAACTCAATGGAAAGCAGTCAATTTAATTGTACTGTATAGACATAGGCTATAGATAACAGCAGCTTAAAGAGCAAAATGCCAAAGTGTCACTTAGCACCACAAAAGATGTGCACTGTGCAATTTTTATGTTAATCAGTTCAAAACTCAAGCCCGGTTAAGCCTATATCCTTACCTGATCATGAATAGCGTAAACAGTATTTATCAAAAACTTTGCATCAGACACTACCTAAATGCTTTATGTGTGATTAGTTCTCCCAATTAACCCTAAGATGGAGGGACTCTTTTGTCCATTTTACAGATCAGAAAACTAAGATATGCTTCATTTAACCTACTTCCCAAGCTCTCATGACTAATCAGTGGCTTAACTAAAATCCAAACTATCAGATTTTTTCATTAGAGTTCTGGATTACCTCTAAATGCTTTGACCTAAAGGTCCAGAATTGAAGCTTTCAGGTTATTGGGTGGTTAAAAATAAAGATGTTAGGACCATACCCTCCACAGATGGGATTGGAAAGACACTCAAGGGCCACCTTGCTACCTCTGCCCTTGTCCAGAGATACCACTATACACACTTCACTATAAAATGAATTGTTGGTAAAATCTCTGCCTCCAATGCTCCTAGCCTGCTTTGAGAGATGGCGGCAGGGATACAATGGAAGTGATCCTCTAAAACTAGTCTGCATGCTTACAGGAGATCCATTTCCCAAGACTAGACCCAATATACCCTGTGGATGTCTCTGGGATCTCTGAGTAGATGGTGATTTTCCTCAGGCTCTAGTATATCAAGGATATGAAGGCCTCACTTTCCAGAACAGTGGTTCTTAATCTTGAGTGAACATTAGAATGACCGGGGTATTCAACTGAGTCATTTTTTCCCAACAATTCCTAATTGACCTAATTACCAGTTTTCCACTCCAGTTAATGTCTTAGGTCATGGTCAGTCCATGGATTATTTGCCCATTGGTAGAGAGCCTAACCTTGATGTAATGAGTTCTGCCTTTGGAGGTGAGAGAAAAATGCAGCAGAAAACATGGCTATTCTTTTAGACATGCTGTGTCCTGGGAAGGATGCACATTTCCTTAGGAGAAACTGTGGACTTACCAGGCAAGGTACTGAGTAAGACTGGATGATATCCATCTTCCTACATCTCAATATACAGCTATATATCATGTGCATCTGATTTGAAGAACAGGAAATCCCATATTGCTAAGGAACCTGAAATTTGTGACACCCAGTGGGAATTGATGGTCATCCTTGTAGACTATATCTAGAAATTGCTGTCTGAATCTAGGTCTCTAAGGAGAGATCTATAACCAGATCTCCTGGCATGGGTCCTCAACTTGCAGGAATGCTTTGCTCCAAACCAAATATAAGTTCTGCATTTAGCCCAGACCCAAAAATAAAGCCCCACAATTGTACAAGCACTGACACATAATTGGGCAAGCCTACATATAACCCACACATCTTAATTTATTATGGTAGACTCCTGAGTTCTAGTTAAGAGACATTAACGATTTAGTCAAGGCCAATTGCCCTATCGTCACGGTCCTCATTCAAGTTCAAGTGGTGCCATAACACATCTTAACGCCTAATATTTAGGGAAGCTCATGGAATTTTATGGCCACTTGTGAAATCAAACCAGAGTGTTTTCTCCATCTGTCACCCTATCACACAGTGCTCAAAACAGTAGGCATCCCATAAATATTTATTGAATTAAATACTATTGAATGACCATACCACAAGCAAAATTATGCTGCAATCACCAATGTCTTGAACACAAGCACCACAGCATCCCTGGGTACTTTGTAGAAACAGCTGCCCCTGTCTAGAGTTCAGCAAGGCTCACTCCTTCACAGATGCACAGATGACATTATTTCAGATGGTGAGCTCCTAATTCATATTGCAATTTCACTAAAACTTCTTTTTTATTTTTCAAGGTTCAATACCAACCTCCCTCTCTTCACAAAGAAACCAAAAGAAGAAATAACACCTTTAAATATCCCTTCATGATTATACTACTCACTACAGAATATTCATGCCATTGCCCAGAATTATCCATTTACCAGCTTGCTCTTGGTTTTTCAATTGTCTTGGATTATTCTAGTCTATGAGGTTCCATCATTTTGCAAAGATGCTAAGGACATTTCTCAAGACTACCCTGCTAATCAGAGACAGGATCAGATCTAGAAATAAGGCTATTTTATTCCTGGTCCAAAGATTCTTTTGTCAAGATTGCAATTTAATGATCACTTGGAAAGTGATAAAATTTAAAGTATGTGATCAGGGAAAGCCACATGTAAGATGGTTTTAGTTGTATCTCCCGTTCTATTGTGGAAGAACATTATTAACTATTAGCTCTCATGCATACAGCATGAAAATGAATCATCTTATAATTAATTCTCTTATATAAAGGGAAAAAATGATCAACTCAAGAACCTAGCTTGAGTACAAGAAAATAAACAAAGTCTAATGTAGAAATGATCCATTTGATCAAAGAATTTTCCCATGGAAACCTTTCATTACTATCTTATTTCACGGGCAAATAAAAAGAGCATGTTATTGCATGCTCTAACAAGTGCATGTTATTGAATCCCTAATATGCGCCAGCCCTGTTATAAGTATTTTAGACATATGTACTCCTTTCTCATTTTATCCTTAAAATAACCAATGGGGCGGGTACTATCATGATCTCAATCTTATCTATGAGGAAACTGAGGCATGGATAGATTGTCTAGCTAAATTAATAAAGCCATACTGCAAATTCATGGTAAAATTTGGATTAAAATTCAGGCTATTTGGGTCAGAGTGGTACTCTGCTGATACTGCTTCATCATGTCATAGCAATATTAAAGTCAAGGCAAATGAATTTTTAGAGACAAGATATATTGTTTCTCCTGGATGTATTTTGTTCTAGCAACACAGTCAAATATGGGATTTCCAACATCTCATATCCTTAAGATATGAATCATGGTGGCTTCCATCTGACAGAGCAGATTGCACTGTCTTCCAGAAATATAGTCTGTAACAGGTTTCCTGGAGAACAGGATAGAAACCACAGATGCCCCCATCCTCTTCCTGCTGCCCACTTGGGATAAATTCAGCTGGTGCCATCTTGTCCTGTGAACTTTTCCAGCTTGGATTAGGAGTGGGTGCCCACTTGTAGAATCAGTCCTAGACACTGCCAGGCATGCACAGGCCTTCCCATTATTCATTCTCTGTCACTTTTAAGCTTCAAAGCTGAAGCCAGGGTTAGTTCTATTATTGGTTATTAAATGTATTGGAAACAAAGTCAAGGAGAAAAATAGCATCTTTCTGAAGGGCGATCCTATAAAATAAATTAGAGATTATCTTGAGAAATAATGGCTTGCATACAGTGTGGTAGGTTGAAAAAATTGCTATAATTTTGCAATTTCTCCAATCAAGGAATGAAATCCATTTATCTACCTCCTTTAATCTTGGTTGTCTGTGTGACATATTTTAGGACAATGGAACATTAGTAAATGTGACACAAATTGAAGATGAATATGTGGATTGAGTCTTGTCTTTTCTGGTTGTGCTTGAAATCTTGAGACCACCATGTAAATGAGTCCTAGCTAGCTTGATGAAAATGGAGAACCACATGTAGGAAAAACTAGCCCCCGCCCCCCCCCCCCAGTCAATAGCCACCAAAGCATCGAACATATGAGTGACACCATCTTAGATGAACCAGCTGTCAGAAGATCCACCAAATGACAACAGATGCGTGACAGAGTCCAGTAGAGACCACACCAGCTGGCTCAGTTCAGAAGAAACTCTTACCTGACTGACCCACTAAATCATGGCTGAAATAAAACTGTTGATCTTGGGACACCCGGGTGGCTCAGCGGTTAGGTGTCTGCCTTTGGCTCAGGCTCTGATCCCAGTTCGGGTGATTGAGTCCTGCATTGGGCTCCTTGTGAGGAGCCTGCTTCTCCCTCTGCCTGTGTCTCTGCCTCTCTCATGAATAAATAAATAAAACCTTTAAAAAAGCCTGTTGATCTTTTAAATCCCCAAATTTATTTGTTGCATAGCAAACACGGATACATGTGAAAAACCATAGGAAGATAGTTTAAAAAATAAAAGTGCACAGATCAAATCACATAGATTTAAAGGACACACAAGAAATGAGAACGTAGTAAATTTTGTTTGTCTACACAAATCTGGATCTGGTTAAAGGGCAGATAATGCATTTCCTAAAGCAGCATGATGAAATGATAGAAAATTTTATAAAACAGAGCTTTGGTTAAAAGAATCAGCGGTCTTCACAAGTGTAGCTACCATCTGTCCCATTACATAGCTATTATAGTATCATTGACTATATTCCTTATGCTGTGCCTTTTATTCCCATGACTTACCCACTCCACAACTGAAAGTTGTATCATGACATAACATATGAATTTGTCAAAACACTACATTGTACACCTGATGCTGCTATAACATTGTGTGTGAACTATGCTCAAATAAAACTACTTTGAGCATAAAAAATAAAATAAATAGATATAGCTTATTTTATAAATTAAAAAAAAAAGAACCAATGGCCTTTTCTGGAACAAACAAAGTGAGATCCTATAGCCATCTTGTAGATTGTCAAAAAGTCATCTATGCTATTCTAAACAACACTACACAGCATATGTGACTCATTAGACCTTGCCTCTATGAAGTTTACTCCTTGAGGAGTAAACATTTATCTGGGCAGAGCAATCAACAGACACGAAGGCGCTACCTCCCCTACTGGAAGAGAGGAAGTGAGCAAGGATGAGGGACTGGAAAAAAAAATCAGGATGCCTGTGTCAGGGATTATCAAAGGTCTCAACTCAAGAGAAGCTTAGAGAATAGTATTGACCTTCAACTTAGGTAAAAGAGGCCCCAGACTTTAGAAAGACCCAACTTTAAAAGGCTGAATTTTCCAGCCCCATCCTTCTCTATGGACCAAGGGGCTTCTGGGGTTAAAAAGATGTTGATCTCCCAGAATCCATGCTTTTCTCTTTTCAGACCACTCTTCAGGTACAGGATGCATAGAATTCCCTCTTCAAAAAACTCTCACCCTACCTCCAAGGCCTGACTGGCATCTTTCCTGAGTCCATACTTTTGAGGATTAACCATGGTGCCGGGAAGGTGTCTCTAAGCCTGAAAAATGGCCACAGGACAGCTCTCAGTGGGGCTATGGACAAATGTTGGATGGGTGGGTGGGATGACTATTCTTGCTCAGAGTTTTTTTGATATGTGATGGCATGGAGATATAGGATTCCAGGAATCCTAAAGGAAATCTAGCTGCCTAAATCATTATGAAGGTGTATTTTTCCAAAATAGAAAGCTAGAAAATATTTAACAGCTGGTTTGATTTATTTTAAAATATTTAGGTTTATGGGCTTCTGTTTTTACTCTTGCCCAGAAACCCACAAATATTAGGCAGATTTGCAAGATTGGTTGGTATTGGCCAAAGAACACAAAACCTTGCAAGACCATGTCTCTTAAACTTCAATGTACTGGTGAATGACCTCGGGACCACAAAAAAATGCAGGCACTGAGTCTGCATTTCTAACAAGCTCCAGGAAGATACCTGGGTAGCTGACAGAGGGACCACAGTCTAAGAAGTAAGGTTGTAGACTATGTTAAGTTTTTTATTTTATTTTTTATCCAAAGAGCCATTAGATGTTCTTGAGGCATTTCAAGCAACAGATTTTCTTTCTGAAAAGAGGACCATAGCTGGGACATAAGCACAGATGAAAGGGCGGAGGTATATGCTGACTATACTGGACAGGAGAGGAAATAGACACGTGGAGAGAGATTTAGAAGGTAAGATATGCTGAACTAGGTAAGGGAGGGAGACGATGGTATAACTCAGGAAGGACAAAGGTTTAAAAACTGAGTAACAGAATAAATTAATGAAGTGCTTCAATGCCATGCTCTTAACCAAGGTTTCAGAACAGCAGGACTTGAGATAGTTGTTACAGTTGTGTGTGATTTCAGAAAACTGAGAGGCATTTTTTCTGTCTCCTTGTAGAGTTGGAGGCCATTTTCACCCAGTCTTTTACCTTCCTCTTCTCACTGCCCGCCACCACCCCCCGCCCCACCTGCCACAGAGATCTGCAATAAGAGAGGTTAATAAGAAATAATACCAGTTATAATTATAACCATAGCCATCTTCAATCATCTGCATTTCTTCCTCATTTAGTAAGGCCATCTACGCAGTTTCTTCCTTTAATTAAGTGATTATAATGGACATATCTCCTTCTCTAAGTGATTTCTCCAGTGCAAGAGATTAAATGTAGAACTTTGTTCATTCTACCTTTCTTTGGAGCAATACTCTAGACCCCTGAGAACTCAAGCATCCTAAAGGAATATGTTTTCTCCCAGGGGGCCGACCTCTCCAGAGAGGCTCACTTGCATCCAGGTGGGGCTCCTGGGAATGTTCCCTGACTTCAGAAACCTCCGCTTTCTTTGGGGCATAGGAATGGCATTCAAGGTCCTGCTGGGCTAATCACTCAACTGCACCAGCTGCAAGAGCATGCTGCCCCAGGGGACAGTGCCTCCAGAGAACTGTGGATATCTCCAGCAGCACACGGCCTCCGGGGATACAATGCCTGCAAAGGTTTGCTGCCCTGCTAATCCCACACCCACCTTCCCCTTCTCCAGAGTTCTGCTGTGACTCACAAAAGGCATAACGGGTAAGACTGGGAGGAATTTCCAGCCTAAATTCAGGAAAGGTGTCTTAGCTTTCTCATAAATACCCAAAGAAAAATTGAAATTCGATGCATAGCCTCTCAGGCTCGTGTATCACTTTTTCCCATTCTCACACTGCAATGGTCCCAAAGATGGCTGACTTGATTTGCATACATTTCAAGAGCATCTTTATCTTTTTTATCTTTATTTATTGTCCTCTCCCTGTCTTGCTTGCTGCTTTAGAACTCTGTATCAAATATTTATATGTGTTTACTTCCAGGCTTTAACCCACTTCATCATCCCCTTCCATGGAGCTTCATATTTCATGAAATCTGCTGCCTTCCCACAACCCCCGCACACACCCCTGCCTTCTCCCTCCACACTCACCATGGGAAGCTGTTAGTTGCGAGCTTAATCTGTGGGAGTCTTTGTTTCTCCCTCATTCTATAGTAGCCTCAAAGAAGGCATCTTCAGCACTTCCTTTGCCTAGTGGTGATGATTCACAGCCTGGCCAGGTGCTTGGTGCTCACAGCTCCTAATGCAGTGTGGAGCCCATGGGGGCAATGCAGCAAGGAGTGCTGGGGCTCATGGTAAGCCAGAGAGCATGCATCTCCCCAGATGGCAACAACCCCTTCTTAGGTCCGGCCAATAATGTCATGTGGAGAGTTATTCTCACACCTTCCCCTTTTCCACCAGGAATGGGAAATCTAATATTAACATGAAATCTTCAGATTTTTGTTTTCTGGCCCCATTAAAATAAAAAACAATGAAATAGCACATCTCTGGGCCAGCAGTTTATGCCCTCCTATTTGTAGTTCACTTGACTTAATCCCATAAACACATTCCCACTCCCAGTATTTGGAAATATGCTTCATTGGCTCACCTGGCACTTCTTACTCATTGTGTCCTGGACATCAAATGAAGATGAAGTAAAAGAGCTCAAAGTGTTAGTCTGTATCTTCCAACATGCCTTCCCCCAGATTGTAAACTGAATTTGAGCTAGATGATCTTGAGGCTGTTCCTTGCTTGTCAGTGCATCTAACAACAATGGAATCTGCCCTTAAAAGCTCAAAAAATAACATTTGTCTTTCGATTTCCTTAAAAGGATGGCATAAGAGCATTGCCAAGGGCATTGCCAAGGGCATGGGATTCCTCCCCTTACAACTAATCTCTAGATGTCTTTTTTTATGCTCAGTTTCCCACTCAGCAGCATCTTCCCATATCTCTTGCTGCCTGAACGTAATCCCAAAATATGTTTCTCCCTTTTAGTACCCCACTGCTCAGCACATGAGCTCTTCTCCCATTCCAGGGAAAGTACACTGCTTTTTTTCTCAAACAAATCAGGCCTCTGGCCCTAGAACTGTGGCAAGAAAAATTTTCTGCTCAGAATATGAGTTACCGGGGATCCCTGGGTGGCGCAGCTGTTTGGCTCCTGCCTTTGGCCCAGGGCAGGATCCTGGAGACCCGGGATCGAATCCCACGTCGGGCTCCCGGTGCATGGAGCCTGCTTCTCTCTCTGCCTGTGTCTCTGCCTCTCTCTCTCTCTCTCTTTCTCTCTGTGTGTGACTATCATAAATAAATAAAAATTAAAAAAAAAAGAATATGAGTTACCCTCATCCTTCAGATATTCCAATGCTTTTCCACACAACCATACGATCTTGGAAGAGTTTGTCACCAACATACAATATCCCACCATCACTCAGAATCCCTGGGGTGTTAGCCACAATTGCTTGCAGCTTCCAGGGAATCTTTTTGGACTTGAGCTAATTCTCCCTAAAGCTGAGCTTCTTAATGACTAGTCATCTAAGGACCAATATATCTAATATTTATTCTCTCTCCCTGAATCTCTTCCAGTGTCTATCCTTTTTAGAAATCTATTTGGCTTTTTAATCATTTTTGAACAAATTTGTTTATGACCACTTCTGAATTATTCTTTTACTTTTTTTAAAAGATTTTTTATTTATTTATTCACGAGTGATACAGAGAGAGAGAGAGGCAGAGACACAGGCAGAGGGAGAAGCAGGCACCATTCAGGGAGCCTGAAGTGGGACTCATCCAGGGTCTCCAGGATCACGCCCCGGGCTGAAGGCAGCGCTAAACCGCTGCACCACCAGGGCTGCCCTTCTTTTACTTTTAAATACCAAAATTGCATCAAGTTTGCGCTATTCTATATAAACTTGCCCTTTTGTGTCCTTTGCCATTTTATGTGGAATTTGACATCTTAAGGATATTTTAGCCAACTGTTTAGAGAACTTAGTTTTTTTAAGATTTTATTCATTTATTCATGAAAGACCCAGAGAGAGAGAGATGGAGGACACAGGCAGACGGAGAAGCAGGCTTCATGCGGGGAGCCCGATGGGGAACTTGATCCTGGGACTCCAGGATCATGCCCTGGGCGGAAGGCAGGCGCTAAACCTCTGAGCCACCCAGGGATCCCCAAGAACTTATTTTTGTATTTAACTGATACCTTATATTTAAGATCAAAAAGTTTTGGATTCTAGATGATCTCTACATGAAGTGATATGCTGTTGAATTTTCTTTTTTTTTTTTTTTTAATTTTTTTAAATTTATTTATGATAGTCACACAGAGAGCGAGAGAGAGGCAGAGACACAGGCAGAGGGAGAAGCAGGCTCCATGCACCGGGAGCCTGACGTGGGATTCGATCCTGGGTCTCCAGGATCGCGCCCTGGGCCAAAGGCAGGCGCCAAACCGCTGCGCCACCCAGGGATCCCGCTGTTGAATTTTCTATGCTACCAGGGTGACCGGCTGCTGGGTGTGCCCTGTCCCCAGTACCAGTTCTGCTCACCAGGGCCCTCCCAGGCTTACCCCTGCAATCATACGCTTCTCCAAGCTTCTCTCTTCTGGAGGAAATGTCCTGTCTCTTCTAGAATGACATTGGTCCTATAATCTGCATCCCCCAATACTCTCCCTGGGAAACTTAACCCTTGACACTCATGTGGGGAACTGAGCCCTAACTACCAGAAGTAGCCAGGTCCCCTGCCTTCAGCATATAAGACATCCCATATCACATGGATTTGATGCCCATTTCAATAACCTAGCAGCTGGTGGCCTTGAGTAGTAACTAACCTCTATGAACCTCTAGTAGAGGTTCCTGCATCTCTAAATGAGAAGAATTATAACAGACCTCATACAGTTATTGTGAGAATTGAAAAAAAATCTACATAACACGCAGGATACACAGGAGGTACTCGATGAGAGAGAAGCAGGAAGCGAAGGCATCGTTGTTCTACAGAAAAGAGCATCTCAAATAGAACCGGCAAAATGCTAAGAATTAGGCAAAACTGCTCATATCCACAGGCCCTATGACCTTATGAAAAATACTAATCATTCCTTGACATTTTCTCTGAAAATAAGCAGAGAGAAACCACAAAAGCAATCTGTAAAATGTTACTGCTAGCTGAATTCAAATGTGAAAGAAAAAGTCCAAACTTTAGCCCTATCCACTATAGTTGTACGACCCCCTGCATGACAGCCCATGTTCTTGGAAGTATTTTTGTCCATAGTCTTGTCCAGGAAACCCTCTGAATTATTGAGTGAGGCTATAAGAGTTTGTTCTTTCTTGGCTCCTTCAGCCAGCTTCCCTCTCAAACTGTCCCAGTTCTATCTGCACCTGCCTCAGGCAACCCCTCTTTATTAAAAGAGTCACAGGTGATAAAAGAAGGTATGAAAGGTTAGAAGCATCTATATGAGGCATTTGCCCTAGTGCAATGGAACTTGAAAGTAAAAAATATGGAATATTGATGGTAAAATATTTTAGTCTTGAATTCTGATTTCAGAGATCTGTAGAACATTGTGTCTCCTAGTCCACAGGGAAATATTTTAGGGATAGGATGGACACATTCTTTGGAAGCTATACCTCTAGATGCCCCAGTGCAGTCTGGCCTCCTAAAACTAGCTTTAGAAACTGAGTATCTGAATTGTGGGGTTCTTCCTCTAAGCCATCCCTAGAGTTAGATGGATCCTTCTCATTTTCCTCTTAGCCAAGGAAGATCACTGTTGTTAAGCTTCTTCCCAGTCCTCTCTCAAGTTCAGCTTCTTTCAGAATAAAATTGTCACCTGTCATTGGATATGACCAACGACTGCTAAGTTTATCGCAACACTCAGCTCAATTTCCATAAAATCACACTCTGCTTTCCCAAGCCAGAAGCTTTCACACATCCTCATAGATACAGTGCCGCAGGCAAGACGCCCACTGGTAATGGAAATGTGTCAGTCCTTCGTGTAAGGCTCAGGCAGCGCTGCTTGTCACTTCATTGACAATGGCAGCAGGTTGGGGGGAGTGGTTGGCGAAGGGACTGAGTGGCCTGTGCTCCCTGCCAAGCCCTTCTGCTAGCTAGCTAGCCATTTGACTTTGCACAAGTCTCTCCCCATCTGATTTCCTCCTCCCCAGAGCCAGGGCCTGCACATAATGACACAAAGGTTCCTCCTCCTACACGGTAACCCTCCTATCTGCCCCACCAGTTGCCCTCGAGGCTTCAGAGGTTCAGACTACCCCCTCTTCCTGCACACACACACATATACACACACGTGTGCACAAACAACAACTTGACCCAAACAGTTTCTTGGTCTTTTGAAACTAATGCAGATGTTTTCGTTTTTCCAAATTCCTCCTTGCTCATTTTTTTTTTACTGATTACAAAAGCAGCATATGCTTATTGTAAAAATATTCACACATATGGATAAGCAGAAGAAAAGAGAAATCATCCATAATGCCAGATTCTTTCAATCTGTGATTATATGTAGAGGTTCTACATATTAACTTTAACTGTTTCCAACTTCTTAATATATTGACACATTCCTCCTTATCTTTTGTTTATCACTTGAAAACATAATTTTAATGACTACAACTGTTATATTGTAAGATTGTGCCAAGACTCAGTTTACCAATTTAGATGTTTTTCTTCTGGTGTTGTGGTTTGTGTCACCCTGTCCTCTCTTTGAATGCCATACCTCCTTGCTCTCAAGAATATCAATACGTGAATGAATGCTCTTTACTGACTTGTGACAGCTGCAAATTCAATAGCTGCAAATTCTTGGAAACTCTTCCAGTTGAAAGGTAGAGTGTCACTCCTCTCCTTTTTAATCTGGGCTGGATTTATGACTTAATTATAACTAAAAGAATAAAGTTGAATAGGTGCTGTGTGACTCTAGGACTAGTTTGGAAGAAGTCATGTAACCCCTACCTGATTATCCTGGTAGACTTCCTTTCAATACACACTTTCTGGGAACACAGCCACCATTTTGAGGAAGTCAAGTCATACCCAGCTGAGCCTTCAGTCATCCTGGAGGCAGGGAAGAGTCCTCCACTTTGTCAAATTTAAATTCCTGACCCACAGCATACATGAGCAAGGAAGAGTTGTTGATTTACACAACCACCTTTGAGCAGATTGGGCCAGCAATAGTACGCAGAGCATCATTTACCCTAAAGCCAACATGATTGGGAGGTATGGTGGAAAGCGCATTCTGAAGAACAGAGTTAGAATAAGGAAGTAGACAAACAAATTTGTCTTTACCACCAGGGGAAACAGGAAGGTTACAATTCTGGAAGTAGCAACCCTTAGACAAATCTGTCTCCTTGTAAATCCATCATCCGTGTCATGTTCTATGCTTGAAACAGCCAATCAGGAATGCTTAAAGTATATAACTACAGTTTTTAGAAAAGAGAAACTTACAAAGAAAAAAATCACGATGAATTCAGAAATAAAAATATCTTCAGCATCACTATCTGGAAGGAAGACCGTGGCTTACTCAAAAAGGGGCAGCATTAAAAAGCAGTTCAGAGCAAAAGTTTGGAAGTCAGATTCACCTGAGTTCAAATCACAGCGCACTGCTATCACCGTACCAATTCCTTCATCTCTAAAACAGGAAGGAGACATCACTCCAAGCTTGTGGGAGGAGTAACAAACAGATTAGATGTCATGTGCTCAGCACAGTAGTGTTCAGTTGACTGTTACTGTTATTGTTGGTATTCATGTTGTTATTATTATTACATTATAAGTTTTATTATTGCTAGAGTGCTTCCAGCCTAGCAGAGGCTAGGCTGCTAGGGAAGGATGATTACTTTGGGTGGAGAAAGAGAAAACACAACAGAGAATACATTATTGCATCTCTGACTCAAGGGCCATTTTTTGATCTAGGGAGAGAGTTTATGGAGTAAAGGGAAAGAGATGGGTGGATGGTGAAGGGAAAGCCACAATGTGCAGTCCATGTAGAGCCCTAAGAGATTTACATTCAAATCTGAAAGCTATGGAGGCTTGAGTACATTCCCTGTCTTTACTGCACTGGTGAGGTTTAAAGGTCGCTCATTCAACAACCCATTCATTTAGCAGAAACTTGTTAAGTATGATTATGTGCTGGGATCTATGGTAGGCAGTGACGACACAGAAAAATTAACAATAAGTAGGACCCAACCCTATGGAGACCCTCTCTATTCACCATTAAGCCTTGTAACTCATTTGCAGTGTAATGTAAGATAATCCTTATCACCTCCATAGTCAGCGTTTGGAAATCCTGATTACAGGTTGAAAAAACATACCCCCCAGGCTTGCCTTTTTTTTTTTTTTTTAAGATTTTATTTATTTATTCATGAGAGACGGAGATAGATAGACAAAGAGGCAGAGACACCGGCAGAGGGAGAAGCAGGCTCCATGCAGGGAGCCCGACGTGGGCCTGGATCCCGGGTCTCGGGTATCATGCCCCGGGCTGAAGGCAGGCGCTAAACTGCTGAGCCACCCAGGGATCCCTCAACTTTTCTGGTTTTAAAAGTGTAAGCCCTGCAAGGAAGATAATATCCAAAAGAATAATTACAAAGGGAAATATTTCAATATTTCAAAATAATAAAAAAATTGAAAATATTTCAAAAAAAAATATTTTTTTATAGAGTTAGGATCAAATATCCATGAAGTGGATGTGGTCTTTCAGTGAGGCAAGGAATCCAATCCCATATGCTATGGATTGGTACATGGCTAAAAATTTGAATCCCATTTGCTATGAGGGTGTTATGTAGATAAAAGTCCCCTAGGGAGAGAGACATGGCCAGGTCTCCACTGTGACACCAGTGGCCTTTGTGTCTCTCTTCTCCTCATATAAGCACTAATCCTTGTTAAGGGTCTGAAGAAGACATTTACATTTTCAGTAACTTACTGATTTATCAGGGGATATCTCTCTGAGAAGCTGCCCTTGCCTCCCTGACCTCCCATATACAGCACCAAATGCTTCTCTGTATTAGTGTGTATTGTATTGTATTCCTTGATTCTGAATTAATTTATCAAGGGGAAGTTCTCCATTTTGACTCACTACTTAGTCTTCATGCTTAGAAGAGCAGTGACTAGAACATCATAGGGACTCAAAAAAATGTTTTTGAGTGAATAACATTTGCAAATAGAAGGATTTATAAAATCTTTAAGGAAAGTCTACTATTCGTCTCCTCCCCCATTGGCCTGCCCCTGGATTGCATCCTTAGGGGAATACTTGAGAACTCCAGCAAAAATGCAAATATGTCTTCTGAGATGATTAAGAAAGAAAGCTATTATCCATAAAACCCATGTCATTATAGTAAATACCTAAGAAGACTACATCCAAAATGACCCACAGAGAGTCAAGGAGCTTATGGAATCTTACTTACTCTTCACAAGGAAAACCAGGGATAGACTGGGTAATACTAAGGGACCAGACCCCTGGTTCTGGAGATGGAAACAAAGCCCCTCACTGGAGACAATGGGAAGTGGGAGGAAGGGGCAAAGGGGAGAAAAAGTCAGAAATAAATACTAGAGAGCCAGTGTGAGGAGAGTCAGGAAGGTTGTTAAATGCCAGGGTAGCAGTCCAGAATTATACATCAAAGTCTAACCATGAATCTAAGAGTTAGTATCTGGGAGGTGAGAGCAATCAAAACAAGGTAAAAGTTGTGTGGGGGTAGGTGGGGCTGGAAGGGAAGGAAAGAGCTCTCTAGAGCATTATCACTGTGATACCATGTTTTTACATCAGGACAGCAAGGGCCACTGCCCTGGGCCCCTTGCTTTAGAGCAGCACTGTCTGAAAAAGTCACAAGTGGGAGCCATGTAGGTAATTAAAAGTTTTCTGTATCTTCATTTAAAAAATTTTAAGAAGCAAAAGAAAAGACAGCAGTACATTTAGTGAGAAATTTCACAGTATTTTTCTTTGTGCTGAATTTTTAATACGTACTATGCATTTTACTATCAACTCATTCACCACACCTCAATTTGGACCAGCCACATTGCACATGCTCAAAAGCCACTTGTAGTTAGTGGCTGTCATATTGGATAGCACAGTCCTAAGGGACTCCACTCTGGTCATCTTCTGGGTATACCATGGGGTGAGGAATCTGTGAGGCCAAAGAGTTCTATGCACCTAGATTACCAATACCTCCTTCTAGATCACACATCAGCTATTTGAGACTTTTAAATTCCCTGCCCAGAATATCCACAGTCTCCCTTCAGGGTCCATCATAAAGAAGGGCTCACCCTTCTGAGGGTGAACTGGGTTGCTACTATGTGCAATTCCAGACTTGAGAGGGCCCCAAGGGATGGCTGCTTGTGGAGACATATGGACACAGCATGGACATGTGGGTTGAGATTCCTATGTAAGACAGAGCTGGAAGTGGGGAAGAGAAGAGAGACAGGTCATCCTCTAAAATAGGGAGCTTGGCCATCTCTCCCCACATTGCCATATGCCAGTAGAGATTTCTGAAATGTCTGAGAATCTTGCATTTGAGGCTAAATTTGACAAGCTAGGAGAATAGAATATATTTTATTTAAGAGTTTATTATCCTAACTTGTAACTTTAAAATATTTAGCCATCATATGGGAGCCTCTGTTTTTACTTCTGCCCTGGACCCCAGGAATGCTGGAAGCAAACCTGATCCTGGGTTTTTATTACTTACTGTAATATCTGGAATTTATTTATTTAAATTGTTTGCCTTTGGGGAGAAGTGTGAGGAAATTGGCCCATCTTAAAAGATCAGGGATACAATGAATGCTATGTAATACAAGAGGAGAAACAGATTATCTGGCATAAAGGTTGCAGGCTGCTTTACTGAAGGTGGTCTCAAGGAGACAAACTTATACGACCTCCACTGTGGAGACTACTCCAATTCCAATTAGCATCACTAATCATTTCTTTCTCTTTTTTCCTACAGAGCACTTTATTCAAAGTGTCTTTTTTTGTAGAACATACCACGTGTCTATATTTTCTTCTGAAACATTTATTCTTTATTTTTGGGAATCACAGATCCTTTTGAGAATAGTATAGTGAAAACCATGACTCCTATCTCTAGGGGTAGGGGCAGTGAATATGTATATATCATATACAAAGTTGGGGCTCTGATTTCAATGAGCTCATGAACTTGAGGTTAAAATCCCTAAGTTTAACTGGACTACATGAAGGAAGGCATTAATTCCATTCTGCATCATTTGAGTAAGTTCCCAAATCAGATAGGATGAATAAGCAGCATGGTTCAGATATCTACTACAGTACAACAAACCACCTCAAAATTCAGTAACTTAAAAGAAGAGCCACCATTTATTGCTCAGAAGTCTACCATTCAGGCAAGGCACAGTGGAGATGTCTCTGCCCCATGTGCAGTCAGCTGGAGGGGCTAGACTGGGGAATGGAGGAGCTAAGAATGGTGTTTTTCACATGCCTTATTTAGAACCACTGGGTGCTGGCTCAACTTCTCTCTCTGTCTCCCTTTCACTTTCCATAAAGTCTCATAGCCTCCAGGGCATCTCTTCACACAAATTTCTTCATGGTGGTCCAAGGTTTCAAGAGGGAGCCTCTATTTGGGTCCTGATTGCTAATTTCCCATTGGCCAAAAGGACCAAGTGCAATTAGTGTGGGAAGGGACTCTGAAAGGGTATGAACACCAAGATATGTGGTTTATCGGGGCGCACCAAGTAAGCAGTCTATAACACAGAATTCCTGCCCACCCTCAATGGGCAATTATTCAAAAAGCAAATAATCCACTAAAGATACTCCTCCACTAAGGATGGGGTATCTACTTAATTCCTCGTGTAGTTTAAGGCCCCCAGGCTGAAAGTCTCTTTCTCACAGTACCTGAAGTCATATCTTCCTGTTAAACACTATCCAAGAACCCCTTGCCTTTCTTCCTCAATACATAATAGCTTGTAATGATGTATTAGTGTGAATATGATTTCCTATTATGCAGATGAAGTTATGTACTCATTGAGGGAAGGGATCATAACCGGTTTTTCTTACTATTACATCCCAGCTCCTGGTGTAGGATCAAGCACATGATAGACCTCCATAAATATTAGAGGAAGGAAGGAGGGAAAGAGAAAGAGAGGAAGTCTGACTTAGAGCCTGTACTCTTAATCACTCTTCACCATTAGATCAGCTCTAGAGACTAATATTTAGAAACAAAAGAGAAAACTTAAGAATGCAAAGTAACTTGTGTGTCTCCTCAAGGACTTTCTGAGAAAAGATGAACACAGACAAAAGAAAACTAAAGAAATGCTTGCTACTTTGTGGGGCAAGGGGGGTGTTTCAAACGAATGGTGGAGATCAAGCAGAAAAATGGAGTGAAAAATGAAAGCATCAGGGAGATAATGAGGCAGAAAGGACTGACAGGGAGGAACACTCAGGTGGGCGGACCCACATTTCATTAGAGAGGGGGTGATGCAAACACCTCCCAGGTGGGAAGGAGGATTAGCTAGTTAAAGTATTCAGATGGCTTTACAAAAAGCAGTCCTTAGGATGAGTCATAATTTCAAAGATTATGGACAAAAAATGTGCAAAATAGAAAATTTAATAGCAGGTGCAAAATTTTATTAACCGCAAAACTCTTATATGAGACTGCTGGTTTTCTGCTACAAGAAGAGATAAAAAAATATATATCTTTCTCTATAGAAAAATCAAAAAGGCATAGCCCACACCCATCAGACTAGCTAAAATGAGAAGAGATGGATAAAATCAAGCACTAAGAAGGATTTGGAACAATGGAACTCTCAGACCCTGTTGGTGGGCGTGAATTCTAGTATACCCACTGCCGGAAACTACCAGCATCCATCAAAGCTGAACATACATGCATATTCTATGACCCAACAATGTCATCCTGAGCATATACCCAGTGGAAATGCACCCATTTTTTTTTGAAGGTCTGAGAGAACAAAAACTGCAAGTCTGTAAGTAGAAAAGTAGCCACCTTTTGGAAGGTAGGAATTATAGAGAGTCTTTTGGGGGGAGATATAGATGTAGATAAGGCATCAGGGAGGAAGCTGGCTTACAAAGGCTACCACAAAGTATTATAAATAGCAGAGTACAAAATCTGAACTTTTAGAAGTCTGCTACCATGAGGAACGTGCCTCACTTGAAGGTGCTCAGGTGGCAAAGTGGGGAAGAATCCCAGGAGTGACAGGGTGGTCTGAGGATCCCTTGGGTCACAAGAAGAACAGGTGATGCCAACATGTTGCATTGTTCTCAAGCATAGGAGCCGGTAAGTAGGCTGAAAACAGCAGGTCTTGATGCTGGCTTTCTGCTCTTTGTTGCCATAAACTGCAAACTGCTGTGCCATCATGCCACTGATTTCCTGAGATGGGCCAGCAAAAGCACAGCGAGACCCTCTCCCAAAGGAACAACATGGGTCCAGGCCATAGGAGTCCTTAAAATTTGGAGTTTTGAAACTCTATCATGCACCTGAGTTCAAAAAGCTTGGACACAGGCACAGTGAACACGGGGTTCAGACAGAAACTGGATACACAAGAAGGGCGATTGATAGCTCTTCGTGAGGGTTCACTGAGGAGTAGAGGGTGCAAACTTTCAGTTCCAGGCCTAGAGCGCAGGGCACAGCCATTTTCATTCGGCCCATCAAAAGATGTACTAGAGGGGATCCCTGGGTGGCTCAGCGTTTTAGGGCCTGCCTTTGGCCCAGGGAGCCATCCTGGAGTCCCGGGATCGAGTCCCGTGTCGGGCTCCCGGCATGGAGCCTGCTTCTCCCTCTGCCTGTGTCTCTGCCTCTCTCTCTCTCTCTCTCTCTCTCTCTCTCTCTATGTCTATGAATAAATAGTAAATTTTAAAAATCTTAAAAAAAAAAAAAAAAGATGTACTAGAATGTTCACAGCAGCACTATTCATAATGGGCTCCACTAGAAACCACTCAGATGCCCATCAAGAGTAGAGCACATAGGGTTGCCAGGCTGGCTCAGTCAGTAGAACACACAACTTGATCTCAGAGTCGTGAGTTCAAGCCCCATGTTTTCGGTGATTACATAAAAAACAAAATAGAACTGTAGAGCAGATAAATCATGGTTACTCACACACTGGAATACTACACAGTAATGAGCATGAACAATGTGCAGTTAAGTACAGAACTATGGTTGAACCTCACAGACATGAACATTTAAAGTGAAAAAAAGAATAAGTAAACCATTCTGGGAAAGTCAGGATAGTGATTACCCTTGTGGGAACAGG